>NW_004443944.1:16656652-16658140 GCF_000243295.1 Trichechus manatus latirostris
AAGATAAAAGGTGGTGCAGGCCACACCCTAGGGAAACTCCCTTTACATTGGATTAGGAATGTGATTTTAGTAAGGGTGTTACAATCCCACCCTAATTCTCTTCAACATAAAATTACAATCACAAAATGGAGGATAACCACACAATACTGGGAATCATGGCCCAGCCAAATTGATACACACATTTTTGGGGGGCATAATTCAATCCACGACACCCATCTACCAATCACTGGGGCCAGAGATGAGTTATGATGGTGTCCATGCAGACCTGAGTCAGTTGCTTTTTCCTGGAGCCTGGAGGTGGGGGTCAGCCCCACCAGAACCACAGAGACCAAGTGGCAAAGGGGAAATTACTCCAAGGAAACCTGGAGTCTTGTTTCTTGCAGAAGAAGAAAGAAGTTCTAGGTAGACAGAACTACAAGCATCTACTATTCATGTGGTAAATTTAGGCAGGGCCACACCAGATGCCCCGTTTCACTGTATACCACAACCACCCAGCTCCTTCTGTTGCCTAGGAACTCACTTTTATGAAATCACAAAACGTAAACACAGACTAAAGGAGAAGTAATCAGAGAAGAAAGGTAGTGATGGGGAGACATTCAGAAGGCCCCAGGGAAACATTCAACCTTTGGACTTTATTACCATATTCACCTTGTCAAGAAGTCTTTAAACTTGATGAATTGCATTCCAAAGGACTAAATAATTTGCAGATGTGACCAAGGAGACACTGTCAGTAATCTTTGAGAAATATGGAGAATGGGAATGGCTAGAAGATTGGAGGTGGGAAAATGCACAAAATTTTTAAAAGTTGAATCCCAAATACTCCAGATGGATTGGTTGCATACTGATCCTTCCTCCTCCTCCTTTTTCCTCCTGCTTCTTCTTTTCTTTCTTTCTTTTTTTTTTTTAAGACAGTTGTGTTGAGGTGTAATTTATATGCCATAAAATTAGCCCCTTTAAAGTGTACAAGTCAACAATTTTCAGTAAATTTTAATATGATCCAATTTTAGAACATGGTCATTGCCCCAGTAAGACTGCTTAACTCCTTTTACATTTAGTCCCTGTTGCCACCCCCAGACCCAGGCAACTACTAATCTACTTTCTGCCTTCATAGATTTGCTTTTTCTAGACATTTGTCTTTCTTTTCTTTGGACGAAAGTGTTCTTATTGTTTTTTATTGGTTCTAAACACAAATATTTGCGGTAAAAAGTGCAATGATATAAAAGTGTACAAAGTAAAAGTTCTCCTGGCAATCCTGTTCCTCAGATAACTATTGTTAACAATTATATTGGCAGTCTCTGTAAAGCCTATTATATTAAAAATTTGAGGAACAGCCCCCGGACACCCTTCTAACTCCGTACTGAAGTCGCTCCTGAGGTTCACCCTTCAGCCTAAGATTAGACAGGCCCATAAAAAAAATGAGACTAGCCTGCGAGTGGACAGCCCAGTAAAACCATGAGAGTAACGAGGTACAGGAGTCCAGTGACAAGG
>NW_004443944.1:16658561-16684648 GCF_000243295.1 Trichechus manatus latirostris
AAAAAAAATGAGACTAAATGAGCACACGAACCCAGGAGCAAGGATGAGAACGCAGGAGGGGACAGGAAGCTGATAATGGGGAACCCAAGGTCAAGAAGGGGGGAGTGTTGACATGTCATGGGGTTGGCCAATGACACAAAACAACATATGTATTAACTGTTTACTGAGAAATTAATTTTCTCTGTAAACCTTCATCTAAATCACAATAAAAAAAATTTGAGGAACATACTATGGTTTGTAGAAACAAATGGGTGCTACTTTGTGATAAGCATCAAAACATTATTATTACTGTATTATTATGCTAAAGATGTTTTAGCGTATCTGGAATTGTTTCTTTAATGTGTTTTATGCATAGAAAGTTACACTATGTACTACACAGTGTAAGGCAAACATTTAACTAACTGGTGTTAGATACAAACCATACCTAATTGTTTCGACTTACATACAAATTTGACTTAAAGACAGATTTAGGAACAGAACTCATTTGTAATCTGGGGACTGCTTGTATATGTATAGAGATAGATAGATAGATGCAGATATAGTTAATAGATCTCCATCACCCATCTCTCAGTTTGTCTTACAGTGGTGGCTTGTGTGTTGCTGTGATGCTGGAAGCTATGTCAGCAGTATTCTAAATATCAGCAGGGTCACCCATGGTGAACAGGTTTCAGCAAACCTTCCATACTGAGGCAGACTAGGAAAAAGGCCTGATAATCTACTTCTGAAAATTAACAATGAAAACCTTATGGATCACAACAGAACATTGTCCAACTCGGTTGGTATACACACATCATCAGGAGGGATCAATTGTTAGAAAAGGACATCATGCTTGGTGAAGTAGACGGCCAAAGAAGGCGTGGGAGACCCTCGGTGAGATGGATTGGCACAATAGCTGCACTGATGGACTTGAACATGCTGGTGATTATGACAATGACACGGGACTAGGCAGTGTTTCATTGGTTCCATTGTACATAAGTCACTATGAGTTGAAGTCAACTTGATGGCTACAATATATATATCCCAACATTTTTGCCTACATTATTTTAAAAATAAGTTAGATCATATTGTGCATATTTCTACTGCACTTTAGGTAACATTGGCTTCTCCTTTTTCCAGGTAATAATATGATATTCCATATTTTTCTCTCACCCACCTTCAGTCTTTGTCAGCTAACTCCAGGAAAAGGGCCTGAAACTCAAGTATGGCCTGTCATTACTTTCTTTGCTTACATCATTGGGAGGTGTGTGTGTGTCTGTGCGTGTTTGTGTGTGTGCATGTTGTCACCTACAACAAAGAGTCCTACTTGATACTGCCCTGTTCTACCACCTGGTTTTTAAATTTGTTAATATATTCTGGAGACAACTTTTTACATCAGTACATATACCTTAACCACATTTATTTTAGTGATTATGTAGCTTTACCGTACAGCTGCACCAGATTTCAGTAAAATAATCTCCTGGTACTAGCCGTCTTGATCTCAATCCTAAAGAGTATAGACAGTGTTTTTCATACCTCAGATCTCAATCCATTAATGGGTTGTGAAATTAATTTGGTGGGTTATGACTAATATTGTATTTATAAATGGACTAGACTACAGCAAAATGGAATAGAAAATAATGGAATGGAAGAGAAAATATCAGAATGCATTGAATGACACAGTTTGAAACCAATGCTTTTATTTCAGTGATATGTGCACATATGTGTACAGTGGGTCAAAGTGTAAAATTTCTGTTTTACTGTGGATCATTGTACAAATGGTTGAAAAAAACACAACTATTCGCTGCCTTATTATTACTTAACTTTTTATACGGGTCTCATAAACCAAGAACTAAACTTTCAGAGGGTAAGATATCCTTTTTACTTGTTTTATTGGAGATAAAAACTATAAGCCTGCTCCTTTCACCACCAAAACAACAAAAACAGAAAGCTTTGATTCATCTTGGTTAAAATTAACAGAAATGTTAGCTCATCTTGTTGTTGTTAACACCAAAACCCACTGCCAAAGACTAGATTCCAATTCATGGTGACCCTATAGGACAGAGTACAACTGCCCCATAGGGTTTCCAAGGAGCTGCTGGTAGATTCAAACTGCTTCCTTCTGGTTACCAGCCATAGCTCTTAACCACTGCACCACCAGGGCCCCAATAACACCAAAACCAGTTTGGTTTTGGTCAGCTCTTCTGATGTTCTCTAAGAAGAAGCAAGAAAATTCCTAATTTATTTTTTCATTCTTCCTGAGCCCTTAAAAAACAAAAGTCCTCATGGAATAGTCATTCAATATTAAATACAAGCTTTCTATTTCTAGAAGCATGTGAAAGATTGTTGTCTTCTAATCTAGAACAAGGATCAAACTGTTTATGTAAAAGGCCAGATAATAAATATTTTAGGCTCTGTGGGCTTTCTGTTGAAATGACTCAACTCTGCTGTTGGAAAAAGCCAAGGCAGCCACAGACAAAACATAAATGAACAAGTGTGGCCGTATTCCAATAAAACTTTATTTGTGGACATGGAAATTTTAATTTCATATCATTTTCTTGTGTCACGAAATGTTCTTTTGTTTTTTTAAAAATAATTAAAAAATGTAAAAGTCATCTTAAGCTCACTGATCATACAAAGACTATGTTTGTGCTAGTGAAAGAAATTTGTTCACCTTTTAAAATTTAGTTTTTACTAATGAATAGGTAATACACTTACCATGGTTTAGAATTCAAAAGCTATAAATACAGATGTATATCTCTTTCACCCCATCCCTGAGCCACACAGGTCCCTATCCCAGAAGTAAGCCATGGGTCCAGTTTCTTGTGGTTGTTTGCAGAGATAGTCCTAATATAGAGATGGTCCATGCATTTACAAAGAAATTCTATAAATGTATATTTTTTCTTACAAATCCATACCATCCATATTGTTCCATCCTTGCTGTCTTCACTTAATCTTGGAAGTTATTACATAGCAGTACACGGATAGCTGCCTCATTAATTTTCAGCACATAGTATTCCATTATATAGGTCTAGGATTGGCAAACTAAGCCCCATTTGCCAAATCTGGCCCGTATCTGTTTTTGTAAATAAAGTTTTATTGGAACACAGCCACACTCCTTCATTTATGTATTGTGTATGACCGCTTTTGTGCTACAGAGGCAGAGATGAATAGTTGAACCAAAGACCTCTTGTCCAAAAAGGCTACAGTATTTACTATCTGGCTTTTACAGAAAACATTTGCTGATTCCTGGTATAGATGTTCTATGGTTTATTCAACCATCACTTATTGATGGACATTTTGGGTGTTTCCAAACTTCTGTGATTACAAATAATGTGCATGTGTAATTTCCCATGTATGCTGCTGTAACAGAAATAGCATAAGTGGGTGACTTTAACAAACAGAAATTTGTTTTCTCACAGTTTAGGAGACTGGAAGTCTGAATTCAGGGTGCCATCTCTGGGGGAAGGCTTTCTCTCTCTGTTGGCTCTGGAGGAAGGTCCTCAAATCTTTTCAGCTTCTGCTCCTGAATGATCTTCATGTGGGTTGGCATCTCTCTTGCTCCATTTCTGCTCCTTGCTTGCTTGTTTAATCTCTTTTACATCTCAAAAGAACTTGACTTAGGACACACCCTGCACTGATTCTATCTCATTAACATAATGAAGAAAACCAATTCCCAAATGGGATTATAACCACTACAGGGGTTAGGATTTACAACACATATTTTTAGGGAACACAATTCAATCCATAACAATAATGTAACATTTATGAGTATTTAGTAAGTCCGCTGCGTGCATTAATTCAGTTAACCCTTTACAGATAAAGACACTGAGACACAAGGATATCCAGCTAGAAAGAGGCCAAGGCAGGATTCTGACCCAAGTCATCTGACTCCGGGCTACTCTGCTAAACTTCATGAGTAAACCTAAAAGGGAAAGACGAAGTTCTCAACCTCAAAACTAAGAGTTAGTTTATCCTTCTAACTGCTATTTTAAAATCAAATCCGATATGCTATCCAGCCTTTGATTTTGAACCATTTCTTCCTATAAAGATCATCTAGGCTGGTTATCACCCTGATCTTTTTTTCTTTGTGTTTTTTTTTTTTTCCAATGCTGCACTGCCTCAACACTCTTCCTTTACCCCTAGTTGCTATTTCAGATCAGGAAGATTAAGCAGCCATAAATAGTTTTCTCTGAATTATTCTACAGGAAATTCGACCTGATCAGATCCTGGTTGTCAGTGGTAAAGCAAAAACAAACCAAGAATCAAACAAACAAATACAAAACCCAGGTCAGGGTTTCTTAGCACAAAGCAGAGTGATAAACTCTGTTCCAGCTCTCTCAATATTCCTTCAACCGATAGATACTATACAGAAAGTGTTTAAACAGGAGTATTAAAGAAACAGCAATTACTTGATCAAGTCCCCTACTTTTTGTATACAATACACTACTGAGAAAAAGGAAGTGGGAAACCTGAAGGATCAAATTTGAATTATGAGTTACGAGAGAGTTTCAAGACTTGAAAATACATCACAAATCCATAATTGCATCTTCCTTCTAAGATACAATGGACATCAATACATTTTCAGCATTTATACATAATCTTTAATTGAACCTAGTTGACTAGCTTCAGCAGACTAGCTTCAGGAGTGTCATGGATTGAATAGTATCCCCCAAAAATATGTGTCAACTTGGCTAGGCCATGACTCCCAGTGTTATGTGGTTGTCCTCTATTTTGTGATTTGATGTAATTTTCCTACGTGTTATAAATCTTAATTTCTGCCTGTGGTTAATGAGGTAAGATTAGGTTATGCTAAAGAGGATTAGGGTGGAATGCAATACCCTTACTCAGGTCACAGCCATAATCCATGTAAGGGGAGTTTCCCTGGGAAAACTGCATCACCTTTTATCTTACAAGAGATAAAAGGAGAGAGAAGTGAGCAGAGAGAGGCTGACCTCATTACCACCAAGGAAGAAGAACCAGGAGCAGAGCTCATCCTTCAGACTCATCCTCCTAGACCTAGGGGAAGAGCAATGACAAGGACCTTCCCCTAGAGCTGACAGAGAGAAAAAGACTTCCCCTGGAGCTGGCGCCCTGAATTTGGACTTCTAGCCTCCTAAATTGTGAGAGAATAAACTTCTGTTTGTTAAAGTCATTCACTTGTGGTATTTCTGTTATAGCAGCACTAGGTAACTAAAACAAAGAGCATCTAATTTTTTTACATTCAATTTTTTTTGAACACCTACTATGAATCAGGCCCACTCTAACTGGGACAATTAGCACACTGCTAATATGAAAGTAAATAAACAACACCAAAAGATATGAAAAGAAACATCTCCTATCTGCCCAGTTTCTTCTCCCTTACTCTCAAGCCACTTTTATTAGGTTCGTTCCAGACATATTTTTGCCATTTTAGTCAAAAGGTAGCACATTTGCACAGTTCGACATCTAGTTTTTTGTTTTGTTTTTTTACTTAATAACCTTGGAGAGGCATTTATTCAATAAATATTTATTCAGTGCCTATAATGGGACAGGCATGGCGGTAGTGGTATGGATATAGCTGTGAACAACAGAGAACAAAATCCTACCCTCTTAGAACTCACATCCTAGTGGGGGGAGATTGATAATAAAAATTAAATATAATAAATAATTAATTATATAGTATGTTAGAAGGTGGTAAGTGCTGCTGAAGAAAAAGAAAAATTAGAACAAGGTACAGGGGATTGGGAGTCCTGGGGAGGAGGCAGTTTGCAGTTTTAATGAGAATAGCTAGGGTAAGCCTCAGTAGGAAGATAGATTTGCACAAAGTCTTGAAGGAGTTGGCCAAATGGCTATCTGGGGGAAGAGTATTCTAGAGACAGAATCTCAAGGAAAGAGGCTAGAATGGCTGGAGTGAAATGAGCAAGTGGGGAAGTAGTTGGAGATGAGGTAAGAAGATAAGATCATGTTGTACCTGGTATATTTTGAAGGTAAGATGTAATGGTTTGAAATAGGTCAGCAAATTCTTTGATACTCCCTTCAAATGGTGGAGCTTAATTCCCTTCCCTTGAGTATAGGCTGGATTTGGCGACTTGCGTTGAACAAATTAAAAAAAAACAAAAACAAAAAGTGGAAGAGACAGTATGTGACTTTGGAGACTAGGTCATGAAAGGCACAGTAGCTTTCTCCTTGTTCTCTTTCTTGGATCACTCACTTGAGGAAGGCCAGTCGCCATGCTGGAAGGATATTCAAGCAGCCCTGTGGAGAGGCCCACATGGTGAGGAACTGAGGCCTCCAATCAACAACCATGTGAGTGAGTCATCCTGGAATTGGGTCTTCCAGTCTTGGCCAAGCCTTCAGATAACTGCAGCCTCAGCAACCACTTGACTGAAATCTAATGAGAGACCCTGAGTCAGAACCATCCAGCCAAGCCACTCCCAAATTCCTGACCTTCAAAAACTGAAATAATAAATGATTGTTGTTTTAAGCTGCTGAAGTTTAGAGTAATTTGTTATGCAGCGATACCTAGTATATATGTTGTGGATTGAATTGTGTCCCCAAAAAATATGTGTTGTAAATCCTAACCTCTATGCCTGGGGTTATAATCACATTTGGGAATGAGTTGTCTTTGTTACGTTAATGAGGAAGAATTAGTGTAGGGTATATCTTGAGTCAATCTCTTTGGAGATATTAAAGAGATTAAACATAAGCTAGCAAGCAGAGATAGGGGAAGAGAAGATTGCCCAGAAGCAGAAGCTCAGAAGAGACAAGGACCTTCCTCCAGAGTCAACAGAGAGAGAAAACCTTCCCCTAGAGCCAGCACCCTGAATTTGAACTTCTAGCCTCCTAAACTATGAGAAAATAAATTCCTATTTGTTAAAGCCACCCATTTGTGGTATTTCTGTTATAGCAGCACTAGATAACTAAGACAACATAGGTCTATAATATTTTCCTGATAGCGTAGATACGGGATATCAGAGAGAGAAGTCAAGGATAACTTCCAGGTTTTGAGCTTGAGCAACTGCAAGGATGGTTGCCATGAAGAGAGATGGGAAAGGCTTATGTTCTCTACTACAAGGACCTTTCCATAGTGTCCTTTCAACTTGGTGGATGACTTCTCCTGAAACGAGCAATCTAAGAGGGAACAAGGGGAAAGCCACATGTCTTTTATGACCTAGCTTC
Source organism: Trichechus manatus latirostris (assembly GCF_000243295.1). Lineage (NCBI taxonomy): Eukaryota > Metazoa > Chordata > Mammalia > Sirenia > Trichechidae > Trichechus > Trichechus manatus. The sequence goes on from NW_004443944.1 coordinate 16,665,699, forward strand.
AGAAATCACATACTGCCCTTTCCTCAATATCCTATTGGTTACACAGGTCAACTCTCTTCAGTGTGGGAAGGAACTAAGCAGGTGGTAGGAGCATTGGGGGCCAACTTGGACAGAGGCTGGCTACCAAACCCTGTTTGAGAGCTGCATTTCTCTATGATTATAGCCATTAAGAAATGTCTTCAAGTTGGTGCCTGGCTACATTACTAAGCGTTTTTACCAAAGATTCTGTAGAACAACTGGGATCATAAGGTGAAAAATGCAGAACAGAATTTTAAATTATCATGGAATCCAGACTTTCAGGAACTATTGAGGTTAGAGGAACCCACGAAACTATTGCCCTGAGATAATCTTTAAACCTTAAACCAAAAATATCCCCTGAAGTCTTCTTTAAACCAAACAATAGTTTAGCTTAATTAGTAAAGAATGTCTGCCTTGAGCATCGTGCTCTTTTAAAAAACTATCTATATGGGATCAAATTGACAATGACAACTCAAAAGTTTAGATAGGAAGCTTCAGGCGCAGTGAGTTTATGTTAATGGGGGAGGAACAATTCAGAAAAGGGGGTGAGAATGTTTGCACAACTCGAAGAATGTAATCAATGTTGCTGAATTGTACCGGAAGAAATTGTTGAATTGGTGTATGTTCTGCTGTGTATATTCTCAACAAAGAGAAAAGAAAAGAAACCATTAAAACAGAAAAAAAAAATCTCTTCAGGCTTTAAAACTGCACAACATTTTATAAACAGTCACAATGTGACTTAGAAAATGAATATAAAAAAATGCACACATGTCATGCCTAAGAGCCAAATACTATCTGATATCCTCGGCATGAAATAAATAAATAAATATCATTGGTTGTACTCCAGTTGTAACTTCCATTTCTAAGGTTGATCATGTTCTTGATAGTAGTCCTAGTTGCTCCTTAGTAAATGAAAACGATTTATAATCCAAAATAAAGGAGCAGCAAGTTCCTGCTCTTCTAGGCAAAAAGCTTACAATAAAGAAACAAATGATTAGCTCTGACAAAAGATACACAAACAGAAGCACATTGATCTTACCACCTTGTCCATTTTTCTTGTGCTGAAGATTCCAGTGTGCATTAGACCTTTACTTATAAATATGTTCTTGAAGGAAAATACATTATTTTTGTTCTAAGGAGTGGAAAAACAAAAACAAAAAAAGCAACATGAGTTTTTTGACACGAAAAACCAATCAACTGAGTTATGAAACTCATAAATATTGAGAATAATTTTATTTTACTCAAAAATTACTTTTTAATGATGTGTTCAACACTAAAGATAGAATCAACTGCCCTTTCACTATCTTGAAAGGCTGAAGGTGTTCATGGTCTATAAACCCATCGCTGTTGAGTTGATTCCAACTAATCATGACCCTATAGCACAAAGTAGAACTGCCTCATAAGGTTTCCAAGACTGTATGTCTTCTTTTTTTAAATTGTACTTTAGATGAAGGTTTACAGAACAAATAGATTCTCATTAAACAGTACACATACTGTTGTATGGCAAAGGTTAACAACCCCACAACATGTCAACACTGTCGTCCCTTCTCAACCTTGGATTCCCTATTACCAGTTTTCCTGTCCCCTCCTGCCTTCTAGTCCTTGTCCCTAGACTGTTGTGCCCCATTAGTCTTGTTTTGTTTTATGGGGCTGTCTAATCTTTGGCTGAATGGTGAACCTTGGGAGTGACTTCATTACTGAGCTAAAAGGGTGTCCGGGTGCCATACTCTGGGGGTTTCTCCAGTCTCTGCCAGGCCAGTAAGTCTTGTCTTTTTTTGTGAGTTAGAATTTTGTTCTACATTTTTATCCAGCTCTGTCTGGGACACTCTGCTGTGATCCCGGTCAGAGCAGTCAGTGGTGGTAGCGGGGCACCATCTAGTTGTACTGGACTCAGTCTGGTGGAGGCCATGGTAGTTGTGGTCCATTAGTCCCTTGGACTAATCTTTCCCTTGTGTCTTGTTTTCTTCATTCTCGCTTGCTCCTGAAGGGATGAGACCAGTGAAGTATCTTAGATGGCTGCTCACAGGCTTTTAAGACCCCAGACGCTACTTACCAAGGTAGAATGTAGAACATATTCTTTATAAACTGTGTTATGCCAATTGAGCTAGATGTTCCCCGAGACCATGGTCCCACAGCCGTCTGCCCAGTAATTCAGTCCCTCAGGGAGTTTGGATGTGTCTATGGAGCTTCCATGACCTTTCCTTGTAGAAGTTGTGCCGGTTTCCCCAGTATTGAGTACTGTCTTACCCTTCACAAAAGTTACCACTTATCTATTGTCTGTTTAGTTTTCCTCCCCCACCCTTCCCATCCCTCTGAAGGGAATAGATTGTTTCTTTTTGTGTGTAAAACTTTTCATGAGTTTTTACAGTAGAGGTCTCATACAATATTTGCCCTTTTGTGATTGACTTATTTCACTCAGCATAATGTCCTCCAAGGACTGTAAATCTTTATGGAAGCTGACTGCCACATCTTTCTCCCGTGGAGCAGCTGTTGGGTTTAAACTGCCTACCTTTCGATTAGCAGCCTGGTGCTTAATCGCTGTGCCACCAGCGCTCCTTACATGTCTCTCAAACCAAACTCATTGCTATTTAGTCGATTTCGACTCATAGCGACTCTATAGGACAGAGTAGAACTGCCCCATAGGGTTTCCGAGGACTGGCTGGTGGATTCAAAGTGCTGACCTTTTGGTTAGGAGCCTGCTCTTAACCACTGCGCCACCAACGCTCCTTCATGGTCTATAGCAACCACCAAATTCACTCCTAAGAATCTACCTTGGAGAAAATCTAACACCTTTGCTCAAGGAGACACGTTCAAGGTGACTCATTGCAGCATTATTTGTAACAGGATTGAAAAAAAAAAGAAAGAAAGAAAACAACCCAACATTCCTCAACAGGAGAATGAATTATATGATATAATCAGGCTGTGAATCATGATTTGAAATAACTGGAGGTACATCGGTCAACCCGGATAAACATTAAAAAACAGAATATTGAGGGAAAAAAGCAAAGGTCAGAAAAAATGGGTTTTATGAGATTATTTTTTGCAACGTTTAAAAACATCGAAAAACAATCATGTTCATGGCTATTCGCACGTGTCATAGATGGATAAACACGTTTATGGGAGATAGAGCCTGGAAGCCGACATCACGGTTTCCGTATGCAGAGGGCCTGAGTGGTATCTGAATTGCTTTACTGCTTAAAAAATAATCTTAACCATATAGGACCTAATGTTAGAGTATGAAGATCCAGGTAGTGGATACATATACATTATATTATTTTCTCTTTTTGTAGGGATGGCTGAAAATCTTCACACTGAAAAAGGAAGGAAGGAGGGAGGGCGGAAGGGAATGGTGGAAAGAGAGAAGATGGAGGAGGGAGGGAGGGAGAGGTGGGAGAGGGAAGGAGGAAGGGATGGGAGAGCGAGGGAGAGAAAATGGGGGAAAGAGAGAGGGAGAGGTGGGGGAAGGGAGGGAGGGAGAGGGACGTTTCAAATCCATTCTAATAAATGCATTGAGTTGAATAAACACGCTCTGCAGTGGAGTCACAGCTCCTGAAAATTAACAGCAGTCATGCAGACTGGAGCATCGGGATAATTACGACTTATTTAAATAAAGTGCATATGAATTCCTATTATACACCAGACTGATTGGGAAAAAGACTATTTTAAAACCCATGGATTTTTGAAGAGTGTGTTTTTTGCTCTTATAAATTAGGATGGGTCCTATCGATCTATCTTTCTATCGGTATCTACTTATTTTATTTCTAGTTCTGAAATTGTCATAAATGTTACTAGTCCAGAGAAACTGGCCATGGTGGTGAGGTCACTTGGAACAGAGAAGGGAGGTCATCAATGCCGGGGTATTAGTGACAAAGTTGGAGTGTCCTGGACACCACCCCCTCCCGCCTCTGGCTGAGATTCTGCCTTGGTTTCTATCCTGAGTTCTCACGGGCAGTCTTGCCCACTCTCCCCACCCCTCCCCCAGTACCACAGCCTTGCCTGAGCCCTTCCTGGCCAAAGGGCTGTCCCTAGGCCTGGGACCTTGGCCCCCTCCCCTGCTCAGGCCCTGAGTGCCCTGCCACCCAGGGGCAGATTCAGTGAGACTAGCCTGCTGACACTCAACTCGCCACCTCCTTTGAGAGAAGGGCCACACTTAGCTAACTAACCGGTTGGAGAGACATCTGCTTTTTGGCCTCCCACTCTATTTCCAAAATAGCTGCGCCACTGCATTGCATTGTCTTCTCTGAAGTCATGCGGTGCAGTGGCACGAGAGCCGAGAGCAGGTGCCCTGACTTTGTTTGGCAATCCCCTTGTATCAGTCTGCCTTGGTTCAGGAAAACAGAGGCAGCGCAAGCTTTACCTGAAAAGGGGATAGTGTAGAAATGAGAGCTTACACAGTGGAGGAAGAGCTGGGGGAAGGAAGCTTTGGAAGGAGCGAGTAGGAGGATTGGAGAAAAAGTCACCTAAGTCTTCAGCTTGAAGCACTGTGATGTGGGTGGAGAAATCACAGCTCGCGGGGAAGCCTGGGAAGCCTCAACCGCTAATAAAAGAGCTGGGGAGGGTCTATGCCCAGCTGCAGCTGATGAAGCCCGGAGTCTAATCTGGCCCTTGTGACCTCCCAAGAATGATGCCCTCCACTTTACTCCTGCCTTCAGAATCTCACCTGAGGGCACTTCACTGGCATCCCTAGCCCAGGACCTCACAGCAGAGGGAATGGGGGAAAATGTTGTTCCTAGCCTTACGTGGGTATGGTGGTAGAGGTGTCACGTGGACAAGAGATAATCTCACATGCTGTTCCTTCCCCTTCTTAGGCTATACGGTTCTGGGGGATCTTACCTCATACCCATCTCTATTAGAGCACCCCATTCTGCTGAAGACTGTGGTTGGTCCAGGAGTGGGCCTGTGGTCTGAATTAATCAGGCTAAGAGACACTGTTGTACCATAACCAAAACTAAACCAGCTGCCAGGAAGTCGATTCCAGCTCAGGACAACCCCATATGTGTCAGAGCAGAACTGTACTCCATAGAGTTTTCAATATTATATAATACGATGTATATTATTTTTTGAACATGTGTAAAATATATAATATACTATTAAAAAAAACAAACTCAGTGCTGTTGAGTCAAATTCCAACTCATAGCAACCCTACAGAACAGAGCAGAACTGCCCCATAGGGTTCCAAGGCTATAATTTTTACAGAAGCAGACTGCCACATCTTTCTCCCGCAGAGTAGCTGGTGTGTTTGAACCACCAACCTTTCAGTTAGCAGCTGAGCACTTAATTACTGTGCCATCAGGACTCCCTAATGTACTATAGTATATAATATACAGTAAATATATAGATAGCTTGTTGTTGTTGTGTGCCGTTGAGTCAGTTCCAACTCATAGCGACCCTATAGGACAGAGTAGAACTGCCCCATCATGTTTCCTAGGCTGTAATCTTTACAGGAGCAGATTGCCAGGTCTTTCTCTCCAGGAGCCACTGGTGGGTTTGAACTGCCAGCCTTTCAGATACAGCTGAGCATTTAACCATTGGGCCACCAGGACTCCTTATATAGCATGTAATGTCTGGCATATAGTAATGGCTCAATTAATGTTGTGTATTATTTCTTATTACTATTGGTAAAGCAAGTGCTCTAACACCAGACCATGCCACTCTAATCTCCCTAACTGTCCCATGTTGTTAGAAATGGGCCATGACATTGAGAAATGATCTTGCCCTCACCATGATTCCTCCATGGCCCTTTGTCTCACATCCATATTTTTATTCAAAGAGAAAAGTTTTCCGAACAAGAGTGCCTTTAGGCAGTTGTATTAAATACTTGTAGTTGAAATGTCTGCATGTTTGGACTTGCTGCCCATCAACGAGTCAAAAGGTCTGCAGACAAGCACATCTGTAAGGCACGAAGCTTAGGAACAACAAAGAGAAAGGAATTGAATTAAGGCCATCAAGTTTTACAGTCTATGAATTTTTCTGCTGTTCCTTCAATTATAGAAATATGCATGGGGTAGGCGTGGGGGTTAGGAAAGTCAGAGCTCACTGAGAAATTGCAGTGTCAGCAGAGACCAATGGTAACAAGAAGGCTGCAAAGCTTAATGCTTATTTGGAGTAAGGAGACAGGTTGCGGTCTTGGCTCTGCATCTCACTTGCTGTGGGACCTTTGATAAATCACTTAGCCTCTCTGAGTCTTAACCTTGGTCTTGGATCAGGGGTTCCAGGGAACAAATTCTGAGAGGGAGATTCGCATGTAGGATGTTTATTGGGAAGTGTTTTGGGAATAATACCTGTGACAGGGATGGATTACCTAGTAACTGAGGTATGCAAAGGCTTAATTATGTTTACTTACTAATCTGTAATGCACAAAGACTACAGATTAGTAAGTAAATAAATTAAGGCCATCGTATCTTGTTTACTGTAAGCCGGTACATACCATACTTACTGGTTAATCTGCCCCTGCCAATGAAGGGATAAAGTAAGCAGGATTGGGCAGAGGAAAAATTCAACTATGATAACTATGCTGCAGCAGCAAAGGCCTGACCTGATTCCGGAGGCCCTCGGAGATGTGCCGAATTAAGGCAAGGGTGCTGTGTCTTTGCAGCTCTGCACCAGCCAGGCGATCGATACAGCAGTGGCTCTTACTATGGGCAGGGGGAGCAATTTTACCCCCCAGGGAGCACTTGGCAATCTCTGGAGACACTTTTGGTTGTCAAAACTAGAGGAGGGGTGCTATTGGCAGCTAGCAGGTGGAGGCTCGGGATGCTTCTGAACATTCCACAAAGCACAGAACGACCCTCACTTAGAGAAGTAACTGAGGTATAACAGGTAGGGCTCGAACCCTGGGCAACACGAACCCTGGGCAACGCTGGGAGCCAACGAGCAGTTTCTATTGGCCAGCACAGTCTCCATGGCCAGCTGTGAGAGCTCTTTCAGCAATTCAACACTAATAGCCCTAGGCCCTATTTTCCATAGATAGTCCCCTGCCCCACTGCCATGAATGAGGTATCATTCCGCAACGTTGATAGTGTTGAGGTTCCTTAAGGATAAAGACTGACCTCAGGAAGACCGTAATCTTGGGCAAGGCAGCTTCCTTCAGCTGAGGGCAGTTTCTGAAGAGGGACTCAGCTGTGTGCCAAAGCTGGGGCGTAAGTGACTGCATCCTGAAGGGGGGTGGGCCCCATAGCATCCATTACATGCTTTTAAAAAAATCAATTTTTAATTACACAAGTAATACTCAGATCCTATCGCCTTATAAAAATTAAAACATTCTAGATCAGGGTTTCTCAGCCTCAGCACTAGTGACATTTTAGGCTAGCTCATTCTCTGTTGTGTGTTTGGGGGCGGGGGGCGGGGTGGTTATCCTGTCATTACAGGATGTTCAGCCGTATCGCTGGCCTCTGGCACTAGATGACAGTAGCACCTTCCCCCCGCCCCGGTTGTGATACTCAAAACTACCTTCAGACTTCTGAGACTATTGTCCTGAGATACCCTTTAAATCTTGAACTGAAACTAGCCCCTGAGGTTGCCTTTTAGCTAAATAACAGATTAGCTCACAAAATAAAGATATCACCCCCGTGAGTACTGTGTTCATTTAAAAAATCATGTATGTGAGACCAAACAGCCAACAATTACTTTAAACAAAGATGAGAAGGTAAAGGATCAGGGAAACTAGATTAATGGAAGCAGAACAACCAGAATGGAAATACTGAGAATTGTGAACAATGTAACCAATGTCATCGAACAATTGGTGTAGAAATTGGTGAATGGGAACCTAAACTGCTGTATAAACCTTCACCAAAAATACAATAAAATATTATTTTTTAAAAAACTACCTTTGGACATTGCCTAATGTCCCCTGGAGGACAGAATTCCACCTAAGTAATCTAAGCCCTGGTGGCACAGTGGTTAAGAAATCAGCTGCTAACCAAAAGGTCAGCAGTTCGAATCTACCAGCTGCTCCTTGGAAACCCTATGGGGCAGTTCTACTCTGTCCTGTAGGGTCGCTAAGAGTCAGAATTGAATCGAGGGCACCAGGTTTAAGAGGTTTAATCTAAAATAGCCTTTGGCCACAATTCCAGTCTCCAATTCCAGTCTCTGACCCCTCTCCAGAAGTAATCTCTATTACAGATTTGATGTGGATCCTTCCAGAATTCTGAGTACATGATTGCATAGATATATATGTGACCATAAAGAGACCTGGTGGTAGAATGGTTAGGCGTTCAGCTGCTAGCCGCTAACCGAAAGTTTGGTAGTTCGAACCCACCCAGTGGCTCTGAAGGAGAAAGACCTGGCGATCTGCTCGTGTAAAGATTGTTGTTGTTGTTAGGTGCCGTTGAGTCAATTCCTACCCATAGCCACCCCATGTGACAGAGTGGAACTGCCCCATAGGGTTTTCTACACTGTAATTGCTGTGTCTACCTAGTATTCTATTTCCAGGTCTTTCTCCCATGGAGCCAGCCGCCAGATGGGTTTGAGCTGCCAACCTTTCGGTTAGCAGCTGCAAAATAACCATTGTGCCACCAGGGCCTCTCTGTAAAGATTACAGCCTAGAAAACCCTATGGGGCAGTTCTACTTTGTCACATGGGGTCACTATGAGTTGACATCTACTCCATGACACCTAGCAACAGCATATATACTCATAGAAAATACATAGTATTTTTTTCATAGAAATGTAAAAATATAATCATAGAAAATGTATCGTATTTATGTTGTGATTTCTTGACATAAATAGTAAAATGTAAAGACTGTCCATCAGGGCCTGTTGAAAATAGTGCCTAGGGCAATTAGTTTTAGATTGCTGAATGGTCTCTCACAGCTGGTGATGGAAAACACAATGGCCAATAGAAACTGCTCATTAGTGCCCATCAAGCAGCACCCAGAGTACACACCCTACCTGACATAACTTAGTTACACCTCTCCTGTACGTATCATTTTCTACAAATACTTTTTCACTCAAAACTCATCCTAATATCTTTCACCGTTTTAAAAAAAACAAACCAAACCCATTACCATCAAGCCAATTCCAGTTCAAAGCAACCCTATAGGACAGAGTAGAACTGCCTCAGAGGGTTTCCAAGGCTGTAAACCTTTTTTTTCCTTTTATTATTTTTTTTATTGTTGTAGTTTAAGTGAAAGGTTACAATTCAAGTTAGTCTCTCATACAAAAATTTATACATACATTGTTATATGACCCTAATTGCTCTCCCTGTAATGTGACAGCACACTCTTGCTTTCCACCCCTTATTTCCCGTGTCCATTCAGCCAGCTCCTGACCCTCTCTGCCTTCTCATCTCACCTCCGGACAGAAACTGCCCATTTAGTCTCATGTATTTACTTGAGCTAAGAAGCACATGCTTCACGAGTATCATTTTATGTCCCACAGTCCGGTTTAATCTTTGACTGAAGTGTTGTCTTTGGGCATTGTTTTAGTTCTGGGTTGACAGAGAGTCCAGGGGCCATGCTTTCTGGGATTCCTCCCGTCTCAGTCAGACTATTAAACCTGGTCTTTTTACTAGATTTTGAGATCTGCATCCCACCCTTCCCCCGCTCCATCAGGGACTCTGTTATGTTCCCTGTCACGGCGGTCATTGGTGGTAGCTGGGCACCATCCACTTCTTCTGGTCTCAGGCTGATGCAGTCTCTGGTTTATGTGGCCCTTTCTGTCTCTTGGGCTAATTCTTTCCTTGTGTCTTTGGTGTTCTTCATTCTCCTTTACTCCAGGCGGGTTGGGACCAACTGATGCATCTTAGATGGCCGCTTGCAAGCTTTTAAGACCCCAGACACCACTCACCAAAGTAGGATGCAGAAGATTTTCTTAATAAACTTTGTTATGCCAATTGACCTAGATGTCCCCTGAAAGCATGGTCCCCAGACCCCTGTCCCTGCTACTCTGTCCCTCAAAGTTGTTTGATTATATTCAGGAAACTTCTTTGTTTTGGTTTAGTCCCGTTGTCCAAGGCATAAATCTTTACAGAAGAAGACTGCCACATCTTTCTCCCTCGGATCGAATAGCCCATCTTTCAGTTAGCAACCAAGAGCTTAACCACTGCACCACCAGGGCTCCCTCCTCCTTTCAATGCTAGTATATATTAAAAAACCATTGCCATCCAATCAATTCTGACTCACAGCTACCCTATAGGACAGAGTAGAACTGCCCCTATAGGGTTTCCAAGGTTGTAAATCTTTAAGGAAGCAAACTGCCACATCTTTCTCCCGTCAAGTGGCTGGTAGGTTCAACTGCCGACCTTTGGGTTAGCAGCCGAGGTGTAACCACTGCACTACCAGGGCTCCTTCAAGGATGGGTAACCAAAAAAAAAACCAAACCCATTGCCATCAAGTCACTCATACTGACCCTACAGGACAGAGTAGAACTGCCCCATAGGGTTTCCAAGGAGTGGCTGGTGGATTCAAACTGCCAAATTTTTGTTTAGCAGCTGAGCTCTTAACCACTGTGCCACTTGGTCCAATTTAAGCCAATAAGAGGCTAGAGTTTCTGGGGCATCTGGGAAAGAAACTCTCTCTCCTCCTTCCTGAACATGACTGAGAAATCATGTAACTTCTGAAGCTGTGGTAGCCATCTTGGATCATGGCGTTGGGATGCCAGTTTTTGCTTATCGTTGCTGCTACAGAAGACAGATCAGACAAATTCAAAGAAACCCAGTCCTTGATAACATCATCAAGTCACTGTACGAAACCTAGCCTGCAGCCCACCTTTCTATGGACTTTCCAGCTTCCCTCAGCCAGTTTGAATTAGATTTTCTATTATTTTCAACCTAACATATTCTAAATGATACTGTAATCCATAACATGTCTATATCATAATTTATATAACCATTCTCCTGTTAATGACATTACTGAACACAGAAATTACCGAACAATATCATTATATCACGTGTAAGTAAAATTTTGCTGAAGATCATTCAAAAGCAGCTGCAGCAGTATATCAACAGGGAACTGCCAGAAATTCAGGCCAGTTTCTGAAGAGGACATGATGTCAGATGGATCCTGGCTGAAAGCAGAGAATACCAGAAAGATGTTTACCTGTGTTTTATTGACTATGCAAAGGTATTTGACTGTGTGGATCATAATAAGTTATGGACAACATTATGAATAATAAGAATTCCAGAACACTTACTTGTGCTCATAAGGAACCTGTACATAGATCAAGAAGCAGTCGTTCGGACACAACAAGGGGATACTGCATGGTTTAGTGTCAGGAAAGGTGTGCGTCAGGGTTGTATCGTTTTACTATACCTATTCAGTCTGTATGCTGAGCAAATAATCCGAGAAGCTGGACTATATGAAGAAGAGTGGGGCATTAGGATTGGAGGAAAACTCATTAACAGCCTGCGATATGCAGATGACACAACCTTGCCTGCTGAAAGTAAAGAGGACTTGAAGCACTTACTGATGAAGATCAATGACTACAGCCTTCAGTATGGATTACACATCAACATAAAGGAAACAAAAATCCTCACAACTGGACCAGTGAGCAACATCATGATAAACAGAGAAAAGATTGAAGTTGTCAAGGATTTCATTTTCCTTGGATTCACAACGCATATGGAAGCAGCAGTCAAGAAATCAAAAGACGCATTGCACTGGGCAAATCTGCTGCAAAGGACCTCTTTAAAGTGTTAAAAAGCAAAGATGTCACTCTGGGGACTAAGGTATGCCTGACCAAAGCCAGGGTATTTTCAATCAGCTCATATGCATGAGAAAGCTGGACAATGAATAGGGAAGACCGAAGAAGAATTGACGTCTTTGGATTGTGGTGTTGGCGAAGAATATTGACTATACCATGGACTGCCAAAAGAATGACCAAATCTGTCTTGGAAGAACTACAACCAAAATGCTTCTTAGAAGCCAGATGGCAAGATTATGCCTCACATACTTTGGACATGTTATCAGGAGTGATCAGTCCCTGGAGAAGGACATCATGCTTGGTAAAGTAGAAGGTTACCGAAAAAGACAAAGACCTTCAATGAGATGGATTGACACAGCGGCTGCAACAATGGGCCCAAGCATAACAACGATTGTGAGGATGGCGCAGGACCCAGCAGTGTTTCATTCTGTTGTACATAGGGCCTCTATGAGTCGGAACTGACTCGATGGCACCTAACGACAACAATTAATGGCATTTAAGTTATTTCCAATTTTTCACTTTAACAATGTACTTTTTTTAAAAAATTGTTTTATTTTGGTAAATATATATATAACAAAACATTAGCCAATTCAACATTTTTTACACGTATAACTCAGTGATGTTGATTATGTTCGTTGTGTTGTGCAACCAACACCATTATCTGTTTCCAAATTATCCTACCACCATTAACAGAACTCAGTGCCCTCTGAGCAATGATAACAATTGCTTTGAGTTCAATGGTAAAACATCACTCACTTATTCGTTCAAAAACCATATCTTAAATGCTTACTGTATACTTTTCTAGATGCTGAGGATACAGAGGCAAATAATACCAGGCCCCTACCCTCAGGAAGTTTTAATTCTTTCAGGGTAGATAATAAATAAATAAAATACAACATGATACAACATTACACAACATAATGGCATAAAATAAAATCTATGATAATACGTAACAATACATACTACGTGATAGTGTACCTATTAAGTCTATGGGCAAAATGGCTGGCTTTTGCTAGTTTGGATTTTCTGGGCCCTAGCTTCATGCCAGTTGCGAGCTCTATTTTCCAGGGAGCATTCAGTTGAGAAAGCTTGCATAAGAAGATCAAACACCCAGTTGCTGAGAGCAGCCTCTGGAGTAATGTTTCAGGATGGGACTGCAGGTTAAAAGCTTCCAGGGAGCCGAGATCTCCAGGTCAGGCCATTAGTGCTCATTAGCACTCCCCCCTTTTATGAAACCGGCCAGGGAATGTCTGACTAATTCCCTCTTTCATTAAGTCTGATCGTCATCATTAATTAACACAGCCGGCCACAGAAATGGAATTGGAGCATTTCTGAATCCAAAGAGAGACTGAAACAAGTTTAAGAAAGGCTTTCAAATTGGAAGCCCTGGTGGCTGACAACGTGCAGCCATAGCTCTGCTTAAGACGGCAGACAAATGTTAACTCCATGTGGGGTCTGGTTTTGAAGTGGGGAACATTAAGCCAGGACTTTCCAGGCTGCTATATGGAAAGGGATTGATCTATGTCTAGGGCTGTTGCTTATTGTATGTAATATATTACATTTTTCTCCAGGCTATTTAGCTCTTGACATTAAAAAGTAGTTCAGTTTGTTCTTTTGTCTGGAAAACAATTGTGCAATCACATCGATGTTCTTTGATAGGTTTTGGAACCTGTTCCTTCTTTTTCCACCATCAATACCACCAGTGGTCTTATTTGTTGGCCTTCATCCTTGTTGGGATTTTAGATGGATGGATGGATGGGTAGGTAGGTAGGTATGTAGACAGGGGCCAGTAAGTCAACTCTGAATTATGACACAACCTTACGTACAATGGAATGAAATGTTGCCCAGTCCTGCATCATCCTCACAATTGCTGGCACGTTGAAGTCCATAGTTGTGGCTACTCTGCCAATTCATCTCACCGAGGTTCTCCCTCACCCTCACTGGCCCTCTACTTCACCAAACATGATGTCCTCCTCCAGTGATTGATCCTACCTTCTTCCTCACCCAAATTCAGAATACACTGAAAGACAAATGCTGGTATCAGAGGGAGAGCAAATGATTGGAGAACATGGCTTTTGATATGTGGGCAAGTAGGCTTAAAAAAATTCCACCTCTGAATGAGAGTGATCTCATTTACTAGAGTAGTGCCACAGTTTAGTGACAGATAATACCCGAATCTTGGTGGTTTAGCACCACAGAAGCTTAGTTCTTGCCCACAAATTCCAAAATATCAGGAAGTTCCTGATCAGTGAAGTGTCTCTCCCAAGTGAAAAGTCAGGAATCCATGTTCCTTCCATCTTGTGGCTCCATCATCTTTAACAGTTGGCTTCCAAGGATGCTCATCTGTACCAAGCCAGAAAGGGTTTGAGCCACACAGATCCCTACAGAGAGAGTGTTATCGCCAGATAGAGTGCACATCAAGCCTGGTATGCTGGAGGAGCAGCCAGGAGACCAGCGTGGGTATAGCAGAGGTGATCAGGAGGAGAGGGGTAGGAGGTTTTGTGGGCACAAGACAGACATGGTCCCTGACATTGACATTGAACTAGTAAATGTAAAGGAATGAAATAGGCCAGATGGGGATTATGGTGAGCGAGAGAGCATGATGCCATCTAAAGAAGGCATCACCTCTCAGCTCTCAGCTCAAGTATTGTGAGGTAAGAATGTGGGTCCAATGTGTCAGATCTTCTGATTTTTTAAATTTTATTTTGTTGTTGTTGAGAATATACACAGCAAAACATATACCAGTTCAACCATACGTACATGTACAATTCAGTGACATTGATTGTATTCTTCAAGTTGTACAACCATTCTCACTTTCCTTTTCTGAGTTGTTCTTCCTCCATTAATATAAACTCACTGCCCCCTAAGGCTCCTATCTAATCTTTCGAGTTGCTCTGGTCACTTTGGTCCCATATAGATACATTAGTTTTTATAGATACATGTAGTTCTTAAAAGAAAATGATGCTCAAGGCAGACATTTTTTACTAGTTAAGCTAAACTATTGTTTGGTTTTAAGAAGACTTCAGAGGATATTTTTGGTTTAAGGTTTAAAGATTACCTCAGGGCAATTGTTTCAGGGGTTCATTCAGTCCCCATGGCTCCAGAAAGTCTGGAGTCCATGAGAATTTGAAATTCTGTATTTTCCTCTATTTGATCAAAGATTCTTCTATAGAATCTTTAATCAAAGTGTTCAGTGATGATAGCTGGGCACCATCCAGTTCTTCTGGTCTCATGGCAAATGAGGCAGTTGTTTGCAGAGGCAATCAGCCACATATTCCATATCCTCTCCTGTTCTTGACTCACCTTCTTCCTCTGTTGCTCCAGGTGAATAGATACCAGTTGTGATTTGGATGCCCACTTGCAAGCTTTTAAGACCCCAGGAACTATGCAGCGGACTAGGGAGTAGAACAGAAGCACTAAACACATTATTAGGTCAATTAACTGAGATGTCCATGAAACTATGACCCTAAGCCTCCAAACCAAGGAACCAAATCCCATGAGGTTTTTGATTGCACATAATTAGCCTCAGCAGCTACTCTTTTGTTGTTGTTGTAAATACATCTATCACACACTTTTGCCAGTTCAACTTTTTACAGGTGTACAACTTATTGGCAGCAATTACAATAATCAGCTGTGCAACCCTACCCTTAACCAATGCAATTTTTTCATCTCCACTAACACCCGCTTTCCCCCTACCTCCTGCCCCTGGTAACCACTGATAAACTTTGGTCTTTATACATTTGCCTTTTCTTGTTTTTTTTTTAATATGTGAGATAATACATTATTTGTCTTTTGTGATTGACTTATTTCACTCAGCATAACGTCTTCAAGCTCTATCCATATTGTAGCATGTATCAAGATTCATTTCTTCTACTGGCTAAATAGTTTTCCATTATATGTGTGTACCACATTTTATTTATCCATTCGTCTGCTGAATGGACATTTAGGTTGTTTCCACATTTTGGCTATTGCAAATAGTGCTGCAATGAACATTGTTGTACAAGTCTCTGTTTGACTCTCTGCTTTCAAGTCTTTTGAGTATATACCTAGGAATGGAATTGCTGGATCATATGGTAGTTCTATTATTAGTTTTTTGGAGAACCACCACACTGTTTTCCACAATGGCTGTACCATTTTGCATTCCCATCTGCAATAGATAAGGGTTCCAATTTCCCCATATCTGCACCAACATTTGTTATTTTCTGTTTTTGTTTTTAATCTTAGCCATACTATGAGTCAGAATCGACTCAATGGCACCTAACAACAACCACAACAATCCTAGTGGGAATGAAATGGTATCTATCTCATTGTGGTTTTGATTTGCATCTCTCTGATGGCTAATGACGCTGAGCGTCTTTTCATGTGTTTGGTGGTTATTTGAATGTCCTCTTTGGTGAAATGTCTATTCAAGTCCTTTGCCCATTTTATGTCTTCTGATTTTTTAAGTAAGGAAATTGGGAGGAGATGGGTCTTAGAATGTCGTGCATATATAACATGGTGCTGGGCGTTGGCTTTATCCCATAGACAGCTGGGAGCCAGAGGGAAGTTGTGGTATTTAGTGCTGTGGACTAAATATTTCCAGCTCTCTGCCTTCCAGGCTCCGGGAGGAGGACGTGTCCTCTCCCCTTGCGGCTGGATGAGGCCGTATGAATAATTCTGGCCAATTAATTGTGAGCAGAAAAGACAAGATGGGGCATTTAATTGCCAGTTGAAGACTCTCCAGAAGAGTTTTTCTTTCCTCTGGTTAGGTTATCAGCAATGTTCAAGATGATGGCTCATGATCTTTGACTGACTACAATGACCAGAGCCCTGTAAAAACCAGAGATGGACGTGGAGCATGAGCACGAGATTTGGGGATTCCTTCTGCCAGCATCTGTCTGTGATTCTCCACCCGAGAACTTTCTCAGGTGCGTGTGGACCTCCCTCCGAGCAGGCCAGAGTGCTGGGGACTTGTCCCGAGAGCAATTCTCAGCAACGATGACAGCACTCACCCTGAGGTGAGATAAATCTGAGGTGTGTTCTCTATGCCTCAGAATCCTCCAGAAGCCCCAAAGAGGGATTGCGCTCCAGTGCCCATTAACACGCCCTCGCCGGTCTCACTTCCTCATTCCCCTGCTAGGGCCTCCTAAGATCACCTCCCACATGCACTATTGCACTGGAATCCCTATCTCTGGCTGGCTTCTAGAGGAATCCAGCCTAAGATACCATCTTTCCGAAGATCCCACCTCCAACCTCCCTCAGGAACTGACAGGTGGAGTGAAAGAAAGGCTGTGGAGTGGGTAGTAGGCCAGACCTTCCCAGCTAAAAACCAGATGTTATGGCTCACAGGGCCTCTTAGAGGTAGAGAGAAGCTCAAGCCACTTTCATTTTTTGAGGCTCTCAGTTTATGAAAAAATAAGACGACATACCAAAGCAGGGTTACCAAAATTGTGGTTGATTTTTAAATATTCAGTCCTGTCAGAAGTGAAGTGGAAGTCTCAGTGTGAGACCCTTTCTAATCAGGAGGCCTGTGCCCAAGGTACTGCGATGAGCCCAAGATACTGCATTTCTGGCCACTCTGTGCAAAGACTGTGGTGTGAGTGGTGAGCGCTTCAGGCCAGGTGAGCCTGATGCGGCTGCCCGGAACTCATTCCCCTCGCCTCAGCCGGCCTGTTAGTGAACTCTTTTCCTCTCTGAGACCCCTTTAGTTGAGCATTTTAACCTAATTTCTTCAAGGTAATGTAGTTAGGGGACCCTCTCTTCCTGCCTCTGGCCTTCCCACGCAGAACTTCCCCTGAGCTTGATGAGAAGGAAGTGAAAGTCGGAGGGTGACACACGGAGCCACACACAGTGTTGGTGCTTAAGAACAAGCAGATCCCTCCGCTTTGAGCGGCCTCCTCGGTCGTGAGCCACCCCTCCTCACTTCAAAATGTGAGAGGACTTTTGTTTTTTCATTCACCAAAGATTTATCATTATTATTATTGCATACTGAACATTGGAGATATAAAAATGAATAGGACAGTCCCTGGAGGGTTAACACAGTTTACAGGATTGCCAGGGGCTCCAGGAGGTACCATTCATAATTTGGTTACTCCTGGGGCTGAGTGAGGTCTTCACACTCTATGACATTCACTCGCTTTCAAAGAGGGACTCTCAAAATAAAAGTAGGGAGAGGAATAATCACCATCTCTGGGAGTATGACAGAGTCAGGACTGCCCCATAAGAGAGAGGCCACCTTTATTCACAGAAACTACAATGCTAAGCGATCGTATAACTTTCTACTCTCATAAAGAAGTCAGTTATTACTCCTGAAGTTATGCAAAAGTGTTTTTTACACTTTCTTTTAAAGGTACGCTTTCCAATATGGTAGCCACTTGCCACATGTGGCGATTTACATTAACAGTAATTAAAATTAAATAAAATTAAAAACCCAATTGTGTGAGGGGACATTGTCTGAAGGGACTTTTGTGCCTGTAAGATGCTGGTGAGCTCACGTGTGGGAAAACCAGCTTCAGCCTGTGTTCCTGGCTGACCTTGGAGTGGCCTCTGTCTGGGTAATAAGGGAGCGCAGGGGTTTGGTTTGATGGCTTCTGAGCTGGTGAAATGGTACCGCCAGCGCCATCTTCCTTCCGAGCTCCGGAGTTCCTGCTATGTAGAAACAGGCTACTCGCCTTTAACAGAACAGGGGCCCCAGAGAAAAGAATCTGTGAGAAAAGAAGGGAGGGACGGATTCTTCCTCCTGTCTGAGTGGCCTCAGGGCTAAAGAGGGAGGAGCCAGGAATTGGATGGAAAAGAGCCTCAGATACCCAGACAAATGAGCATCTTGAATCAGAAACGTTTTGTTTTCTGGATTTTCATATCAAATATGCATCACACAAATATGAAAATGATTCTTCCTGCTGATAAAAGACCCAGACTTCACAATCAGATGATGTCAAACTGCCTCTTTAGCCTCCATCAATACTGTCATCAGTAATGATGGGGCCTATGCAGGCAAGAAGGCAGTGGGATGACACATATAAAGACTTGAAGGAAAAAAACTGCCAGCCAAGAATTATATATCCAGCAAAACTGTCTCTCACATATGATGGCAAAATTAGGGCATTTCCAGATAAACGGAAGTTAAGGGAATTTGCAAAAACGAAACCAAAATTACAAGATACACTAAAGGGAGTCCTCCAGTTAGAAAATCAATAACATCAGATAACAACCCAAGACTAGAACACAGGACAGAGCAACCAGATATTGACTCAGATAGGGAAGTCACAAAAGTTAATCAAAGCTAAAACACTTGAAAATAGGGAAACAGATGTC
>NW_004443944.1:16684748-16692142 GCF_000243295.1 Trichechus manatus latirostris
GGGGTAGGGGTCTGGGGACCATGCTTTCAGGGGACATCTAGGTCAACTGGCATAACAAAGCTTATTAAGAAAATGTTCTGCATCCTACTTTGGTTTGTGGTGTCTGGGTCTTAAAAGCTTGCAAGTGGCCATCTAAGATGCATCAATTAGCCCCAAGCACCTGGAGTAAAGGAGAATAAAGAACACCAAAGACAAAAGGAAAGTATTAGCCCAAGAGACAGAAAGAGCCACATAAACCAGAGACTTCATCAGCCTGAGACCAGAAGAACTAGATGGTGCCCGGCTACCACCAATGACTGCCCTGATGTGGAGCACAACAGAGAGTCCTAGACGGAGCAGGAGAAAGATGGGGTGCAGAACTCAAATTCTAGTAAGAAGACCAGGCTTAATGGTCTGAATGAGACTGGAGGAAGCCCGGAAAGCATGGCCCCTGGATTCTCTATCAACCCAGAACTAAAGCAATTTCCGGGCCCAACTCTTCAGACAGGGATTGGACTGGACTGTGAGACATAAAGTGATACTCGTCAGGAGTGTGCCTCTTAACTCAAGTAGGTACAAGAGACTAAACGGGCAGCTTCTGTCCAGAGATGAGATGGGAAGGCAGAGAGGGTTAGGAGCTGGTTGAATGGACATGGGGAATCAGGATTGGAACAGAAGAGTGTGTTGTTACAGTATGGGGAGAGCAATTAGGCTCACATAAGAATGTATGTATAAATTTTTGTATGAGAGACTAACTTGAAATGTAAACTTCATTTAAACTACAACATTAAAAAAAAAAAAAAAACGATGGGGCCTTTTTACCGTTCCTCATCACTGCTTTCCTTTCCTGGGGGCGTGAGTGATGGTTGTTAAGGCAACGTATGGGAGGCAGCACTGGAAGGTGCAACGTCACTATGCCGGGAACAACCCAGAAGGATTTATTTTTTTCCTTGGAAAGGTGGTAATTATTGTAGCATAAACCATCCTCCAGGGATTTTCTAACTTTTATCTAATATTTTGGGGGGCTATCGTTGCCTTTTCCAAATGTTTGTACCCATTTTCCTATCTGATCCCTATCAAAAACAGGGGAGGAATCTTTGTCCTTGTGTAATAATCTTTGACCTCAGCTTGAGACAACAGCACTATCTTAAACCAAACCAAAACCAAACCCGTTACCATCAAGTCGATTCTGTCTCACAGCAACCCTAGAGGACAGAGTAGAACAGCCCCATAGGGTTTCCAGCGAGCAGCTGATGGATTCAAACTGACGACCATTTGGTTAAGCAGCCAAATGCTTAACCACTGCGCCACCAGAGCTCCTAGCACTATCCTACTGGGCGTTAAGTACAAAGATCAGCACTTTTTATGATTAAGGGTTACCACCCTCATAGTGCCCTGGTTTTACTTCAAAGAGGTCAATACTTCAGGGGAGAAGTCAGTGGGCTACCCAGACCTAATTCTTGGGGCAGCTTGACCACCTTCCTCCCATCTGGCCAAAGCCTGTTCTGACTTCTTGGCACTAATTGGCAAAGCTCTCTGACCTCTGACTACTTTCCCTTTGGACTGCCTTTTATCAGCAGTGTGCTGGTAAACCAGTTCCTCCCCTCCAAAAAAACTGCCCTAATATTGCCAATTTCCATGGTGTAAACGCTCCCGCCATGTTTGATTTCAAGCTACTTACAGTTTAACAGGAGCCCCTGGGTGTGGTGCTAACAGTTAAGCACTTGGTTACTAACAGAAAGGTTGGCAGTTTGATATACCCAGAGGCACCTTGGAAGAAAGGCCTGGAGATCTCACCACCATCTGTTAAGTTTGTTGTACCGTGATGGCTTGCGTGTTGCCATGATGCTGGAAGCTATGCCACGGGTAGATCAAATACCATGGCAGACAGGTTTCAGTGGAGTTTCCAGACTAAAACTAGGAGGAGAGACCTGACGATCTACTTCTGAAAATTAGCCAAGGAAAACTTTATGGACCACAGCAGAATATTGTCCAACTCGTTTGCTTTGGACATGCC
Source organism: Trichechus manatus latirostris (assembly GCF_000243295.1). Lineage (NCBI taxonomy): Eukaryota > Metazoa > Chordata > Mammalia > Sirenia > Trichechidae > Trichechus > Trichechus manatus. The sequence goes on from NW_004443944.1 coordinate 16,686,745, forward strand.
ATCAGGAAGGATCAATCACTAGACAACATCATGTTTGGTGAAGTTGAGGGCCAGTAAGGGTGTGGGAGACCCTTGATGAGATGGATTGGCACAATAGCCACAACAGACTTGAACATACTGGTCATTGTGAGGATAACACAGGGCCAGGTATTGTTTCGTTTTGTTGTGCGTTAAGGTTGCCATGAGTTGGAGTCAACTCAAAGGCAGCTAACAGCAACAATTTCACAACTGGCTCTCAAGACTCTTAAATTTTTGACAATTGGCTCTCTGGAGCAGATAGAAGCTGGTTCCTGCACCCCATTGCTTATGTCCAAAGCATGAGCAAGGATATTCTCTACATCACTGATTGTAGTAGTAAAAGACTGGAAACAATCAAAATGTCCATTAACAGGGAATGCTCTAAGTAAGAGATGGTGCATCCATTCAAATGGATACTGTGTAGTCATTGAAAAGATGAGACAAATTTACAAGTAAAACAAGCTTTAAAGGATATTATTACTCTGCCATATAATAAACAAGGAGCCCTGGTTGCACAGTGGTTTAAAGCGATTGACTGCTAACCCAAAGGTCAGTGCTTCAAAACCACCAGTGGCTCTGTGGGAGAAAAATATAGCAGTCTGTTTCCGTAGAGATTTACAGCCTTGGAAACTCTATGGGGTTGCTATGAGTCAGAGCTGACTCAACAGCAGTGGGATATAAGAAACGATGTTAGGCGTTTATTGTCTTAGTGATCTAGTGCTTCTATAACAGAAGTACCGCAAGTAGGTGACTTTAACAAACAGAAATTTATTTTCTCACATTTTGGGGGCTACAATTCCAAAATCAGGGCGCTGGCTCTAGGGGAAGGCTTCCCCTCTCTGTTGGCTCTGGGGGAAGGCCTGTCTCTTCAGCTTCTATTCTCTAGCTTCTATTCTCTGGCTCCTCAGTGATCTTCCTGTGATGTGGTATCTATCTTCCTCTGTCTCTGCTGGCTTGCTTTGTGGTATCAATCTTCCTCTCTCTCTGCTTGTTTGCTTTGTTGCTTGCTCAATCTGCTCTTTTTATATCTCAAAAGAGATTGATTTAAGACACATCCTACACTAATACTGCCTCATTAACATTACAAATAACACCCATTCCCAAATGGCATTATAACCACATGTATGTCATTGTTGTTATGTGCCATGGAGTGAATTCTGACTCACAGTGACCCTATAGCACAGAGGAGAACTGCCCCATAGGATTTCCAGGGAGCGGTTGGTGGGTTCAAACTGTGGACCTTTTAGTTAGCAGCCTGAGCTCTTAACTACTTTGCCACCAGTGCTCCAACCATAAGTATAGAGGTTAGGATTTACAATACATATTTTGGGCGGACATAGTTCAATCCATAAATTTATCAATTATTGATACTGTTGATACAAATGTTAGTCCCATTTTTACATGCTTTAAATTTTTGAAATTCAAATGTACCTGCCATAACATAAAATAAACACTAGACTTTAAAAAGAAAAAAAGAAAGAGGGAGAGCGATTATGAAATAAAAAAGAGCAAGGCATAGGATGATATAGCAGGGATCACAAGCCAAACATCTATAGGAGCCAAGGAGGTAAAGCAAATGAGCCAACCCAACAAGGTAGAGACAATAGGGAATGGTAAGGACTGTGGCAAAACGGAGACCATATGTTTTTTCCACTAGTGGCAACATTTTGTTGCAATGAGGAAATGAAGACCTATCATTTCTAGATCTTTTTATTTTTTAAGAACTGGTGCAGTGCAACTGATTACTTTTGCATGGCCTTGTCTTAGTCATCTATTGCTGCTATAACAGAAATACCACAAGTGGATGGCTTTAACAAAGAGAAATTCATTTTCTCACAGTCTAGTAGGCTAGAAGTCCAAATTTAGGGCGTCAGCTCCAGGGGAAGGGCTTCTCTCTCCGTCGGCTCTGGAGGAAGGTCCCTGTCATCAATCTTCTCCTGGACTATGGACTTCTCAGAGCAGGACTCCCAGGTCCAAAGGACATGCTCTGCTCCCAGCTCTGCTTTCTTGGTAGTATGAGGCCCCACATTTTGCTGACTTCCCTTTCTTTCTATCTCTTGTAAGATAGCAGGTGGTACAGGCCACACCCTAAGGAAACTCCCTTTACATTGAATCAGGGATGTGACCTTAGTAAGGTGTAAACAATCCCACCCTAATCCTCCTTAACATAAAATTACCTCAGAAAATGGAGGACAACCACACAATATTGGGAATCATGGCTTAAGTGGACACATATTTTTGGGGGGACATAATTCAATCCATGACAGACCCTTTTAGCCATGGTCTTGAGAGTCCCACCCAGGTAATTGGATGGGACTGTGCGATAGGGTAATTGTGGCCTACAAATGGTCAGTTTTTCCTTAAAAGAGAGCCAATTCCAGAGCAGAGAAGAGAATCCCAGCACCACCAAGGAAGAATAGCCAGGAGCCAGCATGTCCTTTGGACCTGGGATCCCTGCACTGAGAAGCTCCTGGACCCAGGAGACAGAGAACAGCTATAACCTTGAAGACAGTGAGAAACAGTGACAGGAGAGACCCCACAACAAAGACCTGGCAGCAGGGGATGGCATGGTGGGCTTCCTGGCCCATGGAAAGAGAAAGCTGAGTGCCTTTGGGCAGATGCCTAGGCCAGGGAGAGGCATGCCTGGGAGCATGGCTAGGAACAGGCTGTCCTGATGGAAGAACTGTATCCTTGAGTGTTCCTGAGCCTGAATTATAACCTGTTACTTCCCTAATAGACCCCACAGTCGTCAAGTATTGTCTGCGTGTTCTGTGTGGCCATTGCAATGAATTATCGAACCCAGCAGAGAAGTAGAGAGTGCTGTGGGAGGGAGAGTTGGTGTCAGAATTGGTAAAGTTGGCGGAGGAGAGAGGAGGCATGTCTGACCCCCGCCTCATAGGAATCAGCCTTGGGCGTTAGTCTTGGTTCTCCTTCCCCCTTGTGAAGTTAGAGGAGGTCAGACACTGCCCCCATGCTCTTTTTATAACCGGAAATCAGATTTTTATGTAAAATTTTCCTGTGCATCAAAACACTGCTTAGACCAAATTAAACATGTATGCAGGCTGGCCCTTGCTCGTGGACTGCAGCCCTCGGTGAGCTCCTACTTGAGAGGAAAGTAAATGACGTCAAATTTATACATACTTTGTGTAAACTTCAAAGAGGTCCATACCCAGACCCAGTGCAGGTGAAATTCACCCATTTTGTGGCCCCTCTGTCTTCATCTTACTTTCTTCACAGTGGTTAAGAGCTCAGCTGCTAATGGAAAGGTCGGCAGTTCAAATTCACCAGCCATTCCTGGGAAACCCTTTGGGGCAGTTCTACTCTGTCCTATAGGGTTTCTATGAGTTAGAATTGACTCAATGGCAATGGGTTTTGGGTCTTTTTTTTTGTTTGGTTTGTGCAACCATCACCACTATCCATTTCTGAATTTTTCCATCACTCTTGACAGTAGCTCAGGGCCCCCAAACAATGAATCCCTCTTTCCCCCCAGTAAAAACCCTATGGATCACAACGGTCCGATACCATCGTGCATGGGGTCGCCATGAGTCAGGGCGGGGAGGGGGCAACTTGAGGGCAGCTAACAACCACCACCACCACCACCAAGCCTTTCAGAACTCCGCCCCCTCTAGCCTCCAAGGTTTTTGGAAAAGATGTGGTTTATGGGCTGTGGCATTGGAGACAAGGAGATCCCATGGCCTCCTGCTGGTCTTTGGCAAAGTACTGGTGGGTCTTCTCCAAGGGTATCTGGTTAGGTCTCATCCCAGAAATTTCTCCTGGCATCTGTTGGCCAGAATTGGCCTAGGTCCAGGAGCTCTCCCCACTAACTGAGCTCCACTTTGACCCAGTACTAGAGACCCCGCTAAGTTTTTGCTACAACCTCCACCCAGCTCCTGCTAAGGCTGCCCACCCCCGCAGCCTTGCTGCAGGGTCACCTCACCCCTTGCCACCACCCACCCCAAGGCAGGCGGCACACAGGGGTGTCTTGGGAGTGCTGACCAGGCCCTTTCTGCAGTGCCTGCCCTGCCTTTCTGGGGTCTTCCATTTGTGGGGACAGCCTTACAGAGTCTGAATCAGATCTGGGCTAAGCACCTCCACCCTTGTTGTCCCTTCCACCGCACACTTTCTCCCCTCTCCGCCTTCAGCCTTCTGATTGTCTGTTCTCACATCACTATCCACTAGCCCAGAAAACCAGGGCTTCAGGCTTCCTTTTCTTCTCTCTTATCTTCAAGATTTTGTGTGTGTTTCCGGGGGAGGGGGGCGTAAATATATATGTAAAAAAAATGTGCCATTTCAGCGTTCTTCATATGTACAGCTCAGTGACATTAATTATGTTTATCATTTTGTTTAAGCATCACCCTTATCTGTTCCCAAATTTTTCCATTCCCCTTAACAGAAGCTCAGTGTCCTCTAAGTAATGAGTCCCCCGTCTTCAAGCTTTTTGTTCACTTATTTTCTAAAGAATTTTTCAAAAACAATGTAGACACTTGCATATTTTTAAAAATCAAAAACTTAAAAAAATCTGAAAAAGATGTAATTTTTGCATACTGTAAATATTGACATTTTAAAACAACTTCATCACTGTTAAATTATTCTAATGGAATATCAATACCATAATAATTTGATTTCCATCATTCTCCATTAAAAGAAATACATGAACAACAGAATGGAAATTTTACTTTGCCTCCTTTGACTCTTTAATTTAGAGTCTACTTCCCTCACAAAATTTTATCCTAAGGTATGTCTCTTGTAGACAGCATATACAAATTTTATCCTAATGTACAATAGGTTTGTACCTTAAAGTCTTTTACTGATCACTCCCTTTACTTCTTGGAAATAATAATATGTTTAAGAATTAAAATTAAGTAATTTTTTTTTTAATTTCACATGACCATAAAGGGTTAACATTTAAATCTTTCTTCTGGACTGATTTAAGGAAAATTATGGTCACCAACATCTTAAATAGCCCTTTTTTTTTTGAATAAATATTTTATTGTGTTTTCAGTGAAGGTTTACACAGCACTTTAGGTTCCCATTCAACAATTTCTACACAAGTTGTTCAGTGACAGTGGTTACATTCTTCACAGTGCATGAAAGTTCTTACCCATACCCTTCTGGTTGTTCTGTTTCCATTCATCTAGTTTTCCCTGCCCACTTACATTCTCATCTTTGTTTTAAAGTCATTGTTGACCATTTGGTCTCATATACGTAGGTGATTCTTTAAAGGAGCACAGCACTTACAGGTGAAAAATAATATTCATTATTCATTATTTTTTGAGCCAATTTGTTATTTAGCTAACAAGGTGACCTCAGGGGCTAGTTTTGGCTCAAGGTTTGAAGAGTATCTCAGGGCAATAGTCTCAGGGAGTCCTCCAGTTTCAAC
>NW_004443944.1:16692871-16698343 GCF_000243295.1 Trichechus manatus latirostris
CGGACAGAAGCTTTCCGTTTAGTCTCTTGTATCTACTTGAGCTAAGAGGCACACTCCTCACGAGTATCACTTTATGTCCCACAGTCCAGTCCAATCCCTGTCTGAAGAGGTGCCCTCGGAAATTGCTTTAGTTCTGTCAGAAGGCCTAGGATACTTATTTTTAATAAATTTAATATTTATTTCAAACTTTTGTTATACTTTGAATATTTTCCATGTTCATATATTACGAACATATTATTGTAAAGAAAATGCAAGCTTCCTTTTTGGATTTCTTTTTGTACTAAAGTATTAGACTCATAGATTTTTTGCTTTACATTTTTTTTATTGTGGTGAGTATATATATATATATATGTATATATATAAAACAAATGAATGGCCATTTCAGCACTTTTTACAGATATAATTCAGTGACATTAATTATTTTCATCATGCTGTTCAACCATTCCCCACTATCCCTTCCCACATTTTTCCATCACCCTTAACAGAAGCTCAGTGCCCCCCAAGCAATGATTCTCTCTTTCCTCCCCCCTCGAACCCCCTGGTAACCACTTTTCTTTAGTGAGGTATAATTAGTATACAATAAACATTCTTCCCAGCTTTATTGAGGTGTAATCTACATACACGAAAATTCACCCATTTTAAGTGTACAGTTCTGTGAGTCTGGGCAATTGTATTCGGTTGGACAACCACCACCACTATCAATGCCATATATAATTTTATATGCATTTATTTTGAAAAATCAGACAGACCTATGTATCGACTAGGATTCATTTTGGCTTTGAGTAACAGACAAGGCAAAATAACAGTGACTGGAATAAGTGATATTGGGAACAACTCTCAGTGTCCACCCCAAGAGAGTCAATGTTTGAAACCGAGAAGCTTAGTTATTCCATCTCCCTGCTCCTAAAACTCATTTTGGCAAAATTTTCTCATCCTAGAGGCTTACCGTTTCAACTGGTGTAAAGTATAATAAATTTCACCTAGGTCCAGAGAAAATGTCCTATAAAGATCCTGAAAGCATACTTCTTGTGTGATAGTGAGCACAGCTATTTTAACAGCCCCCTACTTTTGAATGTCCCAATTCATCTCTTATCCAAGATTTTAAAATGTGCCCACATTCCATAATGATTATATATATATATATTTTTTTTTTTTGCTGTAGAAAATTTTGACATTATTTTTGTAATGTACATTCTTCGATTATTATTCATTTAATTTGCTATGGGCCATGGCTTCTTTGCAATCACCACACATCACTTTGCATTCTTGCAAAGTGAGATCATCTAACTGGCAGATTGTTTTCCATATGTAGTGGCATTTTTGCAAAGGCTGAATTTCACAATTAATGACGTTAACATAAAGTTATGTTTTATAGTCATATTAATTTCTGTTTTATGTTGGGGTTTTTTTGTATTTTGAAGTCAATACATTTCCCTTTTTGTTAAGATCTCAGACAGAGCCTGGAAAGGCCCTGACACTGTGCATGTATTAAAAATACATTGGCTGCAAGTAACAGATAGTCCAACATACAGTGGCCTAAACTAAAGGAGTTTATTTTTATCCCACAACAAGAAAGCATGAGGTGACAGTCCAAGGTTGGCGTAGTGACATAATGAGGTCATCAACGTCTCAGGCTCCTTCTATTTTCCTGCTGTACCATCTTTAACCAGTTGTCCTTGAGTCTGTTCTGATTCACGGTGACCCCATGTGTGTCAGAGTAGAACTGTGCTCCACAGGGTTTCAATGCATAATTTTTCAGAAGTAGATCACCAGGCCTTTCTTCTGAGGCATCTTTGGGTGGAGTCGAACCTCCAACCTTTCAGTTAGCAGCAGAGCACATTAGCCTTTTGCACCACCCAGCGACTCGATACCACCCTCAGCACGTTGGTTTTCACATCATGTTTGCTAGGTGGCTACGCACCTCCGGCCATCCCATTCATGTCCCAGACAAGAAGAATGCAGAAGCAGAAAAGCCCTCGCAGCTGCATTTATCCTTAGTTATGTTGGGGGAGGGAAAAAAACCTTCCCCAGGACCCGCTCAGAAGTCTTCCTCTCACTTAGCGTCCCCTAGCTTCAAGGCAGGGAGGAGGCTGGAAAATCTAGTTTTTAGCCTTCTGGCCTCACTAGGCAAGAGTTTTGAGAATAGATGTTGAGAGAACCAACCTATTGTGCCTAACACAGAAGCTATGGGAGCAATGGCATAAAGCAAACTCAATGGCCAAGTTCAGTGGGAAAAAAGTGACCGCAGTGTTTGTAACTAAAAGGCAACTTGCTTTTACTCGAATCCCATGCCTCTAAGAAAACGGTTCCTGAAACTAAAACCCCAACCGTATTCCATTGTGGTTCTGAAACTTAAGGGTGCGTCAGGATAACCGAGAGGTCTCGCTAAAGCACAGATTGGTGGGCTCCGCCCCCTAAGTTTTTTATTCAGTGGGTCTAGGGGAGAGGGAAGAGGTGCTCTGGTGGCACTGTGGTTAAGCGCTCAGCTGCTAACCAAAAAGTCAGCTGTTCGAACCCACCAGCCACTCCAATGGAGAAAGACATAGCAGTCTGCTTCCATAAAGATTACAGCCTTGGAAACCCTATGGGGCAGTTCTACTCTGTCCCATAGGGTGACTATCAGTCAGAATCAACTTGACAGCAGTGGGTTTGGGTTTCGGGGGAGAGGGGCCTGAGAATTTTCATTTCTAACAGGTACCCAGGAGTATTTCTCAGGGGTGCCGAAACAAAGTACCTGTAAAAATGGCTTCTAGGTTTCGGACCTCCTCTAACTTCACAAGGGGGAAGAATCTTTATCAGCATCAACAGCCCAAGGCTGATTGCTATGACTCAGAGGTCAGACATGCCTCCACCCGCTAAACCTTTTAGCAATTCTGTCACCAGCCATCCCTCCCACAACACTCTCTACTTCTCTGCCAGTTTCGATAATTCACAGACAATACTCACGATTATAGGGCTTATTAGGGAAGTAACAGGGTACAGCTCGGGATGGGATCACCTTGGAAGTTATCAGGAACAACTCAGGATGCAGTTCCTCAATCAAGACAGCTTCTTTCCGCCCTCTTTCAGGCCCTGCTGTGGGCCTTCTGGGTAAGTGTTACAGCTCTTAGCTCTTTTGGTCGGCAAGCCCCACCGCAGCAAGCCCCACCGCAGCTGTCTCACGCAGCTATTCCTCTTGCTCCTGCTGTGCTGCTGTCTCTCGCTGTGTTCTGCATTACAGCTCCTCTATGTCTCCTGAGTCCAGGAGGTTCCCAGCACAGGGATCCAGGGTCCAAAGGATGCACTCTGCTCCCATCTCTTCTTCTTGGTGGTAAGGAGGTCCCCCCTTTGCTCTGGGATTGGCTTTCTTTTAAGCCTAGTGGGATGGCAAAATGGACCAATCCCCTTGTTAGGGTTTCATATACCTTATTTGCATAGTCCCACCCCCTGCAGGGTTCCACACACCTTATATGTATTATTAACAAGCGATCCAATCCTCTTGGTGGGCCACAAGCACCTCATTTGCATAGTCCCACCCTGTCATTGGTGGGAGTTACAAGACCATGGCGAGAAAAGCCACATGAAAGCCATCCATCCCAACACAGTAGCACAAAATGGGTGGCTTAAAACAACAGAAGTGTATTCTCTCACACTTCTGGAGGCTGCAAGTCTGAATTCAGGGTGTCTACAGGGCCATGCTCTCTCTGAAGGCTCTAGGGGATGATCCTTCTTTGTCTCCTCCAGCTTCTGGTAGCCCCAAACGTTCCTTAGCTTGTGGTAGCATAACTCCAGTTTCTGCCTCTGTCTTCACATGGCTGTATTCCCTCTGTGCTCTGTCTCTGTGTCCCTTCTCTTCTTGCGAGGACATCAGTCATATTGGGGTAGGGCCTACCCTACCCTAGTATGACCTCATGTTAACGAACTACCTTTGTAAAGACTACATTTCCAAGCAAGGGCACATTCACGGGTACTAGGGGTTCGGACCTCAACACGTCGTTACGGGGGACACAATTCATCCCATAACACCAGGTGATCCTAACACTGCTGGTCTGGGGACCACAGTTTGAGAACCACTGCTTTTACCAATCTCTTATTAAGAGACATTTGAGCCATTTCCAATCTTTTGTCTCCAAAAGCTGTAAAGAATAACTTTGTTTTCACTCTGAAAAGTGGGGAAGGGATGTTCCAGACAGAGGGAACAAAATGTATAAAGGGCCTATTACAGGTACTTGGTTTGTTTACCAGCTGCCATTTTCCTCTTTTAGTTTTTTATTTAGGAACTCCCCAGCTACGAGTCCTTGGGTTCAGGTGGGGCAGAGTCCTCCTTCAACGTTGATGGGAAGGTAGGATGCCCCAGACCCAGGGGTGTCCAATCAGTGTATCCTGCCCCACTGGCCATGGTGATTGGGTCAGGGGTGGTCACATGACCACAGCTGATTCAATGAGCATTACCGGACCTTTTCTAGAGCCACTGGGAAATGGGAGTACTCTTTCCACTGTGGTGGCTAAACTAGTTCTAGTTAGGATGTAAGCTCAGAGACATCGGTCCAGCCCTTTGGGAGATATTGAGAGTGAGGAAAGTACAGCAGAGGCTAGAGGCTACGAATGAAGAGACTGGAGCCATCTGCTTCTGGACTCCTCAATCACACAAGCCAATACATTTTCTCTTTGGCTAAAGCCCACTTGAGCTGAGTTTCTGTCATTTGTAACTGAAAGAGTTCTGACTAACCAAGAACAAGCCGGAAAGAGGTCGGTGTGACTTTGAGGAAGTGAAAGGAGGCACCAAGATCAAGGGGGAGAGGGCACAAGAGGAGTGTCAAGGGCCAGGTTATGTAAGGTCTTGTAGGCAGGATAAGCATCTTGGATTTTTAACTCTGTGAACTGGGGTGATCTGAAGCATAGAGTCATATGAAAATGGCTTCTTCAGGAACATAGGGCATCAAAACATGTGATTATTAGCTTATCAAAGCCAACAAATATTCTAAGTTTCAGTGTGTTGAGTTGAAATGCTGCTGTTCAGGGCACCAGCTGCCAGGATTTTTGTGTCCAAACATCTGCAGTGATCTCTATTTGGATACGAGCCATTGAAAAGAGGGCAGAATAACAAAAAACTATTTCAGGGATAATAGCTACAAGAATAAACAGATCCCATTCTTGTTTTTTTTAAAAAAATAAAATAAAGGAAGGAAAGAACTTGTGTGTGTGTGTACTGATTGTGTTGATTGGAACCATTACACCAAACTGATAAAAGTGATTGTAATGAAGGAGTGGGATTTCATCTTTATACACTTCTGTATTGAATTTGGAGTCCCTGGATGGTGCAAATGGTTAATGCGCTTGGCTGCTAAGCAAAAGGTTGGAGGTTTGAGTTCACCCATAGGCCCCTCTGAAGAAAGGCCTGGCGATCTACAGTCATGCACCACATAACGTCCGTTTGGGCAATGTCAGACCACATATACATCCATGATCCCATAAGGGTTCTTTTTTTTGTTT
>NW_004443944.1:16699090-16703374 GCF_000243295.1 Trichechus manatus latirostris
ACTCATCTATGCCAAGAAATTTGGAAGACAGTTACCTGGCTAACCGACTAGAAGAGATTCATATTTATGTCTATTCCCAAGAAAGGTGATCCAAACGAATTCAGAAATTATCGAACAATGTCATTAATGTCACACACAAGTAAAATGTTGCTGAAGACCATTCAAAAGTGGCTGCAGCAGTATATTGACAGGGAACTGCCAGAAATTCAAGCCGGATTCAGAAAAGGACGTGGAACCAGGGATATGGTTGCTAATGGCAGACGGATCCTGGGTAAAAGTAGAGAATACCTGTGTTTTATTGACTGTGCAACGGCATTCAACTGTGTGGATCATAACAAATTATGGATAACACTGCGAAGAATGGGAATTCCAGAACACTTAATTGTGCTCATGAGGAATCTGTACATCCATCAAAAGGCAGTCGTTCGAACAGAACAAGATACTGCTTGGTTTAAAGTCAGGAAAGGTGTGCATCAGGGTTGTATCCTCTCACCATACTTATTCAATCTGTATGCTGAGCAAATAATCTGAGAAGCTGAACTGCCTGAAGAACAGGGCCTCAGGGTTGAAGGAAGACTCATTAAGAACCTGTGTCATGCACATGACACAACCTTGCTTGCTGACAGTGAAGAGGACTTGAAGCACTTACTGATGAAGATCAAAGACCACGGCCTTCAGGATGAATTACACCTCAGCATAAAGAAAACAAAAATCCTCACGTGCGCAAAGACCCGATCCAGCCCACATCTGCACACCCAACAAGGCTGGCCTCCTATATCCAGTGGGTACCGCTCTTGGGCTTTGTCCGGCTGGTAGGTGGTGGCCGGGGCTGCCAGGCCCGGGCTGCTAGTGCCCCTCAGGTGAGCAGAACAGCCAGCAGGGCTGGGTATATAACCCGGGGACTACCTGTATATAATACGGTGTTTTCACACTATCCAAATCGCATAATGTCCTATTTCACAGAACATATTGCCACGTACAACTGTACTTCCAAACAATCAGCCGTGGAAAGCCCTATGGAGCACATTTGTCCCCTGACATACATGGGGTTGCAATGAGTCGGAATCAACTCAACGGCAGCTGGTAGTGGTATTTGATTTTTACAATAAGCATGTATAACCTTAAAAATTAATACAGAACTAATACGCGAACTCCTAAAACCCACTGCCGTGGAGTCGATTCCATCTCATAGCAACCACATAGGGTTTCCAAGGCTGTAAATCTCCACAGAAGCAGATGCCACATCTTTCTCCCGAGGAGCCACTAGTGGTTTCAAACTGCAGATCTTTCAGTTAGCAGTCGATTGCTTTAACCACTGCACCACCAAGGCTCCTAGGTATTGGGTTATGGCAATATCCATTAAAATTTTTAAAATGCATATCCTTTTCCTTTTAACCAGCATTTCCAGAGTGAGGATTCTGGCCTATGGAACAGAGGTTAGCAAATTTTCTCTCTAAAATGCAGATAGGAAATAGTTCAGACTTTGCTGGCTGTACAACCTCTGTCTCAACTACTCAACTCTGCCATGTAACTCAAAAGCAGCTATAAGCAATATGTAAATGAATGAGCATGACGGTGTCCCAATAACTTTTTGTTGTTGTTGTTATTATTGTGGTGAAAATATACACAGCACAACGTACACCAATTCTGTCCAATAACATTTTATTTACAAAAACAGGTGCTGGACTGGATTTGATCCCATGGGCTTTGGTTTGCTGACCCTTGCTATAGAGATGAGAACATATAAGAATATATGTACCAGGATCTTTATTGCAGAATAGTTTGAAGCAGGAAAAAAGCCAAAAAGCCAGATATAACATAAACATCTATCATTAGTTCATTAGTGGGATGATTGATAAATTGTGATATGTTTATCCTATGGAATTTTACACAAAGATTAAAAAGAATCGGTTAGATCTGTACCTACTGACCTGGATGAACATCCGTAAGGCATTAAGTGAAACAAAGGAATTTGCAGAATAACACAAACAATATGTGTCATAGTTTTTCACTAACCTGAATGTTCTTGTCAAGTGCTGTCAGGTCGATTTTTAACTCATATCAACCCCATAACACTGCCCCATAGGGTTTTCTTGGCTGTAATCTTTACAAAGGATCCTTGGTGGAAAAGAACGGTTAAGCACTCGGCTGCTAACAGGAAAAGTCAACAGTTAGGAACCCACTAGCTGCTCCGAGGGAGGGAAGACCTGGTGATCTGCTCCTGTAAAGATTACAGCTGAGGAAACCCAATGGGGCAGTTCTACTTTGTCACATAGGATCGCCACGAGTCGGAATAGACTCAATGGCACCTAACAATAACAACAACCTTTACAGAAGCAGATCGCCAGTCTTTCTCCTCTGGAGCCTCTAGGTGGGTTTGAACTACTAACCTTTCGGTTAGCAGCTGAGCACTTCACTGTTGCACCACCAGCACTCCTTAACCTGTGAGTACTGAGTAACTTTTCAGGGCCTTCCACTGTGGGAGTGCTTTCAAATTTTCCACTCCCGTTGAGGTTGAGCTTGGTCATGAGACAAGAGCCCCCAGGTGCTTACACAGTTTGGGACTTTGGGGCTCCTCTGGGTGCTTTGAAAAGAAATTGCCCCAAATAGCCACTGGTCCAAGGATAATGAAGAATAGGTGAAACAGACCCCACCCAGCGCACCTGCAGCCTGAGGCAAAACTGTCCAGCTGAGCCCAGTCTAGACCTGCAGACCTATGAACATGAGTAAAATGCTTATCATTGTAAGATTTTGAGGTTATTTATTATTCAGCATTAACGCAGCAAATGTGAATTGTTGTTGTTATTAGTTGCCATCAAGTCAGCTCTGACTCACGGTGAGCCCACATACAGCAGAACAAAATGCTGCCCGGTCCTGCACCATCTTCACAATCACTGGTATGCTCAAGTCCACTGTTTCAGCCACTGTGTATTTTGAGTGTCTTCCAACCTAAAAAAAAAAACAAAAAACAAAAAACCCTTTGCCACCAAGTAGATTCAAGGGGGCTCATCTTCTAGCACTATACTAGCAATACTCTGTAGTGATCCATAGGTTTTCATTGGCTAATTCCCAGAAGTAGATCACCAGGACTTGCTTCCTAGTCTGTCTTAGTCTGGAAGTTCTGCTGAAACATGTCCACCATGGGTGACTCTGCTGGTATTTAAAATTATGGTGGCACAGCTTCCAGAATCGTAGCAACATGCAAGCGACCACAGTACGACAAACTGACAGACAAGCGGTGGGAATGTGAATTAACACTGTATGATTAATGGACACCTATTGTGTATGCTGAAGGAGCCCTGTGCACAGTAGTTAAGCACTCGGTTGCTAACCAAAAGGTCCAAGGTTCAAACCCATTCAGAGGCTCCACAGGAGAAAAAGGTGGCAGTCTGCTTCCATAAAGATTCCAAAACCAATACAAGGGATGGGAGGAGTTGGGGGGGGGACTAAATAGATAAGTGGTAACATTGGTGAAGGCTAAGACAGTACACATTATTGGGGAAGCCAGCACAACTTGTACAAGGAAAGGTCATGGAAGCTCCACAGACACTTCCAAACTCCCTGAGGGATTGAATTGCTGGGCTGAGGGCTGTGGGGACCATTGTCTCGAGGAACATCTAGCTCAATTAGCATAACACAGTTTATAAAGACATTGTTCTACATTCTACCTTGGTGAGTAGCATCTGGGGTCTTAAAAGCCTGTGAGCAGCCACCTAAGATACTCCACTGGTCTCACCACTTCGGGAGCAAGGGAGAATGAAGAGAACAAGATACAAGGAAAAGATTAGTCCAAAGGACTGATGGACCACAGCTACCACGACCTCCACCAGACTGAGTCCAGTACAGCTACCACTGACTGCTACTACCACTGACTGCTCTGACCGGGATCACAATAGAGGGTTCTGGACAGAGCTGGAAAAGGTTGTAGAACAGAATCTAACTCAGAAAAAAAAGACCAGCTTTACTGGCCTGACAGACTGGAGAAACCTCGAGAGTATGGCCCCCGGACACCCTTTTAGCCCAGTGGTGAAGCCCCTCCTGTAATTCACCGTTCAGCCTGGGATTGGACATCCTCATAAAACAAAACAGGACTAATGAGGCTCAGCAGTCCAGGGACAAGGACTAGAAGGCAGGAGGGGACAGGAAAGCTGGTAATAGGGAACCCAAGTCTGAGAAGGGACAGTGTTGACATGTCATGGGGTTGTCAACCATTGTCATAGGGCAATATGTGTACTGTTTAATGAGAAACTATTTGTTCTGCAAATCTTCATTTAAGGTACCAAA
>NW_004443944.1:16703474-16705158 GCF_000243295.1 Trichechus manatus latirostris
GATGGGAAGCCTAGGGGACAGTGAGTTGAAGATAATGGTGATGGAATAATTTGGAAAAGGATAGTGAGAATAGCAGCACAACTGGAAGAATGTAACTGATGTCACTGAACTGTACATGTAAAAACTTTCAAAATGGTGTAACTTTGACTATGTGTATTTTCACCCAAGAAAAATGTCCTCAAGGTGGAGAAGGGAGAGTGTCGACATGTCGTGGTGTTGTTAACCAATGTCATAAAACAATATGTGTACTGACTGTTTAATGAGAAACTATTTGTTCTGTAAACCTTTATCTAAAGTACAAAAAAAATTTTAAAAAAAAAAGCTTCCAAAACCAAACCCATTGCCTTTGAGTCAATTCCAACCTGTAACAACTGTATAGAAGCAGAATTGCCCCATAAAGTTTCCAAGGCTGTAAATCTTTTCGGAAGCAGACTGCCTCATCTTTCTCCCAAGGAGTGGCTAGTGGGCTCGACCTTTTGGTTAATGGCCAAAGGCTTAACCAGTGTGCCACCAGGGCTCCCTATAAAGATTACAGCCTTGGAAACCCTATGGGGCAGTTCTACTCTGTCCTATAGGGTCACTATGAGTCAGAATCGACTCCACAGCAATGGCTTTGGTTTGGTATATTGTTTCTGCCTCCAGTGTCTATTTACTCTTATTCTAATAGCAGCACCTGATGTTCCTTTGGGGACTCACCCCTTCCCTACTCTCAGTTCATGTGGAATGCTCGGCGTATCCCAATTCTCTGGGTTCTAGACTAGTTATGTGAGCCAGTGGCGTGCCTGAGCAAGCTCAAACAGGCTCATAAGAGCTGCTGGAGAAATTTACAGGAGTTTTGCAAGTGAGTTGATGCCTTCTTTGTAGCTTGAAATCAGTCGTGGTGGGAGTATTTACACCACTACAAATCAAAGTTTTTATATTCTTGAAAAGTTAAACATTTATCAGCATACCACTGCATGTGACTCATGTTTAGTCAATCAGAGGTTCTGGCCATAGAGCAGGGCTGGGCATGTAGCTCAAGTCAGGCTATGAGAGTCAGCTCAGATATTAGAAAAGAAGTATTCCATTTGGCTGCGGTTTCTAGACTGGTACAATTAAGCCTAGAGCTGCCAAGAGCCACACTGTGGAGAATAAAGCCAACACAGGATAAGAAAAACTGAAAGATGGTGAGAACCCAAGTCCTGTTGACATCATTTGAGGTCCTTGATCCAGCACTGCCTAAAACCAGAATTTTCCCGGTTATTAGATGTATGTCTTAGTTATCTAGTGCTGCTATAACAGAACTACCACAAGTGGATGGCTTTAACAAAGAGAAATTTATTCTCTCACAGTTCAGGAGGCTAGAAGTCCAAATTCAGGGTGCCAGCTCCAGTGGAAGGCTTTCTTTCTCTGTTGGCTCTGGAGGAAGGTCCTTGTCATCAATCTTCCCCTGGTCTAGGAGCTTCTCAGAGCAGGAACCCCAGGTCCAAAGGATGCACTGTGCTCCTGGTGCCTCTTTCTTGGTGGTATGAGGTCCCCGTGTCTCTCTGCTCACGTCTCTCTTTTATATCTCAAAAGAGATTGGCTTGAAGAAAACATTCTTTGATGGTTACCAGGGTGGGGAGGGAGAGTGAGGGCTATTCACTAACTAGATAGTAGATAAGAATCATCTTAGGTGAAGGGAAGGACAGCACACACTACAGGG
>NW_004443944.1:16705416-16712033 GCF_000243295.1 Trichechus manatus latirostris
CCACCTGGAGTAAAGGAGAATGAAGAACACCAAAGACACAAGGAAAGTAGTAGCCCAAGAGACAGAAAGGGCCACATAAACCAGAGACTTCATCATTCTGAGACCAGAACTAGATGGTGCCTGGCTACCACCAATGACTACCCTGACAGGGAACATAACAGAGTCCCTGATGGAGCAGGAGAAACGTGGGATGCAGAACTCAAATTCTAGTAAGAAGACCAGACTTAATGGTCTGACTGAGACTGGAGGAACCCCAGAAAGCATTGCCCTGGATTCTCTATCAGCCCAGAACTAAAACAATTTCTGAAGCCAACTCTTCAGACAGGAATTGCACTGGACTGTGGGACATAAAATGATATTCGTGCAGTGTGTTTCCTAGCTCAAGTAGATACATGAGACTAAACGGCCAGCTTCTGTCCGGAGATGAGATGAGAAGCAGAGAGGGTTAGGAGCTGGTTGAATGGACATGGGAAATCAGGGGTGGAAATGAGAAGTGTGCTGTCACAGTATAGAGAGAGCAATTAGGGTCACATAACAATGTATGTATAAATTTTTGTATAAGGGACTAACTTGAGATGTAAAGTTTCACTTAAACTACAACAATAAACAAAAAAAAAAAAGAGAGAGATTGGTCTAAAACACCACCCAATCTTGTAGATTAAGTCCTGCCTCATTAACATAACTGCCTCTAATCCCCCCTGATTAACATCATAGAGGTAGGATTTACAACACAAAGGAAAATCACAACAGATGACAAAATGGTGGGCAATCACACAATACTGGGAATCATGGACTAGCCAAGTTGACACACAGTTTGGGGGGACACAATTCAATCCATAACAATGTATTATTCTTTTTGTAGCAGATACTATTGATTCTCTATCCCACATGCCCTTGACCCGTCTCTGAAGGTCGCCTGTGACTGTGGTGGACAGTCCTGGCATGCTATCAGCTCTCCACCCCACACATGCATAGCTCTTAGCTTGAGGGCTGTTCCTAGAATAGGCTACAGGGCAGCTTGGAAAAGGTGCTGGGGACTTAATGTTACCAGGGATCATCCTCAACCTGTAGGGTGCTGGAGTCAATGGATAAGCACCTCAGCTTCCCCAGTCCCGTGGAAGGACAATTCTCAGGTATATTTTTTTACTATTGTAGTGTGCCATCGATTCCAACTCGTAGTGACCCTATGTGACAGAGTAGAACTGCTCCATAGGGTTTTCTAGGCTGTAATCTTTAGAAGAGCACATCACCAGGTCTTTTCTCCCATAGAGCCATTGGTGGGTTTGAACTGCTGACCTTTTGGTTGGCAAGTGAGAACTTAACCATCGCACCACTAAGGTTCCTTTTTTTTTTTTTTTTAACTACCAGCATTAAAAAAAATAAAAAAAGAAGTCCAGGAAATACATCCATCATCCCATACCATCTGCAGTTTAGGTTTTTTTAGACTGGAAGAGGCTCTCGAACCCAGAAGCATACCAGATTTCAAGACTTTGTGTCCCACAGAACTCTTGTGCGTCATGCGAGAGACCTCCAGCCTGAGAAGGATACTGTCAGTGGCTGACTTGCCCAGGAATAAATTCAGGCTGAAAATAGCAAACTAAAGTTAGCCGAGATGTTTCGCCTCAGGGCCTCCTTCAGGAACATTCTGTCCAGAGGAAAGGCTATTTATGGAGAAAGGAAGCTGGATGAGCTCAACTCAGCCAAGTAGCAAAGGAAGAACATCGAAAACACAAAGTGTGTTTCTGGTCTTTGCTCCAAAGAGAAGGCAGGACAAACAATCATGAAGCACCTGCTGTGTGCTCAGATTTTGCATATCGTACTCTTCTTTAACTCTCTCCTTTACGTTTTTTGTTTCCCTTTGACTTATAGATCTCTCCTTTCGCTTTCACTTTGAAGTAGGTTTCACCATCCCCTTTTACAGATAACGAAACTCAGCTTCAAAGGGTTAAGTCACCTGATCGAGACTGAGGAGTAGTAGAGCTGGGATTTGAATCTGGCCCCTCTCCCCTCCAGGTTGACACATACATAGTGGGTGATCAGGAAATGTTGGTGTATATCTTAGTTATCTGGTGCTGTTAGAAATACCACAAGTGGATGGCTTTAGCAAACAGAAATTTATTTTCTCACAGTTTAGGAGGCTGGAAGTCTGAATTCAGGGTACCAGCTGTAGGGGGAGGCTTTCTTTCTCTGTTAGCTCTGGAGGAAGGTCTTTGTCTCTTCAGCTTCTGCTTCTTTGTTCCTTGGAGATCTCCATGCAGCCTGGCATCTATCTTACCCCTCTCTGCTTGCTCACTTGCTTGTTAAATCACTTTTATATCTCAAAGAGATTGACTCAAGGCACACCCCACACTAATCTTGCCTTATTAACATAACAAAGACAACCCATTCCCAAATAGGATTATAACCACAGACACAGAGATTAGGATTTACAACACATATTTTTGGAGGAGGCAGTTCAATCCAGAACAGTGTATAAATAAATAAATAAATAAAGCCCCAGAAAGGGAGTCTAAATCTCCAAGGATTCTTGACCACAAGAAATTCTCCTCAACTCCCATCTCCAGCAAACAACTGATAATAACTAGTAATATTTAACGCAAGTAGCCCTAGTGGGCCAATGGTTAAGTGCTTGACTAGTAACCAAAAGGTTGGCAGAGAAAGACCTGGTGATCTGCTTCCGTAAAGATCACAGCCTAGGAAAACCTATGGGTCAGT
This sequence comes from Trichechus manatus latirostris, assembly GCF_000243295.1. NCBI lineage: Eukaryota > Metazoa > Chordata > Mammalia > Sirenia > Trichechidae > Trichechus > Trichechus manatus. The sequence continues at coordinate 16,708,132 of NW_004443944.1, forward strand.
TCTTCTCTGTCACATGGGGTCACTGAGTTGAAGCCGATCTGAGGGCACAGAAAGACAATAATACTTAATACAGCAACATTAAGAATCAGGTAGTATACTTATTTCCATGTCTCCATTTTAAAGATGGGGAAACAGAATCAGAAAAGCTAACCCACCCCTGCCTTAGTCTACAGGCACTGCAATATTTTGTCTTGCTGATGACTCCACACTTCAAACCTATATATAGCAGGTGCCCAATAAGCAGTTTCATATGCTTGATTACACTTCTCCAAGGTCATCCAGCTTGTAAGCAGAGGAGCTATACTTTGAACCCAGTTCTCTCTGATTCCAAAGGCTGATTCCTGGCTATTCATTGTTAAGCAATTACAAAATGATTATGGCGCAAGCTTAGGTAACCTGATCATATCTTGGAAGTGCAGCTGATCAGAACATTCTGCTAAAGAATAATGATTTGGGTTTTGTATTAGCCAGGAGTCTCATTTGCAGGGAACATAAGCCCAGCCTAAACTAGCTTAAATAAAAAGTTTTGGGGATATCAGGCAAATCGGGTTGAATCTAGAGGCTAAATCCAAGTTATTGGTGTTCGGTTTCTTCATTGTCTCTCAATTCTTCTCCTCCACATTGGCTTCACTCTTGTGTAGCTTTCTCTAGATGCTGACTCCAAGATTACTTCCCACCAGCATAGCAACCACAATGGAAAGAGAACAATCTTTTACAATAGTTCCAAGAAAATTTCTGGAATGGGTTCTCATTGCCCCAGCCTAAGTCACATACCCTACCCTAAGCCAATCACTTAGGCCAGGGAGATGTGATGATCTTATCTGTCACATGCCCACTCCCATATCCTTGGGATAGGAAGAGTCTGACTAAACCACGTGGACTAAGAGTGAAGAAGGGCTGGCTTTCCAACAAAAAGACAGGATCATGTTACCAGAGGAGGAAGAAATAGATTCTAGGCAGGCAAAAAAGAACAAACAAGAATTTGGACCCTTGTCACCTGGATTCTGAATTATTGTTACTAGTCACCAAAATGGTGTAAAAGGGGACTATCAATGAATCAGTGCAGAGCTACTTTTTCAACTGAAAGAAGAATTAATAAACTCATTGAAAATAAGTCCTAGAGAGAGCTGGAGGCCATTTTATACATGAGAAAACTGAGGCCCAACATGTCTGCTTAAAAGTGTCCTTCTCAGAGAGGCCTTCTCTATCACCTTATCTAAAACAGCCCCCACACCCCAGCCCATCACTATCTACCCTGTCAAAGAGCAAGCTGGAGTTTCTGTTAAAATTAAATCAAGAGATTTATTGAAGGAACAGAGTGATTTAGAAAATAATACTGGAATCATTATTCCCTGTCCTTGAGCATAGAGAATGTGACCCAGCTGGAGGTGGGATCACAAGGACATATCAACTGGGCCCTGAGGTATAAAGACAATAGCTAAGATAATCTTGGAAAATATCTTTTAGGGAAACTTTCATGTAAACAAATCATCAAAGGGAACACAAAAGACTTTCCACTCTTATCTTTTTCTATTAGCATTTAGTGAACAGAAAATTTGTTGGGCCAATGAAGACCCTCCTGTCTGTAGTTACTGAAACCTGTACCAATGACTGTTAAGAAAAACAATTCAAAATGTAGGATCACAGTTTCTAGCCAATCTGTGAAAAGGTGAAGCTTTCAATGGTTCTGCCCATTTGTAATGTTAATATATACTAATGACTGTGTACCCTTCCTTGGACTTAGGCAGACATGGCTCTAGCAGCATGCTTGTCCATTTTCCCATTCTTGCCTATTCTGTAATAGTCACAAAAAGTACTCTGGTGAAAGGAATTTTTCACAGAGTTTAAGTACAGAAAATCCAGGAACTTACAAGGAAAAAATTCTGATTGGTTGACATTTACAAAATCATGATTTAACAGACACCAGGAAATGATAGGATCCCTTAAGCATTGTTTTGTTAACAGTCTTGTTAATCTATGGATATTTGGGAGGCCAGCCTGAGTAAGTGTCCTTCCTAGGAGCATGCTGTGAGAAGAAGCAAGTGGAGGGGAGCCCACAGGCATCTGAGGTATTCTGGCTAGCTGACTTTTGAGAGTCAGCTCAGAATGAACAGTAAACAGAGGCGGGGCCAAGATGCCAGAGTAGTCAGAGCTTCCTGTGGTCCCTCTTACAACAAAGACCTGAAAAAACAAGTGAATCGATTATATATGGCAATCCAGCAGCCCTGAACATCAAAGGCAAAGTTGAGGAATCAGACCGAGTGGCAGGGGGAAGGTAGAGACAGTTTGGAAGCAGCTAGGAGTTGTCAGACCTGACCCAGTGGGAGCCAGCACCCTTCATGCTGGATCATCTGGCATGCACGGTGATGTAAGCAGTGGTGCTCGAGAGACATTTTCCACATTAAGGAAGACCGAGCAGCAGAGAGTCTACCCAGGCCTCCAGAACCAGTGAAAAGTGGTGCTCAATTGGCAAAAGATAAGTACATGCGTCTGACCTACCACATGGATCAAAAAACACCCCTTTTGGGAAAAACCTCTCTCCCATTTACCTGCCCCCTCCTTGCTCTGCACCTAGTCTCGGGCCGGCTTCAGTGATTGCTGAGTCCCCTGGGCTGGAGGTAGGACTCTTCACGCTCCCTGAGCCTAGGAGAGGGAAAAAATTAACAAACAGGAAAAAATAAACTGCCAGCTCCCCTAAGCACAGCTCCTTTGCCTAGGCACAGGCATAAGGGTTCCACAGCCTTGGAATGCCTATCACCTCTGCATAGACCTGTGTGGGCCCATTTCAACAGCATAGGCCCTCATTACAACAAGGTATACACCTGAAGCCTAACTTCAACAGTATCAGCTATATAGTGAAGTGGCAGGTTCATGACATTTGACACTGCTCTGCCCATTAAACAGGGTCCTCACCTACCCACATCAGGGGCCAGAGGACTGGTGGCTCCACCCATGCCGCCTATCCACCCACAACAGGAGTCCATGTCTATGGGCATTGGGTACCCATAGTCTGGCTAGAAAACTCACCCACCTACATGCTCTAGGGAACAGGGACATGCTTTCCTCCTAGACATTCAGGGGCAGCCATCAGCCCCCTGCCTTGCTCAGCATGTGACCCCCCACTGCAGCCAGATACCTGTGCCTACACCAATCACCCCTGCCTGTCTAGGACTGTAGGTGAAAGCCTGCACCACACACTTGGTGACCGACTACCTGGATACCTAAGCTGAAGCCATACAAGAAAAGTAAAGGGACTCCTGGGCATACATACCTAGTAACAGATCTAGAGCTTCAAAGGGACCAATAATCAAACAAGCTCACAGGAGTAGCCTATTTGGGCATTTCAAAACAAAACAAAATAAGAAGCTAGGACACTGTAAGCAAACATAAAATAAATAAATATAATAACTTATTGATGGCTCAGAGACAGCAGTCAATATCAAGTCACATAAAGAGGTAGACCATGATGGCTTCAGCAAGCTCCCAAAACAAAGACTCAAGAAATTTTCCAGAGGAAGAGAACTTTTTGGCATTACTGGAGGTAGAATACAAAAGATTAATATACAGAACTCTTCAAGAGATCAGGAAGGAGATCAGGCAAAATGCAGAACAAGCCAAGTAATATACAGATAAAGTAATAGAGGAACTTACAAAGATTAGAGAGGAACATGATAACAAATTTAACAGGCGCAAGAATTCATAGAGAGACAGCAATCAGAAATCCAGAAGATTAACAATAAAATTTCAAATTAGACAACTCAATAGAATGTCATAGGAGCAGAATTGAGGCAATGGAAGTCAGAATTAGTGAGATTGAAGACAAAGCACTTGACACCAAGTTATTTAAGGAAAAATCAAATAAAAGAATTTTAACAAATGAAGAAACCCTAAGAATTACGGGG
>NW_004443944.1:16724972-16725820 GCF_000243295.1 Trichechus manatus latirostris
GTTGTACATAGGGTCGCTATGAATTGGAACCCACTCGACGTCTCCTAACAACAACAAGAGGAGAGGAGGCCTGGTGGCGCAACGGTTAAGTGTTTGGCTACTAACCTAAAGATCGGTGGTTCGAACCCACCCAGCCACTCCGCAGAAGAAAAGACAGAGTGATCTGCTCCCGTAAATATTACAGCCTAGGAAACCCTGTGGGGCCAGTTCTACTGTATCCTACAGGGTCTCTATGAGTTCGAAACGACTCAACAGCATACAACAACACATACAAAAGGTAGTATCCTGTATGAATTTTTTCTGCACCTTGCTTTGTTTTCATTTAACAATACATCCTGGAGAGCTTTCCATATCAATAAAAAGAAAGCCTCCTCATTCTTTCTTTACTGCCACATAGTATTCCATGTGTGGTTGTGCAGTTCCCTATGGATGGAAACCTGGATTGTTTCCACTCCTGCAATTATCAATAAGGCTTCAATGAAAAACCTTGTGGGCACATTCTTCTGCATGTATGCATATGTATTTATATATAAATATCTGAAAGTAGAGTTACTGGGTCAAAGGGAAAATGCATATTGGTAAATTATTCCCACAGAGGTTATATCATTTTACATTAGCAATGTATGAGGGTATCTGTTTCTCCACAGCTCACCAACACAATATGTCTGGATGAGCATTATTATTTTGGCTATTGTTGCAATATTGCTTGTGCAAAAAAAAAAAAATTTTTATATATTTCGTCCATAAAACCAAGCCAAACTGTTGAGTCAATTGCTACTCATAGCGACCCTATAGGACAGAGTAGAACTGCCCCATAGGATTTCCATGGAGCAGCTGGTGAATTCAAA
>NW_004443944.1:16726694-16749769 GCF_000243295.1 Trichechus manatus latirostris
TGAATGGACGCAGGAAATCTGGGGTGGAAAGGAGGAGTGTGCTGTCACAGTATAAGGAGAGCAAGTAGGGTCATGTAACAATGTATGTATACATTTTTGTATGAGAGATTGACTTGAATTGTAAACTTCCACTTAAACTGCAGCAATAAAAAATATATCTACATATCCCACGAAGTCTTCTTTAAACCAAACAACAGTTTAGTTTAATTAGTAAAGAATGTCACCTTGAGCATCCTGTTCTTTTAAAGAACTATCTATATGGGATCAAATGGACAACAGCAACTAGAAAGATTAGATAGGAAACTTAGGGAGCAGTGAGTTCATGTTAATGGGGGAGGGAAAAATTTGGAAAAGGAGGGTGAGAATGATGGCACAACTTCAAGAATGTCATCAATGTCATTGAGTTGTACATGTAGAAATTATTGAATTGGTGTATGCTCTGCTGTGTATATTCTCAACAACAGCAAAAAATAAATAAAACAAATTATATTTTAAAAAAAAAGAAGCAATCAGAAAACAAAGAATAGCTCTTGGAAATTAAACAATATGGTCACTGAAAAATAAATTGTATCAATGGCTAAACTGGCAAATGGAATAAACGTGGCTGAAGGCCAAATTAGCGTTTGGGAATACCAGGGCAAGGAAACCCTACAGAACATGGGACTAAAACTTTTGCGCAAAAGGGCTTTAGACCTATATTTCCATATCAAACAAGCATAACCCTTTTGACAAAAATAAACTCAAGATATATGCCAGAAAAATGAAAATGGAGGACACACGGCATACAAAAGATGGCAGAATTAACCCAAGAATGCATGACATACGAGCAGCAGGTCCAAGAAGACATAAGAACAAGAAACTAGAACATGATATTGACAGGCTCTACGAAGAATGCCATGAAGAAGAAAGTAGTTTTTTTCCATGCAAATTATCTGATGAAAGACTTAGATTTTCTAAAAGCAAAAGGCAAAGAAATATGTCTCTTCTGTTAACAAGTTTAGTGTCTTGTTAGTGAGTGAAAGCAGAAATCACTGAGTATTTTAAACTGAGGGAAGGGGAATTTTGTGCAGGGAATTGGTTGCACAGGTGACAAAGTGCTGAGAGCCACCAGCAGAAAGCAGTGGTATGCTGGTACATGTTTAACAACTGGCTCCTGAAAAGAAGCCCTGATACAGAGTTTGTAGCATTTGCCAATTTGGGGGTATAAATATTCCCATATGGCTAACTTTGAGCTACTAACTTGATGTGACTGAACATCGAGTTAGGAAGAGATGTACTCAATGGATTTGCCAAACTAATACTAGCCAGCTCCAGCACACCACTGGTAGAAAGGGCCACCACACTTAGCGACAATGGGAGAAGGTGTTACTGGAGCCCTGGCACCAGGGTCACTTGGCAGAAGCTGTAAGCATAGAGGAAATTCCACGTCCTTTTCTGTTGGGCCAATAACATAGTTTTGCAATGAAAAATCTTTACAGAATCATATTATTGTAGATGCTATTTATTCAAATTTTAACTTCAGCATAATTTTACTAAATACCCTGATATGTGCCAGACGGCAACTATTCAGGTTGCTGGGACTACAGCAGTGAACAAAACTAAGTCACTGTGTTAATATATCACAATTTGTTTATCCATTCACCAAATGATGGACATGTAGGTTGTTTTCAGGTTTTGGCTATTATGAAAACAGCTGCTGTGAACACTGGTGTACAAGTATGTGTGGACATACGCACTCACTTGTCTTGGGAACATACTTAGGAGAGGAATTGCTGTGTCATATGGTAGATGTTTGCTTAAAATTATAAGAAACCACCAAAGAGTTTTCCAATGTGGTTACGCCATTTTACACCCTCACCAGCAATCTATAGGAATTCCTGTTGTTCCACATCCTCACCATTACTTGGTATTATCAGTCTTTCTGTTTTGTTCGTTTGTTTTTTAGTTATCAGGTCTACTGAGGTCTAATTTACATATAGTTAAGCACTCAACTACTAGCCAAAAGATAGGCCATTCAAACCCACCCAGAGGAGCCTTGGATGACAGGCCTGGCGATCTGCTTCCAAATAGTCACAGCCTTGAAAACCCTATGGAGCAGTTCTGCTCTGCACACATGGGGTCCCCATGAGTCAGAATTGACTCAATGGCAACTAACAACAACAACAAATTTATACACAGTAAGATTCACCCTTTTCAGTTCTACGAATTTCGACAAATCCATATAGTCATTGTTACGGATTGAATTGTGCACCCCTCCAAAAAAATATATTGAAGTCCTAACCCCTGGTACCTGTGAATGTGACCTGGTTTGGAAATAGGGTTGTTGAAGATGTTATCAGTTAACATGCGGTCTTACTGGAGTAGGGTGAGTCTTAATCCAATATGATTGATGTCCTTACAAAAAGAGAATAGACACAGAGGGAAGACAGCCATTGAAGATGGAGGTAGAGACTGGAGGTATGCTGCCATAAACCAAAGAACACTGCGACTACCAGAAGTTGAGAGAGACAAGGAAAGATCTCCTAGAGCTTCAGAGAGAACAAGGTTCATCCAACACCCTGAATTTGGACTTCTAGCTTCCAGAACTGTAAGAGACTAAATTCCTGTTTTTAAGCCACCCATGTAGTGGTACTTTGTTACAGTAGCCAGTGGGAACTAATACAGTCATGTACCCACCATCACAATCAAGATACAGAATATCTAGGAGTGGGATTACTGGGTTGTCTGATAACTGTACGTTTAACTCTATAAGAAAAAGCCAGATCACATCACAGGGCTGAATGCAGAAGCGGACATAAGAATCTAGTCTTCTATTAAGCCAGCCATAAAAATAAATAAATAAATAACCAATGCTGTACAGTCAATTCTGATTCATAGCAGCCCCATAGACATAAAACCAGACATAAAGAGAGATATAAAAATCTAAAACAATGCCACTGTTCTCACTAATTTGTTTGTTGGTTTGTTTGGGAAAATGTAATGACTTTTCACCAAAAAAAAATTATTTATGTTAACATGTAAAGGCATAATTACTATAATTTTAAGTGAATTTTTTTTAATTTCTTAGTTTTAATTTCTAATACAAAAAACATCAAGAGATATAACCCACATTAAAAAAAAGAAAAAAGCCCTTTGGGGTCATTAATACTTTTTAAGGGTGCAGAGGGGTCCTGAGACCATAGAGTTTGAGAATTGTTGGTCTAAGCCACTCACAGGTGTTTCCTTCCCTTTGTCAGTGATTTTTATCAGGAATGTGACACAATTCTAGAAAATGGGACTTGAAGTCTACTGGAGACCTCTGAGATAGGTTTCCTGCTAATAAAAAAAGAGTAGATGGGAAGAAATAGTCCCTCTTCTTCCACTCTTCCGGGTTGAAGTGCATGTATGTGATACCTGGAGCAGTAGCAGCCATCTTGCAACTATGAGGTTACAAGGCTGATGTCATATAGTTCTTTCTTAAGATGCTATCTTGACACAACTTTAAAGCCCTGGCTGGCCAGTTCCCCTTCTTGAAGAGCTGATTAAGCCCACACTCCAACCATTCCCCTTATTGGGCTCTTACACTCCTGGGCCACTGTCTTAGTTATCTAGTGCTGCTATAACAGAGACACCACAAGTGGATGGCTTTAACAAAGAGAAGTTTATTTCCTCACAGTAAAGTAGGCTAAAAGTCCAAATTCAGGGCATCAGCTCCAGGGGAAGGCTTTCTCTGTCAACTTTCTCATCAATGTTCCCTCAGACTAGGAGCTTCTCCGCGCAGGGACCCTAGGTCCAAAGGACGAGCTCTGCTCCCAACACTGCTTTCCTGGTGGTAGGAAATCCCCCACTTTCTGCTTGCTTCCCTTTCATTTTATCTCTTGTATGATAAAAGGTGGTGCAAGCCACACCCCAGGGAAACTCCCTTAACATTGGATCAGGAATGTGACCTTAGTAAGGGTGTTCAAATCCCACCCTAATCCTCTTTAACATAAAATTACAATCACAAAATGGAGCACAACCACACAATACTGGGAATCATGGCCCAGCTAAATTGATGCACACATTTTTTGCGAGACATAATTCAATCCATGAGAGCCACATGCACCCACCTTAATCGCCCCAGGCCAGGTACCCAACAACTAGGGACAGCCCCTATGCCTTGGAGCCAGCAGAATTATTCAGATTACCCAATCTCTGGTAGCCCTCAAAACCTAGCTAACCCTACCCTGCATGCCATAGGTAAGCCCTCTCCTGCAATTCCAGGGGGTTGTTATCTCCTCCCTCAGTGCATGCCCTGTGTAGCCCTGCCCAATGGCATGTTGTGTTCTCCCCAGGGAACTGTGAGCATAATAAATTTCATTTATGGCAGCCATTTCTGAGTCTGTGTGTCTTATCATACCTGATCAGAGAAATTCCGAGTACACTTAAAACAGCTGAGGACAAAGCCAACATACTGAGCAGGCAGAGCGAAGAAAAGAAAAGAATATGAGTCCTTGAAGACATTGTTGAACTTCTGTATCCACCAACCCAGGACCATTTCTCTCTGGATGTCTTGTGTCCTAAGACAATAAATCTTCCCACACTAGATTGCAGCTCCATGATGACAGGGTTTTGTTTAAATTTTTGTTTTATGGGCTATTTTGTTGTTGATATAGTCGTCATTGGTTTGTGACTTTGGAAGAACCTCATCTGTTACAGAGTAGACCTGCTCCATAGGGTTTTCTTGGCCATAATCGCTCTCTCTCTCTTTTTTTGTTTTTAATTGTTGTAGTTTAAATTAAGTTTACATTTCAAGTTAGTCTCCCATACAAAATTCTATACATACATTGTTATGTGACCCTAATTGCTCACCCCATTCTGTGACAGCACACTCCTCCTTTCCGTCCCTGATTCCCCATGTCCATTCAACCAGCTCCTAACCCTCTCTGTCTTCCCATCTCATCTCTGGACAGAAGCTGCCCCTTTGGTCTCTTGTATCTACTTGAGCTAAGAGGCACACTCCTCACGAGTATCACTTTATGTCTCAAAGTTCAGACCAATCTTGGCCATAATCTTTATGGAAGCAGATCACTAGGCCTGTTTCTTTCTCAGTGCCACTGGGTGGGTTCGAACCACCAAAATTTGGTTACCAGCTGTCTTAGTTATCTAGTGCTGCTATAACAGAAATACCACAAGTGGACGGCTTTAACAAACAGATGTTTATTCTCTCACAGTCTAGTAAGCCAGAAGTCCAAATTCAGGGTGCCAGCTCCAGGGGAAGGCTTTCTCCCTCTGTCGGCTCTGGAGGAAGGTCCTTGTCATCAATCTTGCCCCGTCAAGGAGCTTCTCAGCCCAGAGACCTCGGGTCCAAAGGGCATACTAGTCTCCTGGCTCTTGTTTCTTGGTGGTATGAGGCCCCCATGTCTCTCTGCTTGCTTCTCTCTTTTATATCTCAAAAGAGATTGATTTAAGACACAACCTAATCTTGCAGATGAAGTCCTGCCTCATTAACATAACTGCCTCTAATCCTGCCTCATTAACATCATATAGGTAGGATTTACAACATATAGGAAAATCATATCAGATGACAAAATGGTGGACAATCACACAGTACTGGGAATCATGGCTTAGCCAAGTTGACAGATGTTTTTGGGGGACACAATTCAATCCATGACATTAGCCGGGTGCAAATCATTTGCGCCACCCATGGACCTTTGTATTACAGTCTGTTTTCTTCACCGTCATTATCACCAGCACCTGATACAGTGCCTGGACCATAACAGATGATAGGTAAATACTTGTTGAATAATTGAATGACTCCTTTAAGATAGCCCTTGTTGGATTTTGTTGTTTTTGTTGTTATTTATAGCCAAAGCATCCTAATTGATTCAAGGGTCCAACCCTACTCCAATTTCCATCTGTGGGAATCCTTTTCAGGGATCCTCCTCAGAAAGCTTTCCATCAGAGTGCATCTGAGCATACTCTGCTTTGTAAGCCCCGCAGAACCATGTGATTATCCCTATTTCAACACTGAACACTCTTTTTTTTATAACCACCTCTTTTGTCTCCTTTACTAGAGGTAGATATCAGGGTCTTATTTGTTGTCGTGTGCCATCACGTAGATTCTGACTCCTAGTGACTCTATAGGACAGAGTAGAACTGCCCTATAGGGTTTCCTAGGCTGTAATCTTTGAGGGAGCAGATCACCAGGTCTTTTCTCCACTGTAGCAGCTGGTGAGTTTGAACGCCGACCTTTCATTTAGCAGCTAAGCGCTTAACCATTGTGCCTCCAGGGCTCCTAGGGTCTTATAACAAAAAGCCCTTAAGTTTAGAGGCTTAAACAAAATAGAAGTGTATTTCTCTCTCACTTACCAATCCAGACTTAGGTGGTTCAAACGTGGTGGGGAACCTCAACACAAAGCCTCAATCTTTAGGTCCAAGGAGGCTGCTCTGGCTCCTGCCATCATATCTGCATCCCAGCCAGTGAACACGGGGAGGAGAAAGGAAAAAGGAGAATATACCCATTTCTTTTAAGGGCATGACCTGGAAGGAGCGCACGTCCTTTCTGCTCACATCTCGCTAGCCAGAACTTAGTCACATGAACACTTACAGCCAAAGGAAGCTCAGAAATGCAGTCATCAGCCAGACAGCTATATGTCCAGCTAAAACTCATGAGCTCTATTGTTAAAGAAAGGAGGGAAGAAGGAATACGAGTGGCCAACCAGCTGTCCCTGCCACAGCCCTGGGTTTGATTAATCTTTGTATACCCAGAGCCTCAGACAGGGTTTGGCACATAGTAAGTGTTGAAGAAATGTTTAATGAAAGAAAGAACAAAATAAAAAAAAAAAAAAACAGAATCTCAGATTCCTGCCCTTGATGGAGGTACCATTAATCTGGAGAGACAGAGAGGACTCAGATGAGGCAATACGGTACCATGGACAACACAAAACCATACTTTGTCATGTGCGAAATCAATTACCATTGTCTCCGTGGGACAGATTATTTTGTCTGACTCCACCAGATCCCACAATCTCCTCATTTTCACAGGAACCAACTTTCTAGACAAAAGCTCCATGGCCCACCCTTCCACCTCCACTCACTTTCTGTTAGTTCCTGAGGGTTGTAATTGTCCAGTTACTCTCCAGTGTTGTCATGAACTTGGAGACCCAGATGGGTTTAGCCTTGGAGAGATGGCATTGTCAGGAAACACAGTTCAACAGCTGGAAGTAATTAAAAAAGAATTGCCTTTTCCCCCTCGATCTCTCAAGAACGATAAAAGAAATTCACGGCCATGCTAATTAAAACCCCATGTCCTTTCTTAGTCACTAGCTGCCCTAGTGCCTGTCTTGTCAAGCCCCTGGAAAAACCCCTCTTGCACCTCCAGCCCACGCTCTCCTCCTCCGCCCTCCCCTCAGCAAGTTAGCTGGGTTCTCGAAGCATGGTCCCCTGACTAGCAGCATCAGCAAATTGTCAGAAACACATATTCTCAGGCCTCACACCCAGTGGAGTCCAACACATGGTGACTCCACGTGTCAGAATAGAACTGTGCTCCACAGGGTTTTCAATGGCTGATTTTTTGGAAGTAGATCACCAGGCCTTTCTTCCGTGGGCTCCTCTGGGTAGACTCCATCCTTCAACCTTTTGGTTAGCATGAGCACATTAGCCATTTGGATCACCCAGGGATTCAAGGTAAGGCCACACCACAGACCAATTAAATCAGCACCTGTGAGGGAGGCATCCAGGCGTCAAGATTATGTAGCCGGCATTGAGGACTACTAGCCTAGATCTTAGTCCTTCCTTCTTTCCTTTCCTCACTTGGGACTCTCTCCAGTAACCATGAATGAAATCAAACTCAATCTGGCTAAAGGAGAAAAAAAAAAAAAAAGGTGGGGAGAAAACTGATGATTTGTGGAACTGAAATAAAATGTCCAAAGTAGTTTGTTCTCCAGCACAGGTAGATCCAGATGTTCAAAGATGCCATCGGAATTTTTACTTCTTCATGCTACCAGCTTTTCTCTGTGGAGGCTTCACTCTCTCCACATGGTGACAAAGATGGCACAGCCTTTCCAAAAACGGAAGCATCCCTGATAATTCCAGCAAAGTCTGGGGTGGGAGGTCATCTGCCTGGCCCCGAACCAATCACAGTGGCCAGGTGAATGAAGTCCTCTGATTGGCTAGGCTTGAATCACATGTTCACATCAAGCGTTGGGGGAGTGGAATCTGGAGTAGGGGAATCAAAAGGAGTGGCAATGGGGGGCGGGGTCCTAGTCCAAAGGAATGCCCAGCAGGTAAAAACACGTACACTTCGCCTACTCCATATCTCTGTCTCGATCTGTCTTCTGCTTCACTGTCCACATCGCAAATGTCCAGGGAAACTATTGAGCTAAGGCAGAGTCTCCTCCGAGGGCCTCAGCTGCTGAGCGGGAAAGACTGAATGCTCTTTTCTTTAGTGGGGAGAGGTGCTATAGGCACTTGTATTAATTATTTAATGATGTAAATTAATTTTGGGGATTCTGGATATATTTTGGGGGAGATCCTAAATAATTCATATTTGAATCACAATGCATACATATTCTGATGCCAGATAATTGGAAAATTACACACCAGAAAGGCTGAAAGGCTGTTCGTGCAAACGCGCGTCTTCACACACTGCGTAAAGAGCCACCGGAAGCTTAATTGATAAGGATGCAGCTAAAGTGACAATCATTTTAACTCTGTGTTAAATTCTATTTACTTTATTTTAATGCATTAAAAGTAAGTTTATGATGTAAAGTTTTTATGCATGTACACGCACATGTGTGTACTTTTACATAAAATCATGAAGGGAACCGTATTATATATACTGGGGGAGCTTCCTCCTCAAGTGAATTTCCCCCCCTCTTCTTTTCCTGTTTCTGCTTGGCTTCTTTCTCTTCTTTCTTCTTTTCCTCTTCCTTTCTCAACTCTAGTTTCTCCATACCATGTGACTGTATGCAAATACAGTTATTGTTAGCGGCCACCGAGTCAGTCCCCGACTCATGGCAACCCCAGGCGCAGTGGAATGAAACACTGCCAGGTCATACATCATCCCCATGATCAGTTGTGGATCTGACCATTGTGGTCCATAGAGTTTTCATTGGCTGATTTTCCAAAGTAGATTTCCAGGCCTTTCTTCCTAATCTGTCTTATTCTGGAAGCTCTGCTGAAACCTATTCAGCATCCTAGCAACACATAAGCTTCCCCTGACAGACAGGTGGTAGCTGTGCATGAGGTACCTTGGCTGGGAATCAAAACCAGGTCTTCTGCATGGAAGATGAGAATTCTACCACTGAACCACCAATGCCTCTGTCTAAATAAGAGACAGATATAGATATGTTATTTTTATTGTTAGGTGCTGTTGAGTCGATTTTGACTCAAAGCTACCCCATTTGACAGAGTAGAACTGCCTCATAGGGTTGTCTAGGCTCTAACCTTTACAGGAGCAGATTGCAATGTCTTTTCCCCAGTGGAGACGCTGGGTGAGTTTGAACTACAGACCTTTCAGTTAACAGCCAAGCGCTTAACCATTGTGCCACCAGGGCTCTTTAGATATACATATACATACACACATAGACAATACACACACAGGGGTTTATGTAAATAGGATCATGTTATCCTCATTTTTCTGCATTCTGCTTTTCTCATTTAACAGTATCTCGTGGAACTCCCTCCAGATCACCAGCACAGTGCATTCTGATGGCTGTGCAGTATTCCACGGTGTGGCTATGCCATGCATCCAGCCACTCACTCCCTACTGATGGGTGTTTACTTTGTTTACCATTGGTTGCCACTGTCAACAATACTGCATAAATCTTCTGGAATATGTATCTTTACATATTGGTTCCTAGGAGTAGGACCTATCCCATGGAAATGTTAAGGCAGTTACCCAAAGACCATGACAATATACAAATGTGTAAGGATTTTCTCCACATCAACACTGGCAATAACTGTTATGACTCTAGTATTTGCCTGACCTATAGGTTTAAAGTACCATCTCCCTGTTGCTTACTCTGCATTTCCCTGGACTTAGAGTTGCCAGGTTTAGCAAGTAAAATTACTGGACACCCAGTTAAATTAGGATTTCAGTTAACAACAAATAATTTTTAGTATAAGAATGTCTCAAATATTGCATGGGATACACTTATCCAGTAAACCCTGGGAAAGCCAGAACCTGTGTAAGGTGGAAACCTGTCAGAAAAGAAAAACTCAGATATTTTCCACTAATAATGATGGAAAAGTGGTGAGACAGCGCCCTGTCAAAGGCAGAAAACCGGCGAGGCCAGGAAAAATAAGACAGTCCTGTCGAGTTCCGGCTTTCACAGGTTTCACTGCATTAAAAAATTATTTGTTATTTTCTGAATTTAACTGGACAGCCTCTATTTATCTGACATCTGGAGAATTCAAGTGCCTTTCTAAAGCTTTGGTAATGCTGGATTTGCTCTTCTGGGCAGAGTCTATTTATACCTCTTGCCTATTTCTTCTGGATGTTTGTCCCGTCTCTTCAGGGTATAATAGCTTTTGTAGGTAGGAAATAGAAGTCACTATTGACAACCCTAATTAAGTCAAGACAATATCGATAACAAAGTGCCTTTTCCTTAAATCGTGGGAAATTTTAGCTACCTGTGTGAAGGGAAGGCCATGGGGGCATGGAGCGGCACCCAGACACACCTGGCAGAACCCACTTGGATATGTTGGCTAATTTTAGTTCTTCATGAATGCCACATTTTAACAACCTTCAATAACTCATGTAGTGGATTACTCTTAAATTGTCTATGGATGTATATAGACATGAAAACTTGTGGCAACAGCCATCCTTCACATGCAAGAGCTGAAAGAAAAGACGAGATTTCAATATTCTAGAACAATATGGCTTTTCTGGTGTTTCTTGTGACAGATATAGCTTCTTGGCTGAGCCAGCAACTGTTCCTAACCTCTGACTCCCTTCCTCTTTTATTTTAGAAAGCTGGAAAGACTTCGCACTTATTTCCAGGCTCTTTTGCAGCTGAGGTTGCCAAATATGCTGTGGATTTCCAGGAAAATGTTTGCTTTCCTGATATAAGGGAGAGACACATTAGGCCCCAGCCCTTCCTTCACCTCTTCCTTCCTTAAATGCTGACGTGATGCCTGGAGCTGCAGCAGCCATTTTGGTGCACCACAAGGGAAAGGCCGAGATGATCACAGAGTAGCCGGCTCTCACATCATTAAACTAGTGCCAGTAGCTACCTATCTTCAGATTCCTTGTTTGGGGAGAAGTTATAAGCTACTCTTAATCAGGTTTTCTGCAGTTTACAGCCTAAAACATTCCTAGCTGATTCATTTCTTCTGCTATTTAGAAGCAACAGTGGCATGCCATATTTATGTTTAAGATATCATTTTGCTTGGTAATTCAAAAGCACATTCCCA
Source organism: Trichechus manatus latirostris (assembly GCF_000243295.1). Classification (NCBI taxonomy): domain Eukaryota; kingdom Metazoa; phylum Chordata; class Mammalia; order Sirenia; family Trichechidae; genus Trichechus; species Trichechus manatus. The sequence continues at coordinate 16,738,074 of NW_004443944.1, forward strand.
GAAGTCAAATCTTAATGGGTTCCTTGAGAGTTGGTACCCCCAGGATTTCTTTTGTAAAGAATTGGATTAAAAATAGAGATTAAAACAAATCAGAACCCCCCCCCCCATCACCAAGGCTGATATTCAAAGGAATCACCCAAGTGCCACTGGGAACCAATTACACCTGTATTATCCCGGTGGCTTTCTTCTCTTATCCAGACTTAAAAAGGGGTGCATGAATTCCACAGGGATTTGGACAACCACACTAACAGTTATCAGATGTTTTTAACCTATTCTCTAATGCTGCAGAGAAGCCCTGGTAGCACAGTGGTTAAGTACTTGGCTGCTAACCGAAGGGTCAGCAGTTCGAACTCACCAGCCACTCCATGGGAGAAAGACACGGCAGTCTACTTCTGTAAAGATGTATAGCCGTGGAAACCTTTTGGGGTAGTTCTACTCTGTCCTGTAGGGTCACTATGAGTCAGAATCAACTCGGCAGAAATGGGTTTAGGTAGTGCTACAGAGGATGCAAAAAAGTTACCCGCTATTGCTTGAAAATCTCATTTCTACATTCTATTGGCCCTTTGGGGCAATAAATCTTCTTCTGGGCTGTTGTTAGGAGTACAGGCTGGAAAAATCTACTGGAATGAAATTTAGCACGATTTCGCAAAGTTACAAAGAGACCCTTTACCAAGCAATCCCATTTCTAGAAATTTATCCTACAGAAATATTTGTTCACATACACTAAGAAGAAAGCTCAAAGGTATTCATAGAATCATTGCTCATGACAGTAAAAACTTGAAAATAATCTAATGTTCATTAATAGGGGGTGGATGAATAAATTATAGTAGTAATCAAACCAAAAAAACCTAACTCTTGCTGTCAAGTTGATTCTGACTCCTAGTGACCCTATAGGATAGAGTAGAACTGCCCCATAGCGTTTCCTAGGCTGTAATCTTTACAGGAGCAGATCACCAGGTCTTTCTCCCACAGAGCCACTGGCTGGGTTCAAACCACCAACCTTAACCACCAGACCTCTGTATACAGTAGAGTAAAAAATTTGTTGCTGTCGAGTTGATTCTGACTCATAGAACCGCCCCATAGGGTTTCCAAGGCTGTAATCTTTATGGAAGCAGACTGACACATCTTTCTCCTGTGGAATAACCGGTGGGTTCAAACCGCCGACCTTTTCAGGGCTCCTTGTGCACTAGAGTAGTGGAGATTAAGTGTGGTTTGTGAGCCATGGTAGGTAGGGAAGCCATGTTTGCACAAAAGCATCCGGCTGAGAAGGCTGCTTTAGAATGGGGCACAGCATAGGCTTCTCAAGGAGGTGACATCTAAGCTGAGAAAGGAGAGTGAGAAGGAGTCAGCCATGTGAACACACTGAAGGAGAGTATCCCAAGCAAAATTTCCATGGAAGGGAATCTTGGTTTGTTTGAGAAACACAAAGGAAGCCAGACTGGTTGGAATATACCCAAGGAGGCAGAGAATGTATGAGATGAAATCAGAGGCCAAGGGAAGACCGTACAGACATTTGGAAAGGAGCCTGGATTTTATTCGGATTGTTCATTCTGACTCTGATTGGTATGGAAAACCAATGGAGACTTTTAAGTAGGAGACTGTCATGATTTGATTTACTTTTTTCAAATCTACTTGACTGCTGATGGAAAACTGACTGCAGTGGAACAAGGGTGGAGGTAGGGAGACAAAGAGATGGTGAGAGTGATGGAGATGGGGATTGTCTTAGTCATCCAGTGCTGCTGTAACAGAAATACCACAAGTGGATGGTTTTAATGAAGAGAAATTTATTCTCTCACAGTCCAGTAGGCTACAAGTGCAAATTCAGGGTGTCAGCTCCACGGGAATGCTTTCTCTGTCGGCTCTGGAGAAAGGTCCATGTCATCAATCTTCCTTTGGTCTGGGAGCTTCTCTGTGCAGGAACCTTAGGTCCAAAGGACACGCTCTGCTCCTGGTGCTGCTTTCTTGGTGGAATGAGGTTCCCATGTGTCTCTGCTTGCTTCTCTCCTTTTTATCTCAAGAGAGATTGGCTTAAGACACTATCTAATCTTGTAGACCTCATCAGTATAACCTCATCATAGTGATAGAGTTTACAACACGTAAGGAAATCACATTAGATTACAAAATGGTACAAAATCGCACAGTACTGGGAATCATGACTCAGCCAGTTGACAGATATTCTTGGGGGACAGAATTCAATCCATTCGCGGTTGGAGTTGGGGTCCACAGGACTTACTAAAGGATTGGATTGGAGTAGGGAGGGGAAAGATACCAAGGACAACTCCTAACTCCTGTGTGTGTCAGAGATAGAGAAAGGGCAGAGAGCAGGGCAAGAGGCAAACGAGGATCCTGTTTTGAGCAACTGACATTTGTAATACCTGTTATAAAACCAAGAGGTAAACCTGATGGCTGGAGATATCAGTCTGGAGCTTTGGATGTGCTTAGGGGACTGGAGATATCAATCAACATCATGATGATGGGAGGAGTCATCAGCATCAAGATGACCTTTGAAATCTCCACACTGAATGAGCTCATCCAGGAAAACGGCAGAACCCAGGCCCCATATCCTGGGGCCATCCAGGGGCAACATACAAATGAGTCTCACTATCTCTTATCCATCTGGAGCCCTCCCTAGATGTTATTTCCAGGGATTGCCCCATTTCTCTGTTCCTTTTTCAGTAAAATGTCTCTAAGAATTTTCTGTAGCTATTACTTCCCCTTCCTGTCCTCCTGTTCTCTTCTTGACTCTTTTCAATCAGGCTAAAATAAATACCTAAGTTTTCTAAAGGACTCCCCCAGTGGCGCAAACAGTTAAGTGCTTGACTACTAGTCAGAAGGTTGGTGGTTTGAACCCACCCAGAGATGCCTCAGAAGGCCGGCTTGGCAATCTATTTCTAAAAGGTCACAGCCTTGAAAACCCCATGGAGCAGTTCTATTCTGTACATATGGGCTTGCCATGAGTTGGAATCGACTCGACAGCAACTAGCAACAACGGCAAAGCTTTCTAAAATGAGTCAATTTAGTGAAAACTATTCAATTAATAATAGGGAAAGTGCCAAGAGACAGAAGGGGCCACATAAATTGGAGACTACAACAGCCTGAGACTAGAAGAACTAGATGGTGCCCGGCTACCACCAATGACCACCCTGACAGGGAACACAACAGAGAGTCCCGGATGGAGCAGGAGAAAGGTGGGGTGAAGGACTCGAATTCTAGTGAGAAGACTAGACTTAATGGTCTGACTGAGACTGGAGTTACCCTGGAAAGCATGGCCCCTGAATTCTCTATCAGCCCAGAACTAAAACAATTTCCAAGGCCAACTCTTCAGACAAGGATTGGACTGGACTGTGGGACATAAAGTGATACGCGTGAGGAGCGTGCCTGTTAGCTCAAGTAGATACAAGAGACTAAATGGGCAGCTTCTGTCTGGAGGTGAGATGGGAAGGCAGAGAGGGTTAGGAGCTGGTTGAACGGACATGGGGTATCAGGGGTGGAAAGGAGGAGTATGCTGTCACAGTATGGGGAGAGCAATTAGAGTCACATAACAATGTATGTATAAATTTTTGTATGGGAAAAATAAACTAATAATAATAGGGAAAGCAGTTCCTGGATATTAAAAAATATATCGCACTTTATCATCAAGAGACTAGTCACACGTGCCAGCCACACATGTCTCTCTGTGCAGAACATTCTTCCCCCAGATACGTACCTGTTTCCTTCCCTCTCCTTTAATTTTAATTTTGCTTTAATGTCACTTCTCAGTGAAGTCCTCATCCCCCTTCCTTACTTTATTTTTCTCATATGTTCTTCTTATTTATTTACTCATTCATTGATCCTTCTATGGTCATGAAGGCAAGGATTCTGTCTGTCCTGTTGGTTTCTGTATCCCCAGCACATAAAACCATGCTGGTACACAGTAGGCACTCAAAACATATCTGTTGAAGATACATGTACACCGATGGTCTTTGCAGCACCATTCACAAAAGCCAAATGGTGAAAATAACCTAAAACACAGATGCTTCAAGAAATTCATTAACAGATGAGTGGATATACAAAATGCAGTCCAGACACACAATAGAATACTAGTCAGCCATAAAGAGAAATGAAGTCCTGTTACATGCTACAGCATGGATGAACCTTAAAAACATTACATTCAGTGAAATATCGATCACAAATAATGAATATTGTATGACCTCACTTACATGAAATAAGAAGAATAGGCAAGCAGATAGAGGCCAAAGTTTTTTAGTAGCTATTACCACTGGTGGGAGGGAGGGGAAAGGGGGAGTTATTCAGGAAACAGTGAGTTTCTGCTTATGGTGAAGGAAAATTTGGCAACAATTATTGGTAATTGTTGCACAGATTGTTGTTGTAGGTGCCCTTGAGTTGGTTCTGACTCACTGTGACCCTATGCATAAGAGAAGGAAACCCTGCCCGGTCCTGTCCCATCCTCATAATTGTTGCTATGCTTGAGCCCATTGTTGCAGCCACTGTGTCAATCCATCACATTGGGAGTCTTCCTCTTTTTCGCTGACCCTCTACTTTACCAAGCTGCACCTGATTAATGTACTTGATATCCCTATATTGTATACCTGAAAAATACTGAACTGGCAAATGTTGTGTTACATATACTTTTACAACAATTAAAAAACCAAAAAGAAAAGAAAAAAAATATCTGTTGAATTAATAAATTATCAAATGGCCCAAATCATCAAGTGGGCATATATTCAGGGAACTCGCTGGACTTTTAAAACAACTCTGTGAGGTTTAATTCTGCAAATTCCTCTTCAGGGGACTTTGGGAAGGTCAAAAGGTGAGACTTCACCATCTTTTACCCTTTTACCCCAGCCCCTTACGTCCCCAGGGCCCGGTCCACCGCCCTTCCTTTACATTCCTAAGCTCTGAAGTCCCCACCCCTTTTCAACACTCTGAGTTCTTTCGGTGGATGGAATGGGCTGAATAATGTTTTCCACGTTAGTAACGGAGCCGAGGAATGCCAATGATTCAGGAGATCGGAGCGCCCAATCAGGGGAGCGGAACGCTGCGCTCTAAGGGGCCACGAGGGGGCGCCATTTCTCCACGGAGTTTAGCGAAGGCTGCTCTAAAAGGCGCTGTTCTCTGAGTGGACAGGTGAGAATACTTCAGCATTTTGTATCCTGGAGAGAGGGAACCTAAAGCTTGGGTGTGGGGCCTGGATTTAGATGTACGCTCAAAGAGGTGGTGGGAGAACTTGCTTCCGTACCTGGAAAGAAGTTGATTGAGTACGTTCTCTCCGGCCTTTAATCAGACAGACCAGCGTTCAAATCTAGACTCTGCTACTTTCTGGCTGTGTGACCTCCGTGGGCAAGTCACTTCACCTTTTGAGCCTCGGTTTCCTCACCTATAAAATAATGATAATAATGAGACCCCATTGGATTCTTGTGAGGATTAAATGAGATTAAAGCTTGCAGACAGCAAGGATCGGCCTGAAATGGGAGATGATTTATTTGCTTGGGGGTTGTTAGTTATTATTAGTAATTACCTCAGAGTAGTGGTTCTTGAAAGCGTGGTCCCTGGACCAGCACCTCACCTGGGAACTTGCTAGAAATGCACATTTTAGGGCCTACCCCAGACCATTTGATGAAGAAAGGCTTGGGGTGGGGTCCCACAATCAGTGTTTAACAAACCCTCCAGATGATACTTGTTCAAGTCTGAGAACAGAGCAGGTGAAGAGATTTCCCCTAAATCATAGCTGGTAAGAGGGTAGAGCTGGAACTGGAAAAAAAGAAAAAAAAAGAAGTCTTACTGACTGCAAAGCTACAACCAGAGCTGGGAAGTGTATGTGTGTGTGTGAGAGAGAAAGAAAGACGCCCGTTAGTGACTGGAATTCATAAATGCCCCTTTCAGTTCTCTTTAGAGCTCGTTTTATGTGAATTCCAAGCTTTTGCTTTTTTAAAACAGAGGTTCTCAACCCTGGCTGTACGTTAAAATCAATGCCTGGTCCTCTCCCCAGACCAGTTAATCCAGAATTTCTGGAAGCATCTGTGTCTTTGAAAACTCCTCAGGTAATGTTGATGCCCCATAGGGACTGAAAACCACTAGACTGGAGGAACCTAACTTGCTGTTTATAATAAAACTGCCAATGTCTGGGAAGTGAGGAGTGTGCTGGTTCAGAGTGACCTGGGTCAGATCCCGCTCTGCCACGTGCAGACCCCACACACATGGTGGACTGGTTTCCTCATCTGTAGAACGAGGTTGCTACTCAAGCTTTTCTGGTGGCTGTGAGGGTGAACCAGGATAAGATACCAAAGGTGCCCCTGGAGGAAATGGTAATAGCAGGCAGGCAATGCTTCTCTAGAATTTCTAGGTTTAAGTGCTCAGCACAGTGCCTGGTACACACTAAGGCACGCAGGCACCATGGATTGATCTGAAATCTTCTAGGGGAAGGTGCCACCTGCAGAAACGAGAGAGAGTGGTTTGTCTTTTAACTTGGAGAATCCTGGAAAATACACACATCACGTCCACTCACATCCCATTGGCCATACCTTAGTCACATGCCCACACCTAGCTGCAAGGGAGGCTGAGGAATGTCAGCCATGTGCCCTGCTAAAACCACAGAGTGTGTGTCTGTGTGTATATGTGTGTGTGTATGTGTGGTGGGGGTCAGCACTGCAGGGAAGAAGAGAATCTGGATACAGAGAAACAGTAACAATCTTCACCAGAGGTGGGAAATGGGAAAAGGATGTTGGCAACCAATGAGGAGGGAGGAAGGGAGTTGAGGTTCCTTAGATTTCAATCTAGTGGGCCTCTTGCTACAACACCACATGCCTCCTTACAACTCTCGTGACACTAACCTGTCCCATCCCTCTGACTGTCGTATTCCAGTTCCACAGGCCCCTAAGAACAGATCACCAGGCCTTTCTTCCAAAGCACCTGTGGGTGGGTTTGAACATCCAACCTTTTGGTTAGTAGTCGAGTGCTCCATCCAGGGACCCCCTAGATCTGCTACCCATTAGGTGCGCAGCATGCACGCCTTATTGTTCTCTGCTTCATCATTTAAATCTCGTATTGAAATTTGAGTTCATCTCCACTTTGAGTTTTCTCCTCACACTGGGCTCTAGCCATTCTGAGGAATATTGCTTTGCATGTCATAAGGCTGAACACTGAGCTAGTACAATATGGGTTTGATAAATCTCTATTCCACTAATGGATGGTTAAATCCCATCCCTCCTGCTGTCTTCCTGACAGGCGAAGCCAAGCTCTGCGAGCCAGCCCAGAGACTCACTCCCATGTCCAGCGATCTCAGGCTCAAGAATCACCACCCAAAACTTGCCCCCCCACCCCACCTCCCCAACACACAAAATGAAGCTCAGAAAAAAAAAACTGCCTTAAGGTACCTCCCTTCTTTCATGCACAGTCAACGGATATGCACATTGATAATGTGGCAATAACATCACATTTTCAATATACACACACCCTTGTGCATATTTACACCGAAGCTTAAATATACAGAGACCCATTGACCCAGCAATGCCACTTCTAAGAATTTTTCTTACGGATCTTCCTTGCGCAAGACAGATGAATAAGGATATTTATTGTCGTATTATTGGTAACAGCCAAAGACTGGAAACAACCCAAATGTCCTTCAGTAGGAGTCTGGTTAAATAAATGATGACATAGCCGTACAATGGATACTACTCTGCACCATTTAAAAAGAATAAAACAGGGCTGTGTGTATTGATATGGAGCATTCCCTGCGATGCACTGTTGAGGGGAAAAACAAGGAGCAGGGCAGTGGGTATAACGTTCAACTGTGTCAATAAAAAGAGAAGGGGTAGCGTGTAGTGCTTGTGTGTGCACAGGCTCTTTCTGCTCACTGCAAGTTACTGCCTCTGGGCAGGGCATCGGAGGGTCAGGGATGGGAGGGAGCCTTAGTTTTTATCTGGATAAATTTCTATTCTGTTCTAGCTCTTTACTGTGTGCATGGACTTCCTATCAAAAGAATTTTTAAAAAAATTAATATGTGATATGCATTAAAGCTTTGTTACTGTTATGGACTGAACTGTGTCCTCCAAAAAGATACGGTAAGTCTGAATCCCTGTACCTGTGAATGTGACCTGGTTTGAAAATAGGATCTTGAAAGATGTTATCAGTTATGCTGACATGAGGTCACGCTGGAGCAGGGTAGGTTCTAATCTAATAAAGACAAACAAGCAAACCAAACAAACAGTTGCCCACAAGTTGATTCCTGCTCGTGGCAGCTCATATGTGTTAGAGTAGAACTGTGCTGCATAAGGTTTTCATGGCTGTGATCTTTCAGAAGCAGATCACCAGGCCTTTCTTCTGGGGCACCTCTGGGTAGGTTCAAATCACCAACCTTTACAGTCAGTAGTCAAGTGCTTGGAGCCCTGATGGCGCAGTGGTTAAGAGTTTGGCTGTTAACCAAAAGGTCGGTAGTTTAAATCCACCCACCCCTCTGATGGCATAGGTTTAGTCAAGCGCTGAACCATTTTCACCACCAAAGGACTCCTAATCCAATGTAAGTGGTGTCCTTATAAAAGAAAGAAAGAGACAGAGAGACAAAGGAAGGACACCCTGTGACGCTGCAGCTTTAAGCCAAGGAATGCCTGGAGGCACCAGAAGCTCCGAGAAAGGTATAAAACAGCAAAACGACTGACACCCTAAATCTCGAACTCCCAGCCTCCCAAACTGTGAAGCAGTAAATTTCTGTTCTCATAAGCCACTCCCTTTGTGTATTTTGTTACAGCGGCGCTAAGATTTTGGACTTCATTTTAATAGGAGTGGGACGTACAATGCTAAAAAGGTGGAGAATTCTTGGTCTGTGCTCTGCTGAATGATGTCAGCCAAAGCTGAGCGTCCTTGAGAATTTATTTCTGTGTTGGTGTCTTTACATAAAGGCTCAGTCGGCAACAATCACCCAATCTCTTTATAAGGCATTTCACAGTTTACAAGGGCAAGAGGCTCTCTACCTTTCATTTTCTCATCCATCCTGACAAGGGTGTTGTGGGGTAATTGGGGCAGTCGTGAACGAATCCAAGGTCACACAATTAGAAAATGCCAGAGCCAGGCTTGCACCCACATCTCTCTCTCTGCTGTTTTCACATCACTAGAAATGACAACCTTTTGAGGTCATCAGGAGACATTCAAATCCACAAACATTTAACAAATGCTTCTGTGCACTCAGTCACCTGTGACCACATGTTGGTAAATGCAGTGGTCAACTCTCAGGCCTCGTCCAACTCGACCTCTCAGGAGCACTGGACACAGTGGGCCACCACCCTCTCCTCCCACCGTCGGCTAGTTCATTGTCTACCCAAACTTCTAACTGTGGAGAGTCCCAGGGATTGGTTCTTAGACTTTGTCTCTTTTCCCACCACTTCCAGTCCTCTGGGATCTCATCCCATCTTGTGGTTTTAAATACTGTCTGAGGTCCCCTGGGTGGTGCAAACAGGTTGCACTCATCAACTAACCAAAAGGTTGCAGGTTCAAACCAACCCAGCGGCACTGAGGAAGAAAGGCCTGGTGATCTGCTTCCATAAAGATCATAGCCAAGAAAACATTATGAAGCAGTTTTACTGTATAACACATGGGGTTGCCGAGAGTCAGAATCGACTCGATGGCCAATGGGTTTTTGGTTTGGTATGCTGATGACTCCCACACATATACCCCCAGTCCAAACCTCTCCCCTCAACTCGTTTATCCAACCGCCTCCTTGACAACTCCACTTGGATGATGACTAATAGTTCCTCAGCCCCCTCACACGTTCTCCCTGGGAGTCTATTTCCCCGCTGCCCTCCCCATCTCCTTAGCAACTCCATCCTCCCAGCTGCTCAGGCCAAAAATCTTGGAGTCATCCATAACTCCTCTCTCTCACACCCGACACAAGTCCTGTCGGCTGTACTTTCCAAGCAGATCCAGAATCTTACCCCTTCTCTCCACCCTCTGAGTCTTCACCCTGGCCCTAGCCACCTTCATCTCGAACCTGGAATATTCCAACAGCCCCCTCACTGCTCTCCCTACTTCTGCCCTCACCCGCTTCTATTTTCGACACTAGAACCAGTGTTAACCTTTCAGAACATGTCAGTCTGCAGCTCTTCTCTGCTGAAAAGGCTGCAATGAGTTCTGTCTCATTTAGAGTAAAAACCAAGTTCCTTAAAATGACCTGAGAGATCTTCCTGTTCCGGGACCCTCTGAGCTCATCCACCACTGCTCCCTCCCTTGGCGCAAAGTGTTCCAGGAGAGACCTCCCAGATGCTCCTCCATCACACGGTACACTCAGGGCACAGCCAGGGCACACTAAGGATGCACTCTGGTTACACTCAGGGCATCGTCAGGACACACTCAGGGTACCCTCAGGACACACTCAGGGCAGCCTCAGGACACACTCAGGGCACCCTCAGGACACACTCAGGGCAGCCTCAGGACACACTCAGGGTACCCTCAGGACACACTCAGGGCAGCCTCAGGACACACTCAGGGCACCCTCAGAACACACTCAGGGTACCCTCTGGACACTTAGGGTATCCTCAGGACACACTCAGGGCACCCTCAAGATACACCCAGGCACACTCAGGACACACTCAGGAACCCATAGGGCACACTCAGGACACTTCCAGGGCACCCTCAGAGCACATCCAGGCACACTCAGGAGCCGTCAGGGCACCCTCAAGACACACTCAGGACACACCCAGGGCACACTCAGGACGCACTCAGGGTAGCCTCAGGACATACTCAGGGCACCCTCAGGACACACTCAGGCCACCCTCAGGACACACTCAGGGCACCCTCAAGACATGCTCAGGACAGACCCAGGGCACACTTGGGACACACTCGGGGCGGCTTCCTCTCCCCTCTACCGCAGTGATTCGAGTCTCTGTAGCGAGGACCTGTCCTGTGCACTGTTGGGTATTTGGCAGCATCCCTCGCCTCCACCCACTAACACCAGTAGTGCCGCCTCGCCTGGTTGTGAAAATAAAAAACGTCTCCAGACATTCCCAATTGTCCTCTGGGGGGCAAAATCACCCCCAGTTGGAACCCACTTCCCCACCTGGAATGTTCTTCCCTCAGATATCCACAAGCCTCCTGCCTCATCTCCTCAGGCTCCACTCAGCTGTCCCCTTCCCAGCAAGGGGAGGCCTCCCACTCATTACACATTGCCACCTACCCCAACTCTGCCCCTCCCTGCCGCATTTTCCTCCATGACACTGATCGACTGAAACACCACCTCGCTTAATTAATTTGTTTTTTATCTCTTCTTGCTTAGAATGTTAGCTTCGAAAAGCCAGGGATTTTTGTGTGTTTTACTCACTGCTGTGTGCCCGGTGCTTGCAACAGTGCCTGGCACATAGTAGGCACCCCATCAATAGTTCTTGAGAGAATGAATAAATGCCAAGCATCTTAACAGATGCAGTGGATGGGAGACCTCGGCCTCCAGGAACTTGCATTCCATTGTGGGGGTGGGGAGGAAACAGAGGAATAAATATATCCAGGTAGTCCCAGACTTACAACAGCTTCGAGTTAAGATGAACCACACTTTAAACCAGCTGGTGTTTTCTTTTGTTTAATTTTTTTAAATTGTACTTTAGGTGAAGGTTTACAGAACAAATAGTTTCTCATTAAACAGTCAGTACACATACTGTTTTATGACATTGGTTAATAACCCCCATGACATGTCAACACTCTCCCTTCTCGACCTTGGA
>NW_004443944.1:16750034-16764797 GCF_000243295.1 Trichechus manatus latirostris
CTTTAGATGAAGGTTTACAGAACAAAATAGTTTCTCATTAAACAGTTAGTACACATATTGCTCTATGACAATGGTTAACAACCCCACAACATGTCGACACTGTCCTTACTCAACCCTGGGTTCCCTGTCACCCGCCGGCTGGTGTTTTTTGTTCAGGATCTTTTCGTTAGTGATATGTACGTACACATTAAAATATATCTGTGAATTTATATGCAATGTTTCCAACCCCCAAAGACAAATAAAGATCAGATTTATGAAGATACTGATAATAAAAGGCACTAATAATAAAAACTAAAAAAAAAAATGAGGTATTCGACTTACGTCAGAACTGACTTACGACAGAGGAATGGCATCGTAAATCTGGAACTCCCTGTAAAATTTTATGTGGTGATCAGAAGGGCAGAAACATATGAAGCAAGGTGTCTTAGTTATCTACTGCAGAAATACCACAAGTGGATGGTTTCAACCAACCGAAGTTTATTCTCTCACACTGTAGTAGGCTAGAAGTCCAAATTCAGGGTGTCAGCTCCAGGGGAAGTCTTTCTCTCTGTCTGTTTTGAAGGTCCTTGTCATCAATCTTCCCCTGGACTAGGTGGGAGCGTCTCAGCACAGGGACCCTGGGGCCAAAGAATGCGTTCTGCTATTGGCACTACTTTCTTGGTGGTATGAGGTCCCTGTGTCTCTCTCCTCACTTCTCTCTTTTATGTCTCAAAAGAGATTGACTTAAGACACAACTTAATCTTGTCGATTGAGTCCTGCCTCATTAACATAACTGCCTCTAATCTTGCCTCATTAATATCATAGAGGTAGGATTTACAAGACATAGGAAAAAATCATATGAGATGACAAAACGGTGGACAATCACACAACACTGGGAATCATAGCCTAGTCAAGTTGGCACAAATTTTGGGGGGACAAAATTCAATCCGTGACACAGGCTATAGGGATAGAGAGCGATATTGGGTACTGCTTTAAGGGGGGGTTCGGGAAGGCTTCCATGAAGAGGTGACATTTGAGAGGAGACCTGAATGAAGAGAGGGGTGATTCCTGCAGATAACCGAGGGAAGAACATTCCGGGCAGCAGAATCAGCAAGTGCGAAGGAGCATAATCGAGGTGCCTAAAACGAGCCCTGGTGGTGTAGTGGTTAAAAGCTTGGCTGCAAATCAAAAGTTTGGCAGTTAGAATCAACCAGCCACTCCTTAAAAACCCTGTGGAGCAGCTCTACTTTGTCCTATAGGGTCGCTATTAGTCAGAATCTAGTTGATAGCAAAAGTTTAGGTTTTTCTTTTAACCTCAAAAGGCCGTGAGGGTTCAATGAGTTAATATATGTGAAAAGCTAAGAGAGAGGTGTGCCTGCCACATAGTCAACCAGTTGGTTGTCGTGGAGTCCATTCAACTCATGGCAACTCCATGTGTGTCAGAGTGGCACTGTGCTCCATAGGGTTTTCAATGGCTGATTTTTTAGAAGTAGATTGCCAGGCCTTTCTTCCAAGGTGCCTCTGGGTGAACTCAAACTGCCAACCTTTTGTACCATCCAGGGACTCTGGCACATAGTTAATGAGAAGTTAATGTAAGCCCACACTGTTATTGTTATAATATTGTTACCATGATTATTTACCCTAATAGGCTCTGGCTCAGTGCCTACTGTGTGTCTGGCAGCATTCTGGGGTCTGAGGATCCAGAATGAACAAGATCCAGACAACTTCCTGTCTTCATGATGTTGACAGCCTAATTGGGGGAGGCCAAGTGACCAGCTAGTGAAAGAATAAAGCAACAGCATGATTGCTGATAGTCACAAGTGCTCAGAAGATAATACAACAGGGTGACTTTATAGCGGTGACTTCTGGGCAGGGCTGAAGGGATGTCTCCTCCTGATAAGACAATCAAGGAAGACTTCTTGGAGGAGGTGACTTTGGAGATGACGAATCTTCCCAGATGAGCATATTGTTTGGAGAAGTCTCTGGAGAACCGTCCACAGGTCAGGTGGAGATCCACAACCATAGCTTCACAAGGCATTGTTCTTTGGGGAGGCGCCTCACAGAGGTGAATGCCTAATAATGTCTGAAAGGCACTTCCGGTTAAGTATAAAAAGCAGAGGCGATGATCAAATTGGTCTCAACCCCCTGTCATAGAGTAAGAACTCTCACTCTGTTAAAGTAAAAGCAAAGAGATTTATTGAAGATAATGTAGTTCTCGAATTGGGGAAACAAGGGCAGAGAGGAATCTCCCAAGTGTTCCCACATTCCAAGGGAGAGGGGTTGCTATGAGTCGGAATTGACTAGACAGCAATGGGTTTACAGGTTTTAGCTTGATCAAACAAACCCTCTGCCTCTGCATTCCTGAAAATGTAGTCCACAATTGTCCCTAAACTTTACTAGCTCTTAGCAAATAAAGGTGGGGGTGAGGATGTGGCTGAATGAGGAGGGTAAATGTGTGATAGCTCATGACTAACAGTAAAATGGGGTGGAGTAGCCAGAGACCACCAACATCATAATCAACAACCCCTTCCTGGAACAGCCACATTCTCACCCCCACCCTTATTTGCTAAGAGCTATTAAAGTTTAGGGTAGTCAAGGGCTACATTCTCAGGAATGCAGAGGCAGAGGCTTTGGCCAAGCTAAAACCTATAAACTCATTGCTGTCCAGTGGATTCTGACTCATAGTAACCCTATAGGACAGAGTAGAACTACCCCATAGGGTTTCCAAGGCGCAGCTGGGGAATTCGAACTGCCAACCTTTTGGTTAGCAGCCCAGCTCTTAACCACTGCGCCACCAGGGCTCCTGGTCAAGCTAAAGTCTGACTCAAAACGGAGTTAACAATATGGAGTTTGATTCAAACAGGGGTTAGTGATCCTGTTCCAGCCAGGTTCCTCAATTTAGAGTATTCCTATACACCCCAAACTTCCTTTACCAGCCTCCAACCCCACCTCACCCCTACCACCAAATAAAGAAAATATAAGTGAGAAATGCAAACTAATCCCTCAAGCCAGACTCCAAAGTTCATGGTTGGTCTCCGGTCCAGGAGGGAGCAATTAAGAACAGGTACGTGTGGACCCCCGTTTACCTGTTAGACGACCCTCAGAGGTAATCAGCACTTCAGACAGGTGGCTCCCAACTCTCAAAGGGTCCTTGGGTTGGATTCAACACATTTCTTTAAACACCCTAGAAAATTCTTTTCTCCTGGGAATTCTTTTCTCCCCTAATTGTTTCAGGGCAATTTGCCAGCACATGGGAGGGTATGGTAGGTGTTTAACTAATGCTGAATGGACCTGTGTTGAATCAAATTCTCTGAAGTCTTTTCTTCCAGGCTAGAAAAGAATGTGGCTGTTTTGACATTCCTGGGGTCATGTTTCTTGCTTTTTGAAGTTACATTTGTTATTTTGCTTCATTTTGGGAGAAAAGCCAGAAATCTGCCTTGAACTTGAATTTTTTTCCCCCTGTGATTGGGGCTGTGGACAAAGCACAAGGAGACAGACCTGGGTTCAAAACCTAGAACTTCAGTGAGAGAGAGAGAGGGCAAGAGGGCAAGCGCTCCTACTGTTATTATTGGGTCAGGGATTTGTATTCAATCATTCCACAAATATTTATGGAAGACCTGCTGACTAAGGGCCTGGTCCCTGCGTGGCACAATGGTTTACTCTCAACTGCTAACCTAAAGGTTGGCAGATTGAATCCACTCGGGGATACTGCAGAAAAAAGACTGCTCCCGTTAAGATGACAGTCAAGAAAACCCTGAGGGGTTGCCCTGAGTTGGAATCGACTCAACGGCAACTAACAAACTAACAACAACAAGGGCCAGACACTGTGCTGAACTCTGGGGGTGCATCAGGAAGCAAGACAAGCACCTGCCCTCCTGTAGCTTACAGTTCACTGTACATTCACATCTGATATAGACTCAAAAAGAGTGTTAGGATGAGAGTCCCCAAGACCAGCGTTTACCTCTTGACTCTCCCACAAAATACCAGGTCCTCAGTTTTCCTCCTCTGTAAAATGGGTTCAGAAACCCTTGTGGCACAGTGGTTAAGAGCTACGGCTGCTAACCAAAAGGTCGGCAGTTCAAATCCACCAGGCACTCCTTGGAAACCCCATGTGGCCCTTCTACTGTGTCCTATAGGGTCGCTAGGAATTGACTTGATGGTAACAGGGGTTTTTTTTTTGTTTTAAAATGGGTCAGCCACCTACACTGTAACTCTGAAGCGTTTGTGAAAAGGATCCCCCAGGACAGCAAGTCCAGAAAAACAGCGTGGAAGGAAAGTACTAGTTGCCATTTATTGAGTCTCTATTGGGTGCTAAGGCCCAAAGGCCTGGAGATCTACTTCTGAAAGATCATAGCCACTGAAAACCCTATGGAGCACAGTTCTACTCTGAAACACACGGGGTCACCATGAGTTGGAATTGACTCAAAATTGGTTTGGTGTTTCTTTTTACTGGATGCTAAGAACTCAGTAAGGAGCCCTAGTGGCAAAAGGTTAAGCGCTTGGCTGCTAAAGATTATAGTCAAGAAAACCCTGTGGGGCAGTTCTAGTCTGTCACATGGGGTCACTATGAGTCAGAATCGATTCCACAGCACACACAACAACTCAGTGGGTCATTTTTTTCAAGTCCTTGCCCCGTCTTAAGTGGCTGGTGTGTTCTCTCCCTTACTCAGAGGTAGAAAGATGTCAAAGGGAGCGAGTTACTCTTCTAAGGAATCTCAGCTAGAAGTAGTGGTCCCAGGACCCCAAAGCAGAAAGATAATTGTGAAAGGATACCGCTAGAGGGAGGGTTTGCTGGGACCAGAAAGTTAGGGGTGCCGGATTAAATGCCGGATGCCCAGTTAATTAATGGGGCATTCTGCTACTAAAAAATTGTCTGTTGATTATCTGAAAAATTTTAACTAGACGTCCTGTATTTTTATCTGCTAAACCTGGCCACCCTACAGAGGTCCTGATGTCTGGCTGGTGGGGGCCTGGGCCACAGGGGACAGGAGGCATCGGGGTGAGCCTCACTTTCTGAGGCTGACGAGCCAGAAGCTAGGGGAAGCCAATCAGGGGAAGAGAGCAGGGAGAAGGGGCAGGAATGAGGAGGCCCAGGATCCAGCTATTCTACAGCTGGAAGCCTCCCGCCCCCGGGGTAATGCAGCACTTCTGCCCAGGCACTCAGCTTCAGGCATTTATGCCTTCGGTTCCTGGGGAGAGCTCGGCGCGCCTTTGTTTGAGCTGCTTGCTGTGAATACCAAGTATTCAGCCGTTCGGCTGACCCAGCCCCAGCACTGCAGCTCCTCCAGGGCCACTCTCCCAGTTTTGCTTTACAAATCCTTGTAGCTTTCTCTCGTAACCTGGTTACCCCTCTAAGCCCACCCGCTGCCCCCACAGGCTTCAGTTTTACTTGTAATGCAGCCATTTATCTGCACCCTCATTTAAAACTTTCCTAATTCTCTGGCTTGAAAAACAAGGATTTGGGCATCTTATCAGTTGATTCATGCAGTCATTCCTTGTTCAACCAAACAAAACCACACCCATTCGTTGATTCTGACTCATAACGACCCTACAGGACAGGGTAGAACTGCCCCATAGGGTTTCCAAGGCTGTAATCTTTATGGATGCAGATGGCCACATCTTTCTCCCCCAGAGCATCCAGTGGGTTCGAACCGCCAACCTTTCAGTTAGCAGCAGAGCATTTTAACCACTGCACCACCAGGGCTCCTACTCGTTCAACATTCACCAAATCATTTTTGAGCATCAACTATGTGCTAGAGAGATTGAACAAAATAGACTCTAAGCCAGAAATTAATTTTAGGAATTTACACCCAGTTATTAAACCTGTATTAATTATTAAGATTGTCATAAGCGCCATGGGGGCAACATATAAGAAGGGAATCTGATTTATTGGGAAGCGGGTCCAAGAAGGCTCCCTTGAAGAAATGACTTATGTATTGGGCTTTAAAGGATGATTAGGAGTTAACTAACGAGCTCTGGTGGCAGAAGGGTAAGCGCTCAGGGGCTAACCAAAGGGTCAGCGGTTCGAACCCACCGGCTGCTCCTCGGGAGAAAGTTATGGCAGTCTTCTTCCATAAACATGACAGCCTTGGAAACCCTGTGGGGCAGTTCTACTCTGTCCTGCCCTATAGGGTCGCTACCGACTCTAAAGCACGCAACAACAACAGGAGTTAACTGAATAACAGTAACAACGACAACAATGGAGACAACTGTTAGGCACAGCCACTGTGCACCATAAGCACTCCGACCCACACGAGCTCACTGCATCCTGATAACATTTAACCCTGATCCCATGTGAGAGAGTAGAACTGTCCCGTGAGGCTTTCTTGGCTGTAATCTTTAGGGAAGTTATCGTTCCTGTTATACAGGTCCAGAGAGGTTAAGTTACTTGCCCAATGTCACACAGCAAGTAAATGGCAGAGGCGAGATTTGAACCCAGGCATCCAGCTTCAATGCCTTCCAAACTGCTCTGAAGAGGCAGGACTGCATTGCCGCTGGAGCACAAGAGGCCCAACCCGAAGCTGGGGAAGGGACTCCTGGGGGCCCCCTAAGGCTCGGTTAAGAATTTGAGAGTTCGGCCTGAGAACAATGGGAAACCTTTGAAGGCTTGTAGAGGAGGGGGATGGAGGTTGGGGGTGTGACCTGGTCCAAATCGAAATTTGAAAAGATTCCTCCAGCTGCTGAGGCTGGGGGATGGGGACTAGTGGGGGCCACTGCCTTCCTGCCCGGATAACAGATAATGGTGGCTCGGAGCAGGGTACTGGCTATGCGGAATGGAGCTACGCGGCCGGAATCGACACTGGAAGACATTTAAAAGGTAACTCCCACAGGACTCGGCTATGGGAGGTGAGGGCGGGAGAGATCCAGGGTGATATCCAGGTTTGGGTTTGGGGGACCAAAAGCGTGGGATACACTGTCAGGGAGCCGGGTTTGGTGGCCTGAGGGCTTGAGTTGAGTTGTGATCAAACTGTCCTATGTCTAGGATTTCCTTTTGGTGTTTTTTGGTTGCTAAATTTGTTCCTGATCGGCTTTACGTATTTCCTGTTCCCTTTCTCCGTACTATTTGTTTCTTGGAATTTAGAGGCTGAAAGGGCTTAGATTCCATTTTTTCTTATGAATGTCTTCCTTTTTCAGATGGATAAATTACTTAATCTCACTGCGCCTCAGTTTCTTCATCTGTAAAATGAAGATAATAATAGTACCTGCCTCATGCGGTCTTGGGAGGATTAAATGAATTAACCTGTAAAAATGTGCTTAGAACAGTGCCTGGCACGTGGTAAGCCTCAGTAAGTGCAAGGCACTCTTACAAGGATGACAATGATGACCGGGAGAGGATGTTGTCATTGTCATGACAACGAGGAGGGAGGAGAAGGCGGGGTGCAGGTGGTTGCAGAAGGAAGCTAAAGACCATAGAGGTCACTCCAGTCACTTAGCAAGTACATCTTAACCATCTTTTTCGTACCCTGTAATAAGTAAACTGGAGTCCCTGCGTGGTGCAAATGGTTAATGCACTTGGCTGCTAACTGAAAAGTTGGCGGTTTGAGGCCACCCAGAGACATCGCAGAAGAAAAGTCTGACAATCAACTTCAAAAAACCCAGTCATTGAAAATCTTATGGAGCGCAGTTGTACTCTGACACACATGGGATCACCATGAGTTCAAATTCACTTGAGTACATCTTTTTTTTTTTAATAAGTAAACTATTTATTCACTCAAATCAATAGACATTGAGAGACACCCATATGTGCGAGTGGGTCTAGGCTCTAGGAATAGAGCAATGTTTATAAACAAGTTTCCATCCTGTAAAAGCAAATACACCACATACTTTGAGAATGTGCTGAGTGTTTGGAAGAAAATGAAACCACTGTTGTGATATGGTGTGATCTTAGGGGGCTTCCTGGAGGAGGTGACATTTGGGCTTGGATCTGAAGCAGGAAAAGAAGCAAGTGTAAAGACCCATAGGGTGGGAGCTAGTTTGGCTAGAGACAACAGGTACACCTCCAGGACCCCAAAGAAGGCCAGGGTACTGGAGTGCAGTAAATATTTGAAGGGGAGAATTATTGGACTTGTATTTCTAAATATCACCATAGACGAAATTACTGATATTTGATCTTTTTTATTCATTTTCAAATGGTTACTTCATATGGTTCAACCTAATAGATGGTTCAAAACCAAACTAAACCAGTAGCGGTCAGGTTGATTCTGACTCATGGTGTCCCCAAGTGTGTCAGAGTACAACTATGTTCCATAGGATTTTCAGTGGCAGATTTTTTGGAAGTAGATCTTCAGGGCTTTCTTCTAAGGTGCCCCTTGGTGGATTTGAACTGCCAACCTTTGGTTAGTAACCCAGCACTTAACTGTTTGCGCCACCCAGAGACTCAATAGATTGTGCAAGAAGTGTAAAATTCAAATTAGGTTCATCTATTGGAGAGCTTGTGTAGAAACTATATAAGAAGAAAATGTCATCCATTGGACAAATGTTTTTGGTGCACCTACTATGTGGAACCACCCACCCGGGGAACACTGGAGTCCAGGATACACAAAGTCCCTGCCTTGACAGCAGACAAAAAGTTAATAAACAGTAGAACAAAATTCAAACTCACAGAAAGAGACCAGACTTACTGAACTGACAAAGACTGGAGAAACCCTGAGAGTATGACCCCCAGACATCCTTTTAACTCAGTACTGAAGTCACTCCTGAGGTTCACCCTTCAGTCAAAGATTAGACAGGCCCATAAAACAAACAACAATACACGTAGGCCAACCATGTATAGGAGACTAAATGGGCACATCAGCCCAGGGGCAAGGACGAGAAGGTAGGAGGGGACAGGGAAGCTGGAAGAATGGTAATAGGGAACCCAAGGTCAAAAAGGGGAGAGTGTTGACCCGTCATGGTGTTGGTAACCAGTGTCACAAAACAACATGTGTATTAATTGTTTAATGAAAAACTAATTTGCTCTGTAAACCTTCATCTAAAGCACACACACAAAACAAGTAAACAAAGAAACAGAATACTTATATAAGTCTAAGAAGGAAATAATGGGGTGATGTATGTCTCAGAAAATGTCTGGGAGTCAGCTTCAATGGGGGGCTCAGCAAAGGCCTCCTGAGGGAGGTGACATTTGGGGTGGAACCTGAGTGATGGGAAGGAGCCACCACATAAGCAGCTGGAGGAATGTGTTCCAGGCTGAGGGGACTGCAGGTGGTGGATCCTGAGGTGGGCCATGCCCAGGGAGGCCAAGTGAGGAGCTGAGTAAGGACTCCAGAAGACAGAGAAGGAGAGAGGCAGTTATCTGAGATGAGATCAGAGAGAAAGGACTAGACCAGTCAGAGCTTTGCAGGGCATTTTTAGAATGACAGAATTTTCTTCTAAAACAGGAGTTGGCAAATGTTTTCTGTAAAGAGGGTGTTGTTGGGTGCCTTTGAGCTGATTCTGACTCATAGCAACTCCATGTGACAGAGTAGAACTGTCCCATAGGGTTTTCTTGCCTTTGGTGGTTAAGAGCTGGGCTGCTAACCAAAAGGTCGGCAGTTGGAATCCACCAGCTGCTCCTTGGAAACCCTGTGGACAATTCTACTCTGTCCTATAGGGTCGCTGTGAGTCGGAATTGACTCGAAGGCAATGGGTTTGCATTTGGTTTTTTTTGGAGGCAGATCTCCAGGTCCTTCTCCCGCAGAGCCTCTGGGTGGTTTTGAATTGCAAAACACTTAACCATTGTACCACCAGGGCTCCTTTTTCCGTGAAGGGCCAGACAGTGAATATTTTAGGCTTTGTGGCCACGTGGTCTCTTGCAAGGACTCAACTCTGCCCTTATAGAACAAAAGTAGCCATAGCAAAAAAAAAAAAAAAAAAAAACTCCATTGCCATTGAGTCGATTCCAACTCATAGCAACCTTACAGGACAGAGTAGAACTGCCCCACAGGGTTTCCAAGTAGTGGCTGGTGGATTCGAACTGCCAGCCTTTTGGTTAGTAGCCTGAGCTCTTAACAACTGTACCACCAGGGCTCCAAATGTAGCCATAGAGATAAGTAAACAAATGGGCAAGGCAGTGTTCCAATAAAATTTTACTTGTGGACACTGCAATATAAATTTCATATAATTTACATGTCACAAATTATTTTTATTTTTGCTTTGTCCCCCCCCCCCCCCCATTTAAAAATGTATAAAAACTGTCGTTAGCTCCAGAGCCAGACAAAAACAGGCATTGGGCTGGATTTGGTGTGTGTGCTGTGGTTTGCCCATCCCTGTTCTAAAGCCATCGGAAGCCTTTGGAGGATTTGGGGCAGCGGAATGAAAGGATGTGATTTAGGCTGGAAAGATGTGAGGACGTGGCATGACACCAGGAAGTGGACAGAACCAGTGATCCTTCAGTCACTCAACAAACACTCACTGAAGTCCTGCAACATACATGGTGCTGCTGGAGGGGACCAATGTCTGTAAGACAAGGATAGTTTATGATATAGCAGGGGAGGTTCGAGAATGAGAGACAAATACCTATAACTTCAAGTTCAAGAGAGAGTTACAAAAAAGCAAAAGTAGACTGAGGAACAGCAAGGTGGCAGAGGTGGCAGGAGCAGAGTGAGCCAGGGAAAACTGGTGGGAGTTGAGGGGGAAAGGCTGGGTGGGGGCCACACCAGTAGGGCCTGTGAAGCCACATGGAGGAGTTGGGGTTTTATCCTAAGTGCAATGAGAAGCCCGGGGAAGGTTTTCATTTTGTTTGTTATTTAATTGTGGTAAACTACACATAACATAGAATTCACCATTTTAACCATTTAAAGTGTACAATTCAGTGGCATTAAGGACACTCATAATATTGTGCAATCATTAGCACTATCTAGTTTCAGAATTTTTTCACCATTCCAAAATGTCATTGTTCCATCATTCCTGGAGCTAACCTATTAGAGGTAGTCACTCCTACTCCCCCTCCTCCCAGCAGCCAGTAACCACTGATTTGCTTTGTGTCTCTGTGGATTGGCCTATTCTGGACATTTCATGGAAATGGAATCACACAATATGTGGCCTTTTGTATCCGGCTTCTTTATCAGCATAATGTTGTCAAGTTTCATCCATGCTGTAGCAGGTATCAGTACTTCATTCCTTTTTATGGTTGAATACTATTCCACTGTATAAACTACATGGATTTATCCATTCATGCGTTGATGGACATTTGGGTTATTTCCACCTTTTGGCTGTTGTGAATAGAGCTGCCCCTGCAAAGTTTATATATAGCAGGCAGGTGACATTTCATTGTTAACAGGATCCTGCTGCTTGGGGAAGAGGTTGGAGAGGGAAAGAGGGGGAGGGGGAGGCTAGTTAGAAGAAGGCTCTCAGCCTTGATTACACAGTGGGATCCCCTGGCATGTCAAACATACACCTCAGTGCAGTTGGAGCAGAATGGCCAAGTTATTCTAGCACAGAGCGAGGCTTGAGCACCACTGGGCAGAAGGTTGTATCCATCCTCTGGGTGGGCAGTGGTGCTGGCGGATTGAAGAGGTGAGGGCTGAAGGAGGCAGAAGAGTCACGTTAAGTATACACTCAAGGTAGAGCCCCAGTTTGCTGATGGTTTGGATGAGGGTCTGAGCCAGAGGGAGAAGTCAAGGGTGGAGGTTTGAAGCAACCGGTTAAAGGTGATTTCATTGACCCAGATGGGCAGCACTGTGAGAGAAGCAAGTTTGGGGGAGTCAAGAAATTGGGGTTGCCTTGCTCAGGGTGAGTTCCCAAGAGCCATCCACGGTGAGAAGTCACACAGGCAGGGGCTATGTGCTCAGGTGGTGTAGGAGTTCAGAAGCCAAGAAGCCTTCCAGGTGAGAGAATCAGGACAGCTGGTACCTGGGTTGGGATTTGAGGGTGGGTGGTGGTATTTCAACAGGCAGAGACCTGGAGGGAGCAGTGAGAATGAGCAGGTGGGTCATACTGGGGGAACAGGTGAGCCATATGGCCTCACTGAAAAATAGAGGGATGAGGTGGGAAGGTCAGGTATGGAGTCAGCTAGAATCAGCCTGATGAGGAAGTCAGGGGTTCATTTAGTAAGTAGTGGAGAATCACTGGAGGTTTTTTGAAACGAGCAGTGAAAATGGTGGTAGCCGACGTTTGTTTTGAACGCTTTGTTTATGGCAGGTGTTTCATATCCATTATGTAATTCATTTAATCTTCAGTACGGCCCTCTGAGTTAGGAACTCTCATTAGTCCTGGTTCTAGGTGGAGAACAGGTGTAGAGAGTTAAGTGAACTATCTGGGGTTCAGCTAGGAAGTGGCAGAGCCGTCGTCACTGCCGAGCAGCTTGGGCCCGTGCACATGTGCTTAATTACCTCTTTCTGGGGCTCTCATTTGGGGTAGAAAGAAGGGGACACAATCTGAGATGGAGTGGACTAGGTATGCAGGGGGGGGGAATGAGAAGGTAAAGAAGGTTCCGGAATATTTTGATTCTGAGTAACGGTAGAGGAAACAGTGACTTAGCCTCTGACCTTAGCTCCACGCTCAGGTCCTCTACACCTCCTTCACTGTAAGGGCATTTGGCCTTTTTTTGTTGCTCAGAAATATCAAGCTGCCAAACTCAGGCCTGCTATTGTCTCCACCTGGAAGCTTCCACCTCCTTCAGCTCAAATGTCACAGCCTCATTGGACCCTTTCCCCATTCTGCCACTCTCCTGTCCCCTTATCCTGCTTTGTTTTCTTCATAGCATTGGTCTCCTTTTCAAAATTTATCCTATTCATTTACTGGCCTGAAGGAGACTGGAGAAACCCTGAGAGTATGGCCCCCAGACACCCTTTTAGCTCAGTGGTGAAGTCACTTCCAAGGTTCATCGTTCAGCCGGGCAGTGGACAGCCCCGTAAAACCAAATGGGACTAATGAGGCACAGCAGTCCAGGGACAAGGGCTAGAAGGCAGAAGGGGACAGGAAACTGGTGATAGGGAACCCAAGGCTGAGTAAGGATAGTGTTGATGTGTTGTGAGGTTGTTAACCATTGTCATAGGGCAATATGTGTACTGTTTAATGCGAAACTATTTTGTTCTGTAAACCTTCATCTAAAGTGAGGATAGCAGCACAATTGGAAGAGCGTAGTCGATGTCACTGAACTGTGCATGTAGAAATTTTTGAAATGGTGTATCACTGGCTATGTATATTTTCACCAAAAAAAGAGAAAAGGTCGAGAAGAGAGAGGTAGACATGTCGTGGGGTTGTTAACCAATGTCATAAAACAATATGTGTACTACTGTTTAATGAGAAACTATTTGTTCTGTAAACCTTCACCTGAAGTACAATAAAGAAAAAAAAATCCTATTCATATATTTGTTTAATTGCTTATTGCTTCCTCTGCTTAGCTGTAAGCTCCTGGAAAGCACAAGCAAAAGACAGTTAAGTCTGGAGCTTAGGGGGAGAGGAGGTACTCCATACGTGTTTGTGGCTTGTCTGGATCAACAGCAAGAAGAAAATGCCTGCCTACTGGTTAGGGATATACATCTGAATTTCAAGGGAGAGGGTGAACCTGCTTATTTATATTTGGAATCTGCTACAGCAGTGGGTGAAATTAGTGCATGAAAAGCTTTTAAGGAGAGGAAAAACATTTAACATCTCCTGAGCATTCACTCTGTGCCTGTGTTAAATAATCCTCAAAACTGCTCAGAGGTAGAGACTACAATCTGCATTTTGTAGATAGGGTGATGAAGGCACGAAAAGGTTAATAAATAACTTGGTCAAGTTCCCATGGGTAGTAACAGAGGAAGCTTGGAATGGATCTCCCCTCCCCAAAGGGGTGGCTCCAGAGCCCACCTGTAAGCTCACAGCATCGCTCTATGCCCAGATGAGGCGGGAAGGAAGGACCAGTTAGAGTTGGAGATGGTGGGCTGGGCAGTGGTGTGGAAACTCAGCAGGGTCGGAAATCAAAGGTTAGCAAGAGGTCAAGGAAGGGAGGAACCAAGACCATCCTGTTGAGGCTGATTCTCGGAGATCAACGGTGACTTTTTCTCATTAAAAATTTAGTGTTCAAGAGCAATTTCTTTTAAAAAGGTACCTACAAATTTAAAATGAACATATGACAGAGATTTTATTTATCTATCTTATGATTGGAACCCTGGTGGCGCAGTGGTTAAGAGCTCGGCTGCTAACCAAAAAGTCTGCAGTTCAAACGCACCAGCCATTCCTTGGAAAGCCTATGGGACAGTTCTACTCTGTCCTATAGGGTCGCGATGAGTCGGAATTGACTCGACGGCCATGGGTTTGGTTTGGTTTTATCTTATTATTAATGAGGGGACCAGTTAGATATTACAGTGGATTCAAAGGACAATTCAAAGTACTGTACACATAAAGAATGAATTCACAAATAGTTGCAAAAACTGGCAAAACTGGTCAGTATCCTTAAGGGAATAATCAATTGCATTCTAGGGGACTAAATTTGCACCTGTGGACAAGAATCATTTGCAGCACTGTTATTATTTTATTTTATTTTATTTACTACTTCAGGTGAAGGCTTACAGAATAAATAGTTTCTCATGGAACAGTAGTACACATATTGTTTTATCACTGGTTGACAACCCCACAACATGTCAACCCTCTAACTTCTCAACCTTTTTTTTTGATGAAAATACACATAGCTAAAGATACACCATTTCAAAAATTTCTACATGCACAGTTCAGTGACATTGACTACACTCTTCCAATTGTGCTGTTATTCTTACTTAAGATGCTTACAGAACAAAATAGTTTCTCGTTTAACAGTTACTACAAATGTTGCCCTATGACAATGGTTAACAATCTCACAACACATCAACAATATCCTTACTCAAC
>NW_004443944.1:16766054-16907226 GCF_000243295.1 Trichechus manatus latirostris
GAATGTCTTCTTTGGTGAAGTGTCTGTTCATTTCCTTTGCCCATTTTTTAATAGGATTATTTGTCTTTTTGTTGTAGAGGTGTTGGATTTTCTCGTAGATTATGGAGATTAGACCTTTGTTGCAGTACTATTATTTTTCTACAATTTACAAAGTTGTAAGATAGCCCCAAAGACAATGAAAGGTGCAGATAAAAATATAAGTGGGCTAGTCAGGATACCCAATAATCTTTTTCTGCTCATTTCACAGTCTTCCACAGTTTTTTCCCAATATTACATTTATTTGTTTATTTTTGAAGAGGCAATATTTATTTTAAGTGGTTGAAATTCAAAAGATATGAAAGAGTGTAACAGCAAAAAGTCTGCTCTCCACCCGACGCCTAGCCACCCAGCACCCCTTGGGTGCAACCATTGTTAGCAGCTTCTTAAATTTGCTTCCCTGGGATTCTATATACACTTGTAGTAAACAGACATATTAAGGAAAAAATAAACAAGCAACAACAAATGGCACTATGTTCCACATATTATCCTCCTGTTTTTTTTCCCAAGTTGACAATGTATCTTAGAGATTGTTCCAATCAGTGCGTTTAAGAGTTGCTAGATTCTTTTTCACGATTACATTGCAAGACTGGACCGTATTTATTTAACCATACTCTTACTGCTGGCATTGGTGACTTCTGAAAAGTTAACTGATTGCATTGAAAGGGATTAGGAGTGGGTGGGTAGTGAGGCAGAGGAGACCTCAGTTTTGTCATCCGTAAAATGGGTTGATGATTGTAACGGTGCCTACCTCACAGAGTTACTGTGAGATTAAAAAGGTTAGTTTGTGTGAATTACTTAGAACAGTACCTGGCATGGTATAAATGCTGGTAACATGTTAGCTATTGGTATTATTATTACCCTCCTTTGGAAAGTTTGATGTGAAAGAAAGAAGAAAACTGAATTGGGAGGACCTAGAAAATACTTTTTTAAGATAGAAAAGCCCTAACTTTGTAGGCGGAGAGGGAAATAGTAACAGCCGCTTGACTGAGCGTTGAAGTCTGTGCTACTCGAGTGGACAAGTGCTTTATAGGACTAATTTGTCAAATGCTTCTAGTAAGCATTATTATTGTTCCCATTGTACAGAAGAGGAAATGAAGGCACAGAGAATTAAGTAACTTGTGCCAAGGTACACAGCTGGGAAGTGGGGCAGCTGGGATTCAAACCCAGGCAGTCTGTCGCCAGCAGCCACACACTTAACCACCTCACAGTTCTGCCTCTTGATGTGGGGAAGAAAGGAAAAAGGTTAAAGATACAAGAGAAACAGGGCAAGTTGTGGAGTCAAGGCTCAGATGGGAAGGAGTCCAATAGCAGGCACAGGGGGAGGAGATGCTGGTGCTGGGTGTGGGAACCCTTACTCCCAGGCAGATGAGAAGCAGAAGGAAGATGGAAAAGCCCAGAAGAGGGAAATGGCGTGTGCGGTGGTTTTGGGGAAGTGGGAGATCTACTGAAGAAGAGGGGGCAGAGTGGAACGCAAGTGCCAAGGCCCTGAGGAGGGAGGGAAAGGCAGATGGAAAGACAGACAGATGATTGGAGCAGAGTGAGCTGCAGGAAGGTGGAAGGAGATGAAGTCGCAGATCTGGGAGGAAGGCGTTGATTCTGTAAGGAGGCCTGTGTTTTACTCTATACGTAGGGAGGATTTGAGCTTATACTTTGAGTGAGATGGGAGCTACTGATGGCTTTTGAGCAGAGGAGGAGCAAGATCTGACTTAGGTTTTAAAAGGATCTCTGGCTGCCTGTGGAGATTGGACTGTGTGTGTCTGTGCACGAGCATTTGTGAGGGCAGAAGCAGAAGGCTCAGGTAGGAGGCTACTGCACGCCTCCAGGCAGGAGAGGAGGTTTTATTGAGCATTAATATATGCTTCCACCTGTCAGTGTGTCAGACTGTGGTGATTCGCGTGTTGCTGCTGGAGAGGAGCCCTGGTGGCACGGTGGTTAAGTGCTCAGCTGCTAGCTGAAAGGTCGGCAATTCGAACCCACCAACCAGTCACTTCACAGAAGACAGATATGGCGGTCTACTGCTGTAAAGATTACAGCATTGGAAACCCTATGGGGCAGTTCTACTCTGTCCTATAGGGTCACTATGAGTTAGAATTGACTTAATGGCAACGGGTACGATGCTGGAAGCTACATATTTCAAATACCAGCAGGGTCACCCACGGTGGATACGTTTCAAAGGAGCTTCCAGACTAAGATGGACTAGGAAGAAAGGCCTAGCAATCTACTTCTGAAATTTAGCCAATGAAACCCATATGAATCACAACAGAATATTATCTGATATAGTGCTAGAAGATGAGCTGCTAGGTTGGAAGGCACTCAAAATACACAGTGAGCACACAATGGACTCGAGCATACCAGTGATTATGAACATGGCGCAGGACAGGGCAACATTTTGTTCTGTTGTACATGGGGTTGCCATGAGTCAGAGCTAGCTTAATAGCAACTAACAACAACCATACATGCTGGGCACTGTATTAGGCTCTGAGGACTCCTTGGTGAAGAATTCAGACAAGGTCTTTAAATTCTCAGTCTACTGCAGGGTTTCTCAACCTTGCTACTACTAACATTTGGGGCCAACCAATTCTTTGTTAAGGAGCCCTGGTGGCACAGTGCTTAAGCTTTTCGGCTGCTAACTGAAAGTTCGGTGGTTAGAACCCATCAGCTGCTCTGCAGGAGAAAGATGTGGCAGTCTGCTCCCATAAAGATTACAGCCTTGAAAAGTGTATAGAGGCAGTTCTACTCTGTCCTATAGGGTCACTGTGAGTCAGAATTAACTGGACAGCAATACGCTTAGTTTTTGGTTTTGGAGTTCTTTGTTGTAGAGGCTGTCTGTGATGTTTAGCAGCATCCTTGGCTTCTACCCACTATATGCCAGTAGCACCTGTCCCCCTACTACCCCAATTGTGATGACAGAAACAGGTCTCCAGACAGGGCAGGGAGTGTGCCAAAGTGCCCCGGGTGAGAACCACCAGCCTAGTGGGAGAGAGAAACAGAGCAAATAAATATGTCCTACTCTTTCTGTCATGGTAAGTGCTAGGAAGGAAAACAAAAAAAGAAGAAAGAAAAAGCAGGGAAAGGAGAGGTCCCAAATCTTCTTCCTTTTATTTTCATTTTGTTCCTGCATCCCTTGCATCTCTTCTCCCCACCCACATTGCGGGCACCTGCCTGATGGGTCACACATCGCCCACCCCTGCCCTCTCCAGCAGCCTTTTTTGCTTTCTTCCACCTGCCATTTGCTTAATCCAACCAGCCCCTCCTAAACCCCAAACCAAACCCACTGCCGTCCAGTCAACTCAACTCCTAGTAACACTATAGGACAGAGCAGAGTTTCCCTCAGGGTTTCTAAGGCTGTAGTCTTCACGGAAGCAGCCTACCAGATCTTTTTCCCAAGGAGCAGCTGGTGGGTTCGAACCGCTGACCTTTAGGTTGGCAGCCAAGTGCTTAACCACTGAGTCACCAGGGCTCCTCTGCAGTCCCTCCTAGAAGGAAGTAAAAACCAAAAAACTCTTCCAGAGTAGACCTCTCCTCCGAGGTAGCTAATTGCCTCATCGTGGCTGTAATGGCACGAACTGGCCTCTGTTCTAATTGGCCAGAAAGGAACAAAACAAAACAAGATATTTAAAACACCTCCCTGCCTCAGTCCTGTCCTTACACCTAACGGACAGGGAGGCCTGCTGCAAGCTGAAGGCCGATAACTCCTAGTGTGCTTATTTTCATAGTCAGCAAACAGGCTATCTCGGGATGCAGCTTGCTGGGGCCTCTCCTGCTGCTGATCGCCTGGCTGTAGGCCAGCGGGACTGGAGAGCCATTTCCGGGAGGCCAGGCCTCGGCTAGTAAGGTGCCAGGGAAGGGAGCTGGGGCCAGCCCTTTCCCTCCTGAGAGACTGCTTATCACCATGACACTCCACTTCCTAAGCCTGATTCTATCCCCTGATTCTCTGTGTCTCTTGGGAATATTAAGAGACACACGGCTTCACCTATTTTTATCAGCTCATTGCTTATTAGTATCACCACAAAACCTGCTTGTTTAGGCCTGTGCTAGCTTTTCTATCCAGAGGCATAATGGTTGGACTTTTTTCCTTCTCTTTCATTTAAATCAAGGTTTCTCACCCTCTGCACAGTTGGCAATGGGGACTGGATTATTCTTTGTGATAGGGTGGCTGTTCTGTGCATTGTAGGATGTAGCAGCATCCCTGGTCGCTACTCACTAGATGCCAGTACCCCCCTAACCCCTAAGTTGCCTTAGTCGAAAATGTCTCCAGACATTGCCAAATGTACCCTGGAGGCAAAACCGCCCCTGGTTGAGAGCCACTGATTTCAGGGAATATAAAACCGTAATTTTAGAGATGGTAAAATGTTCCCCTTGACATCTCCTTGGAGGTTTGTAGGGACCAGGGAGCTCTCTCTGGATCTCAGTCAGTAACGAGGGGGTTTGAATCAGTCTATTGTAAAGGTGTATTCCAGCTGTACCATTCAGCACTTAAAACACATTCAAAACAGCCCTGATCTTGCAGTTGCTGTTTGTGGATTTTAGCCTTGTTGTTCCTGCTGTGCTTGTTCAGCTTGTTTCTCTGTTTAGACGTGGGCCGAGAAGGCATGGGGTTTAGGGCTATGGAGTCAAAACTGGCCCTCACCTGCTGTGTGACCTTGGGCCACTCAGTTCACTTCTCTGGGCCTGATCTCTAAGGAACAGTGGTCCCTACCTCATCGCCTGGTATGAGTCAATCTGTGTAAAGCACTGATTTAGCAAGGAGGTGGGCCCAGGACAAGCACGCAGTAGCTGCTGGGGATTACTCAGTGCAGTGGGGGGTTTAAGAAGGGCCACTGAATGGATGGCCCTCTAGGTGGAGGGCCTCTAACATTTGGTTTTCTTTTTTTCCTGCTTATCAGCCACATTCCATCAAGCCCAGGACTGGTCCTTAGTAGGCTTGCCCCAGGATGCCTTTTCAATCCCATCCCTCCCAGGATTCCATCTGCCACCATACCTTTGTCTCCGGCCCCGGCCCAATTGCCATTTCCCAGATAACCTCAGACCTACCCGAATGCCAGCAGCATTCCTCAAACAGAGCAGGGCTGCCCGAATAAGCCAGCAGCTTCCTGCTCTTTGCCCCAGAAAACATTTCAAGTGATCAAGTGATCAGAGGGAGGGAGGGAGGGGGAGGATGCTGCAGCTGCTTATGCAACAAGCTTAATCCCTGGGTTAAAATCCACCACGGGCACCCAGGGGCATATTTCATTTCCTCATCAGGCGATGGAGTTGCACACGAGATCCGCCAGGATCTCACAGTCCTGTTTGTTCCTCCACAAGCACCACCCGCAGACACAAACAGTATCCCATATGGGATGGTGGTAGTGGGCTGCTGCCCACACAGCTAGGAGAAAGCACAGTCTGATTAGCTCTGGCCTCCGCCTGTCAGCATCCCCGCCCCCCAATTTGATCTCCTTGTACACGTGCCCACTCTCAGGAAGAGCAGGCTCCCCCACTGTGGTGAGGCCCAGGCCTGTTGTCCGGAGTGCTAGACTCTTTTCAGGCCAGGTGGTGGTGGAGTTGTCCCTCCCTGTATCTTGGTCTTTACAGCCTAAAAAACAACAAAACCCTGTTCCTTTTCACAAAGCCTGGTTCCTGCCCTGCAGTCGTGTGTTTCAATTCCCAGTATGTCCCTAAGATTCCCAGCTAGCAAGAATTTATGTGCACGCGGTGGGCATCTGTTGTCCATGTGGGGCGGGGGGCAGGGCAAGCAAGAGATGAGCTCTTCCCTTTCTTTGTGGGAACGGTGTGGGGCACGGAAGCCCACAAATGCTAATTTTAGGAGAGAGGAGACTTTTTTGCTCTGTAGCTGTACCTTGTGGCATATGGCTGTGTCACCTCTGTTGCTCCAGCTTCCTGTTTTAAAAAATCTTGTTAGTGAAGCACCTTGTTAAAAAAAAAAGGAAGAAGAAAGATAGAGTGAGTGGACATTTTAAGATCCTTTTGGATTTGCCTTTTTTTTCTCAGGGTACAGACCAACTATAAAGGCAGCTTTAGGGAGGAAACTGTCAAAGACCTTCTAATACTATTGAAATTGGTAGAATTATAAGCAGCTCTGAGAAGTTAATGTTTTACTGGGGAGCTGTGCCAGAGATGGGGGGGCTGCCAAGTGTGGGGCTGTGTGTGAAATAGCTGTTCCATCTGCCTTAGGGGACGAAAAGAAGCCGTTCTCTGTGGAAATAAACTGAAGCAAGAATCCTTATAAAGCTCATGGGATTTGGCTGCCCACCGTGGGCCCAGTTCCCCGAGAACATACATACAGGGGTGATTGTGCCAGAAAGGGTGAACCTGAGGGTGCAGGCCTGACGTATAATGGGGTTTCTTGTTCCCTCGCTGAGTTTGACATCTCTCTTTCTCCCTCTGGATTTAAATGGCTTCTCAGACCGAGAGGCACTGCCTGTGCCCTGGATTCAGAAGGTACACGCCTCTTTGGGAAGCAAAGGCAAGAGACAGCGGCTCTCTCTCTCTCTTTCTGCATCTGCCGGGAGAGCTGCTGCTGGTATTTTTCCACAGGCCTCCTCTGCTATCTCAGGGCCTAGTTTTTCCCAGCCGGGCCCAGAGTCTGAGAGAGGGTTAATAGGCAGGAAGCCGAAGGCATCGCAGACTAATACGGAAGTCAGATTTTTGTTTAACTGACAGGTTTAGCAGGCCTCAGCAGTGGGGGAGGGGGCTGGGAGGAGAAGGGAAGTTTGTAGACTAGGCATGTGGCCTGCTAGGAGCACGTTTGGCTTTTCTTAGGGTAAGGACGGAGAGGCGGTCCCCTCTTGGCATCTTGGCAGGGAGGCAGGAACCCATTTTGGTTCTCCTTTGCATACTGGCTGAGGGGGCGAGATGTTAGATTCCGTGCCGGGAAAATGGCTCTCTGGCCTGCTTTTCCAGGAGGCGTTTTGACAATGACTGGGCAAACTTGACCACTCTCTTCCCCTCCTCCTCTCAGTAGTGGAATCTTCTTTCCTCTGAGAAGCCACTGCTGCTTTTTGATGATTTCTTGGGGCTTGCCTGTCTGTTTTCCCTCTGCTCCTCAGAGGCCTGCTTCAAGCCTTGCTTTCTTGCTCCCTTAGCTTGTTTCCTGGGGCTTCCCCCTCCTCAGCTTAACTTCTCCCTTGGAGAAACATTCTGCTGGATTGTTCTAGAAAAGGACAAGCCTTCCTCCCAGAAAAGGGCCGTTTCTGTGGGGGCAGATGAGGGTGAGCCTTTCAGCTCACCCCAAAAACTCTCTTTCCAGTGGCATCCTGGCCTCAGGCTTTGCTGGAGCAGGTCAGGCTGGCTGCACTGGTTTACCCGTGCTGGCAAATCTAGCCAGAGTGTGGGAGAAGTGCGTCTGGGGGCCCCTTTCCCAAGTTTTTCTTGCTGCAAAAGGCCTAGCTTAGCCTGTCTTTTTCTATGCACAGGATGGCTCTTGCTCACCAGAGCCTCACAAAGATAATCGCTCAGGAAGTGTTTCAGCCAATCCCGAGCGGCTTTACACTCCGATTTGCCG
Source organism: Trichechus manatus latirostris (assembly GCF_000243295.1). NCBI lineage: Eukaryota > Metazoa > Chordata > Mammalia > Sirenia > Trichechidae > Trichechus > Trichechus manatus. The sequence goes on from NW_004443944.1 coordinate 16,773,598, forward strand.
GAGCAGCCAATCGGGGATGAGCTCTTATTAGGCGGCCAGATCATCAAGCCGAAGTGCCAAACCCTTTTTCTGTGTGAGAACTAGGAGCCTGTCCTCCATGTTTTATAAGTATTGACATTACACAGTGTTAACAATGCATCCACAGAGGTAAGCTCGACTTTTTAACCATCTTTTTTTCCCCCTCCCTCTGAGACATCCGAATTGTGGGCGAGCAGTGTGATTTCTCTGTGGCTGGCCGTGCCACACTCCCCCCCTGAGCACTTAGGTTAACTTGGAACTGTTTAGAGAGATTTTTTTTTTTTTTTTAAATGCTGCCTTGGGTCACATGGCTCAGTAGCCATTAGCCATAGCTTGATTTTGCAAACTGGCAAGGGCCTTGCCACACCTTGCCTTTCAACAGGGCAAGGTGTTTTGGGAATAGTTTGAAGCTAGATCCTGGTATGCCAAAAAAGCAGCTTTTTCCCCCCTCTCCTCTCTCTTTCTCTCTCTCTCTCTCTCTGAGCAGTTTCTCTCCCTGCACTATTGTCTCTTGTGTCACATGCCTGCTGGGGGAAGAAAATGGAAGGTAAGCAAGCAGGCTTCTCTCCAAGGGGAGCTTATGGCAGACAGCAAAGCAGGCAAGTTTACCTCTCCAAAGAGGTTCTGGGAAGGCTTGCCTAAGTTCTGACAAGCCAGGATGTGTGTTTTTAAAAGAACCAAACCCTCAGCAGAGCATGCTAAGGCGAGATGGGAGCTCCTGGGGCCTAGGTGGGTGGTGGTGTCTGCTGTATGGTCTTATCTCTTCATTCAGGGCTTCTTCACTTGAAACTACCTTGTTTAGCCTTTTTTCCTGACTTAAGTTAATTCAGAGTGAAGCCAGCAGATGTTTCTTGAAGTGTTTTCTAGGCGTTGGAGGAAGTTTTTGGAGTAGGGATGGGGGAGTGGTGGTGGTGGTGGGGGTGCTGGACAACATCCTGTAATAAATCTGTGAGGACTCTTTTTTGAATCCCTTAGCTTTGTACTTTTGCATGGTTTTCAATGAACTAATGTATCTTTTATCCTTGTTTTTATTTTCCTTTCCTTTTTTTTTTTACATTGTATCATCTTCTGCCCTTCTCTGTGATAGAGTGCAGAGGAAATAAAATCATGTCTGTGGCTCATGACAGCATTCCATATTCAGTTGTTGGGTTGTGTTGTTGTGTGTGTTTTTAATAATACCATGTAACTGTTTAAAAAAATTTCCTTTTTGATCAAGTCCCAAATCTGCCAGCCTGTTCTCTCTTCCTAACTGTGGAAAAATGAGACGGTTGCTTGAACATTTGTTGGGTAAGTAAAGCAATCCATTTCCTCTGACCATGTATAAAGAGTTTTGGAAACATTGTGGGTCTGCTTGCAGTAAGAGGGTCTTGGCTCCAGCAGTTAGGGGCTTTATTTTCCCACAAACCAAATGAGAGCTTTTTATTAATAGTGTCTTGATTTTAGGTGACTGTTTGAATCCACTGTTTTTCCAGATAACCTACAGATAGAAGATTGCACTTCCTGTTTACCCTCAGCCAGGGGAGAAATGTTCAGTTCATTGTGACTCGATTCTAGACTTTTAATTGGGTTTGTTTGGATGTATGAACTCTGGGTAGGTGATCTGCTTGTGAAATGTGATGTAGTTGTTCTTATAGTCACAGAGCCCTGAACATTGGTGGGTCAGGAGCTGGTGGTGGTGGTGTGTGTGTGTGGGGTGGCGGTGGTGGTGGTGTCAGTACTTATGTTTTAGAATACTTAGGTGTAGTGCTAAAATACCCCCCACCACCAAACTTAGTTTGATTCAGGACTCTCAATAGACTCCGGCCCTTTTCCAAGCCTGACCCACACATCAGTATGCATGCTTAGCTTTAACTTATGATTTATTTCTCACTGTTCACATTTCCCCCGAATGCTTAATGCTGTAGCTAGAACTTAAAAAAAGTAGACTCTTGTTTAGCATTACCTTCAGAATTTCCCTAGAAGTTCACTCCATAAATTTTCCAGCTTGGCGACCAATCCGGTACGACTGTAAATGCTGGAAATACATTCAGTTGCTGTGTTATGCCAACTTTATGGAGACAATACTCCTTTTTCTTTTAAAGTAGTGTCCAGCAACTCACCTTTTAGCACCAGTTGGAAGTAAGGAGAAATGTACCAAATTCTAAAGTTGAGAGAAGACTTGTGTGAGGCAGGCCAGCTTCTTGCAGTAAAAGTCCAGGCAGTTAATGATGTTAAATACTTGAAATTGAACAGTGCTGCTACCCCCATACAAGTAAGTTGAGACACTTGGCTTTTTTCTTTGTTCTTATCTGCTTGCTGTAAATGGAAATTATATATCGAGGTTCTTGTGGCCTCCCTAGAAGCAGTATCTAATCACAAGACTCCTGGTTTGGTGCCTTCAACGTTTGCATAATATTGGGCTGGAAGGAAACTTGAGGACAAGGCATTTGTCCTCTAAAAGCTTGCATTGAAATGGCTCCCTCAGGTTTGGAAAGCAAAGGTCTGTTTTCAGAAGTGTAGTTCCAGCAAGTTCTCAGCCCTGGGCCAAGCTAGCTACTACCACCAAGCATGAGTCTGTAAAAAAGTTAATTGCCTTCAAAGTAGCATTGCTTTCCATTTGCACTAAAGGGGGAAAAAAAATAAATGTCTGCATTGCAGCAGGGCTAGGTAGGGACAGCAGTGCTGGCTCCCAGAGAGCAGCCCAATGGGGTTCTTCTCGCCAGCTTTTGAACCAATAGACTTGGAGGAAAGGTTAAAGATTGACAATTGAAGTGGCTGGACTGAGAATGGGCCTTCTGGAAATTTCTACCATCTTTGTTCCTTTTAGGAAAAGCAGATCCCACCAAGCTGAAGAGAGTCTCCCACATTCCTAGGGCACCCCTCCCCCCCTTTCCTTTTTACATCAAGGTAGAATGGTCTCTGCCACGTTTGTAAATTACAGAGGGAGGAACAGAATGCTGGGCTGTTTTTTTTTTCTTTTTCCCTTCTGCCTCCTCAGTCCCCAAAGAGGATGCACAGCTGCAAGGAACAAACACAGACACACTGGAGCTTTTGATTCCTCTTTTTTTTTTCCCCTTCAAGACCCTCCTGGATGGATTCACTTTTCTGCTTTGGGAAATTAAGTGGCGTTCACTTGGGGGAGGGGAAGCAACTGCTCATATTAGCTCCAGAAAATGGTCAGTGTTCAGTCTTAACTAGGAATTAATTATATATAATCACTCAGTAAACTTTCTGCAGAGCTTTTCTAATTGCTGAGCATGAACATAGCCCACTGGAGCCAAGTCCAGTTACTTTTATAATTAACAGTTCAAAGATTTGAGTCAGAAAGAAAGAAATAATGGGGCCTCTTGGATTATAAATTAGGGATGAAAACAATAGCTTTTTTTTTTACCCTTTCTTTTGTAATCTCTTTTTCTTTTAAACAAAACATTCCTCCTTTCTTTATCCTGGAGAACAGTGGGTGAACGGCTTTAGTTCTTAAATAGGAGAGGGGGGAAAATAAGTCACTTTTTAAAAAGCAGGGTGACAGTAACCCAGAAAACCCTGAAAGCAAAGGTAGGTTTTTAAAGTCCAACCACTTCAAATGTGCAATGTCTTTGTTTCTTTTGCCTTCTTTCCTCTCCACTCCTGTGGCAGAGGCAACGTTTGTCAGCACAGGAGCCCTAGATCTGGTTTTGCCTCTGGTTGACCCTGGGAAGAAAAAAAAGAAATACATGCGAAGGTGCCTTTGGTCTCCCCCAGTGGAGATTTAATAAGGGAATATGCTTAGAAACCCTTTGGTTGCCCATAAAATACAATACCAAGTAAGGATTCACCCTTGGCTTCAGGTTGCTAAGGCTGCGATTGCCCTTCCCCCTCCTCCCCATTCTCCTTCCAGACAAACAAGCCGGCAGGAGCCATGTCAGCCTCTGCAGCTAGCAACACTGCCAGGCTGTCTGTCCCCATCAAGATTACCTACCTACCGGCCGGCGCGACGCCAGGATCCCGTCCTGGCCCTGGCACAGCTGTGGGCACCATGCCCTCCTTTCTCCCCTGGAGCTAAAAAGCAGTCACCTTGAAACTCCCCACTCACACTAGCGGGAAAGTCCTGAGGCCAGTCCTCAGACCTGTGTTCTCTTTAACATAAATGATGTTATCCACTCTTAGGCTCTTAGTTTGGTCTCCGAAAGTGAGTTTTGCAAAACCCCATTTTTTCTTCTCAGGGTCCTGTTGGAGGGGGACAAAAATCTAATTTGTGCGTATCCTGTGCATTGGTTAAATGAGTGTTTTCCTTGTGTTTCTCCTCTGCAGACTCGGATTGTCTTTCCTTGATGTTAACTGTCTTAGGACTGGCAGCTTTGGAGGGATGGGTGTTCAGTGGCCGTTTTCAGGCGTATAAACAGCCTTTTTATTTTAGTTTGGCCTCAGACCCCGGTGCAGCCCTTAGCTTGGCTTTTCAGATGCCTGCTGTCCTTGAAGCACTTTTGGGATGGACGCAAAGCTGGTTTCTAATATCCCGAAAAGGGGAACTGGGCAACCTCCCCCACCCCAGCCTGCTCTTCCATAACATTTTGGTGTTTGCACAGACACCTGCCTATCTTCAGTATATGCCACAGGGCTGCATAATTCTTAATCTTCCTGCCACCTAATTTGAGGGCCAGGGGGCCTCTTCACAGAGCTCACATTGAAGGTTCAGGAACTAAAAAGGAAAGGGCTTTCCTTAGGAACCTGTGACTTCACAAACTCCCCCTGTCATTGCAGTTTTTTTTTTTTTTTTTTTTTTTAAAGCTTCTAAACGTTGGGTTGTTGGTGTCCTTTGGCTGAGCTTTTTCCTAGTTCTGATATTTAGGAAGGTGGCTTTGAAACTAGCAGGGCTGCTTAAACAACAGCTACAGCTGTTGAACAAACTGCTACCATTTTAGCTTCAATACAGGAATGAGGCAGTGTTGCCAGACGCCATTTTAAGAATCCTGCATAAATAGCTTAGCTACCGATGACTCTGCCTGTTTTAGGTGAGTGCTTATGTAAAGCTGCTCTGCTAACAATTCCCTTCCCCCCCATTTTTTAAAAATTAATTGCAGATCTATGGAAGCATGGTTTTGAAATTTTTGAGAAAAATGTTGATGTTCACTATTTTGTGATTTAGAAGAGGAAGATGTGTCTTGGGGATTAAATTTTTCTTAACAGCCTGGACCAGTTTGGTATTTTCCATGAAAGTAAAAACCAGGAGGAAAAGTCCTTTTGAATGATGCATGATTCTTGAATTGCTGTGTGGTGATCCTCATTTGTAGAACCAGAGTCTTGTGCATGCTGGTTATGTATTCTAGATGGGTTAGATATTCCTGGTTAAAAGTCAAGATAGTAGGGGCACCTGGGGAAAAGAAGTATCTGGGCATTGTGTATCTAGGCATTTTGCTGTCAAAACTAGATGCTTTTTTTTTCCTCTCTCTCGGAAGTGCGGAGGGGATGGGATTCCTGGGAATTACGGACCAGCCTTGAGTCCTCAGAATTAATAATCAGAAGGCTTAAACATCCTGGAGGTGCAGCAATTCATCCGCAACTTTTAATTGCTCTTTTTCAATGCTTGCAGGTTCAGAAGTAAGCCTGGGTTTCCTTACTCAGACATTGGGGGAGAAATACTGGATGGGCTTGATTGTGTTTGCAGGGGCTGATGTTTCTTCTTTGAATTGCCTGCAATGTATCCAGTTTGTGAAATCCATAGGCAAGTTACTTAGGGTAAATGCAAGTGCAGAAGGTAGTGGTGGTGGGGAACATACAATATATACAACTGGTTGATGCTGCGTTTTCCTTTTGGAGTGAGAAGCTGTTTGTTTGGTTTTCAGCTAACTTCACCCATTCCTTCAGCGGGCCCCCAGTCTCCCCAGCAGACCTAATTAAAAAAAACAGTCAGTTTGAAACTAGGGCTTGTTGTTCCATTGTTTTTCATATTAAATAATCACCCAGATTGCTGGAGGCCAGCAGATATGGAAGGAAGGATGCTGTATGTTTTCTAGGACTTTAATGTGTTAATGACAGGAGTTGCAAGTATTTTCTCCAGATGCTGCTTTCTTTGCTTTATAACGATTACTGTTATTTGACTGTTGTTACCCCCAGATGACTGAACAGTTCTTAATCTAAATTGACCAAGAACCTGTGTGGCATTCAGACAGGTACAAGTCTTTTCTTACTACCACTCTTGATGTAATATTCGTAGGTTTTTCTTTCCCTAATAACATACTAGTACTTAACACTAAACCAAAAAAAAAAAAAAAAAAAGAAAACGAGATCAGTGGTGTAGAAAAAGGAAGTCCCTTTAGATGTGGCTATTCAAAATGACTAATTTTGCATTCTGGTCTTTGCTTTTGTAAATGAAGTTTTTCCCTCCCCTTTTAATGCATAAAACCAAAAACCAAACCTACTGCCTTTGCCGACTCATAGCAACCCTATAGGACAGAGTAGAACTGCCCTATAGGGTTCCCGAGGCTGTTTTAATGCGCAGACAGTGCTGTTTTCTTTAGTCAGATACAAGTTACTGTGTGTGTGTGTGTGTGCGTGTGTCTGTGTGTGTGCGCGCGTGTGTGTGCGCACTCAGATTCCCTTTGAAAGGATGGCTTGCTGATCTGTGAAAAGGATGATTTTCTTAAATTGTTGCGCTTGAAATTCTTGGCTAAAGCTGGCGGTGCTGTTGTTAAAGTTAGGTGATTATGGTACTCACTTGTAATACTTGCTAAACTTTTTTTCTCTCTTTCTCTTTCCTGATCCAGAATAGATTATCTTAAACTCTGCAGCAAATAACCACCCCATAACTAGTTTGCATTTTCTTAGCCTCTCAGCAGCATTCCTCCCTAAAGTATTCAGCTTCTCTAGGCTGTTAGGAGCCAAATAATTGTTCTCTTGTATGCAGCCCTCCTCCATGATCAATACACCTTTACATGTTTTCATCGCTGCATAAATCCTTCAAGTGGGTCTTTTGGTTCTGTTACGCATAATTGTTTCTCTCACCACCATTTTGGTTGGATCACAGATTAGTGTTTTCTCTATCACTCAAAATATGGGATTGGTTTCAAGAAGTTTAGTATTTCACATACTTCATGCTAAAGAGGGAAACAATTCTAGTTGCTGGAAAGATCAAGGTTGCTGTTTGTTCTTTTGAAGTTAACCATCTACCCTTCTCTGAAGGCTGCATGGGCTTTTCGTTAAAATTTATTTCCAATCACCCCAAGCAGGAAACCATCAACAGCATCCAGTTGGACGACCTGTGTATGTTCCAGGAGGGGTGTTTTTCTTAATAGAGAATGTTTGCCTCTTAACTTGGAGTAGAAGGTATTTGTGCTAAAATCAACTTCAACAAATAACCGTTGTATTGCATGTTAGCGACGTGTTTAAATTTAGCAGGCTGCTTACTTCTGATGAAGACCATTTCTGACAACATGTCAGTTGTTTCTTTGGGGATTTGTGTCACGGGCTTCCTTTACACATGCAGTATAAATGAAATTGTTGAGGTATAATATCAGAGAACTAAAGGTGTTAATATTCGGATTTAAACCAAAACTACCTTTCTTTACTCTTCTGGTACTAGTTAGGTCAGAGGTCTCCAAGTTCCTATAATTTAATTCTGAGTTAGTCTTTTTCTTTCTACTTAGCTCCCATTCTGAATCCTCTTCCTCCCATAAACAGCAAACATGAACTCTCTTAAACACATCGCCATTGTACTCTGGAGTTCCAGGCCTGAGGGTTGCCATTTTGGACTTCTCTTTTGCTTTGTCATAGTCCCAGACCACGGAACACAGACAGGACATTCTAATCCTTCGTCTGCTCCCCAGCTTCCTTCCTGTCCTGGCTCTGCGTCTTCTAAATGGAAAATTCCAGGCATATCAATTGATGATGCACCCATTTCTTCTTGTTGAAACACAGTCCAGTGGAATTGCATCTAGAGTAATTGCTCAGATTCTTATCACTTCAGTGTCTGTCTGAATGTTTGGAAAGTACTAGCATCTGAAACAATTTGCACCTTCATTTCTTCCTTTGGTTTGGCTTGGGAGGTGCGGTGTGTGGGAGAAAGATCTAAAATGGCCTGCTGTCTGCTTAATTGACGTTCCAGCAGAGGGAGGGAGAGACGGAAGATTCTGGATGAGAGACCTTCCAGCAAAGGGGCCTGCTTTCTCTGCTTCTCTCCCCAGCCCCCAACTCTCTGCCAGTTTCTTTTAAATAATCCTTCCTGATTCCACTTCTGTGGTGGGGGGCAATTAGTCACAGCTCAAAAAATGCTGAATGTCTTCTCTAAGCCAGGCTGCCACAGAGAGGAGACGTCCAGGGGGTGGAGACCCCATTCCTAACTCCTGGGTTAAATGCTGGTTGTTTGAATGTTTTAAGACCAGGCCTTTTGCTTCTAGCTTGGGCATATTTTTTCACTTCGTAATTTAACCTATATATTTTTCATATTCCTGTCTCATTGGTAGATTGTAAGATTTAGAAGGGAGGTCTGGAAAACCCTCTGTCTTGAAAAATTTCAGACATCAGAAATCTCGGTATACCCTACGGAACACCTCCAACCTGCCTGCTTTTGAACCCTGTGTTAACAATTAGAAACTTGTTTACTCAGAGGCTGGGTTCTTATTGGCCCGTGGCGAGAGATTGTAATTGTGTATCTAAAAAATGCTTTTTTTTTTTTTGCATGACAACTGAAATAGTAATTTAACTTGAAAAAGAGAACAACCTAGTGTTTACAAAAACCTCCAGTTAGGAGTCTTAACACTTAGTTGAAATCGAGTGTGGGTTTCTTTGCCCCACCCCCCTGCATAAGGATGGGGGATTGTCTGCAAGGTGGGTTTGTTGTTGGAACTTCTAAGTAGCTGCCCCATGGGGCGAGTTCTTATCCTCCCCAAACATGAACGTAATTTGCTCTGTTTCAGCTTGGCTGAAGACGAAATAAAAACAGAACAGGAGGTGGGAGAGGGCATGGATATCTCTACTCGCTCCAAAGGTGAGTAAAAACCTTGTATTACCTATTCCAAAGCAGAAGAGGAAATTGGAATTTTTTTTTGTTGCTGTAGCAGAACTGCAAAGCGCAGCCCTAGGAGCCAACGTTGTCACACACGTCCGATTTTGAAAGAAGGAACCTTTGATGGATGGACCTAATTTATGGAGAAATCGCCTCGTTTTTGATTTTCTTTTCCTTGCATGTTTTTGTAGGTGCGCTGACCTGTCAGTAATCCTCCCGACAGTAAATTTTACGTGCATGTCATGACTGAGGGTGCTGGCTGCCTCTTCACAGAGTAATTTTCACGAATCAGAATTTTAATAAAAACATGTTCTAGAAGCTGCTGCTGGTTTCCTGATTTTAATAACAGGCCTCTTTGGAATCGCAGAAGTGGGGCAAAGTTGGCCCACTTTGTTAGAAAACCGGGATCTTGGATTAGAGATAAAAAGGAATGTAGGAGTCTCTGGGATGCTGAGTCCAGGCTTTGCGTTTAGGAGAGATACTTTAGGAAATGAGGACAAATAGAGCTTATGTTTTATTCAGAATCCTGGGTTAGACTTCCAAAATCTTCAAATTGCAGGATTGCTACTTTTCATTTGGTCTGTGTGAGAGATTTTTAGGAGGCTTCCAAAAGGAAGCAGCCGTTCCTCCTTCTCCTTCAGGCTGTTTTTAAAAATGAGTGACTGGAACGCTTTTCATATCTTTAGTTGATGAAAACGCTCATCTCCAAGCTTAATGGTCGTACCAAGGTGTTTGTATTCCTTCAACAAGTCATTGAGTGCACGCTCTGAGCCCACAGCCCTGTGTTGTGGGTTATGTGGGAGGGAGGGAAGCAGGAAAGGAGGAGCAGAGAGAGGTTTATTACTCACTCTTGACCCAGGAGGAGATTCCAGTCTAGCTAGCAGGTGTCACAAAAAGTGACTCCTTAAAGGCGTCGGAAACAAAGATGCTTTTTGAGGATTTTTTAAGACAGCATGTCATTTGGGGCAAAGTGAAGGACAGATAGTCCAGGCTATACCCACAGATGGGAGAGCTGGCAGCTGTTGTGGCTGACCTGGCAGATGGGGGATGGGCAGGGTTCAGGGGGAGATGTGCAGAAGCGGGGAGTGTTCTGGAAGGCCAGGCTGGCTGGGTGCGTGGGCTGTGCTCGGCAAGCACGGAGAGGAGTTGGGAGGGTGGGCTGAGTCAGAGCCACCGCCCGGTTATCAGCCCCTACTCAGCCCAGGCCACCAGGCGGTCAAGGTTTCAACTTAGTGGTGAAGGGAGCCACAGGGGAGTTTTTTGTTTTTTATTTTTTCCCATACAAAAATTTATGTATACATTGTTATGTGACTCTAATTGTTCTCCCTATACTGTGACAGCACACTCCTCCTTTCTACCCCTGATTACCAGTGTCCATTCAACCAGCTCCTAACCTTCTCTGCCTTCCCATCTCACCTCCAGACAGTTAGTTTCTTATATTTATTTGAGCTAAGAGGCACGCTTCTCATGAGTATCACTTTACGTCCCACAGTCCAGTCCAATCCCTGGCTTCGGAAATTGTTTTAGTCCTGGACTGATAGAGAATCCAGGGGCCATGCTTCTGGCGTTCCTCCAGTCTCAGTCAGACCATTAAGTCTGGTCTTCTTACTAGAATTTGGGTTCTGCATCCCACCTTTCTCCTGCTCCATCTAGGACTCTGTTGTGTTCCCTGTCAGGGTGGTCATTGGTGGTAGCCGGACACCATCTAGTTCTAGTCTCAGCTGATGGAGTCACTGGTTTATGTGGCCTTTTCTGTCTCTTGGGATACTACTTTCTTTGTGTCTTTGGTGTTCTTCATTCTCCTTTACTCCAGGTGGTTGGGACCAATTGATGCATCTTAGATGGCTGCTTGCGAGCTTTTAAGACCCTGGATGCCACTTACCAAAGTAGGATGCAGAACATTTTCTTAATATGTTTTGTTATGCCAGTTGACCTAGATGTCCCCTGAAAGCATGGTCCCCAGGGGAGTTTTAAGCAAGGAAATAACCTGTCTGAAGAGGTGTTTTGAGTCACTGGTAATGAGAAAGCCCATGCTGTTGTGATCAGAACCAAATGTGGTCTGGCAGGAAACGTGGCAGGGCGGAGAGAGGGGGTCCGGAGAAGGGCTCCTTGTCCTTGCTCTGCCACTCACTTAACTGCAGGGGCTTGGACAAATGACACTTTTCTGTCACTGTCCCTCTGGTTTTCTGTCTGTAAAATGGGTGCTCGATTAGATCATCTCTCTACCTTGTGCTTTTCTTGTTAAAATAACACTCAAATTAGAAGTTATTTTCGAGGCTTGTGCTTGCTCCAGGAGCTTACTCATTGAATGATGAGGCAGTGGTGGTTGAGTGGTAGGATTCTTGCCTTCCATGTGGGATACCCTGGCCAATGCACCTCATGCACAGCTACCACCTGTCTGTCAGTGGAGACTTGTGTGTTGCTATGATGCTGAACAGGTTTCAGCGAAGCTTCCGGATTAAGATGGACTAGGAAGAAAGGCGTGGCAATCTATTTCCAAAAATCAGCCAGTTGAAACCTTATAGATCACAATGGTCCAATTCGCGACCGATCCTGGGGATGGCACAGGACCAGGCAACGTTTTCTTCTGTTGTGCATGGGTCACCATGAGTTGGGGGCTGACTCCACGGCAGCCAATAACAACAAGAACAATCCTGTTATGAGCAGGAGGTGTTCTTCCCCCTTCGCAGATGAGGAGACTGAGGTTCCAAGTGGTAACGTCTCAGGGTTAGTACGAGGCAGAGCAGGATTGAACTGAGGCTCTGCCTCCAAGGAGGTGCTTCCTGGACGCTCAGGTGCCTGTTTTGCCCCTGGGGCCGGATGTCAAGTGTTTTCTAAAAGGATTTAAGTCACCTAGGGTAGAAGATTTGCCCTGCTTGGCCGTCATCTGTGGGTAAGACCCCTCATTATGTCTTCATACCCACTGGCTGCTCTCAGCTCTTCCCAGATGACTTCTGTCTCTGCCTGTGCTGCTGCAGATGTGTGTACTCCGGGGAGCCGGGGTCCTCCTTTATCTCATCTGCCCCCTCTGATCCTCTTCCTACAGCAGCCAGGACTGTCTTTAAAAACATGAATCATATCCTGCCCGTCTTGCTAACGCCCCCCACTGACTTTCTAGTGCCCTTGGGTTCAAATCTGAACTCACCATGACTTGCTTACAGGGGCTGACCCGTTCGCTTGTGTTTGTTCACCTCGCGAAGTTCTGTTCCATTCCTTTTGTTTCCCTCTGTGGCTCTGCCCTCTCTGTTCCCTCCTCAGAGCTATGTGTCCTGTGCCCTTTGCACGGGTCCTAGCTGCTTGTTTCTTGTCTCTCAGATATCATCTCCAACGTCCCCTCCTTGGAGAGGTCTTTGGCCACCCCGTCCAAAAGAGCCATTCTGTTGTTTTGTGTTACATTTCCTCAAATATGTTTTTTATTTTAGAATAGCTTTCGATTTACAGAGAAGTTGTGAAGATAGTACAGAGAGTTCTCATATACCCGCCAGAGCGCCCCTATTATTAACATCTTGCATTAGTATGGTACATTTGTCACTTAATGAACCAATATCAGTATGTTGTTACTGACTAAAATCCATACTGTGTTCAGGTTTCGTTGATTTTTACCTGGCGTCCTTTTTCTGTTCCATTTTTCTGTATCCAGCCAGGACACACATTACATTTACTTGTCATGTCTCCTTAGGCTTCTCTGGGCCGTGACAGTTTCTCTGTCTTCGCCTGTTTTTCATGACCTTGATGGTTTTGAAGAGTATTGGTCAGATATTTTGTAGAATGTTCCTCAGTTGGGATTTGTCTGTTGTTTTTCTCTTGATTAGACTGGGGTTATGAGTTTTTGGGGAGGAAGATCTCAGAGGTAAAGTGCCGTTTCATCACATCATATCAAGGGTACATGCTATCAACATGACTTATCGCTGTTGATGTTGACCTTGATCACCTGGCTGAGGTAGTTTGTCGGGCTTCTCCACCGTGAAATTATCCCTTTTTTACTCCCTTTCTATGCCATACTTTTTGGAAGCAAGTCACATATACAGCCCATACTTAAGGAGTAGAGAGTTATGCTCCATTTCCTCGAGGGAAGAGTAACTATGTAAATTACTTGGAATTATTCTGCAAGGGAGATTTGTCTATTCTCTCACATTTATTTACTTATTCGTTCAGTCATATCAGTACGGACTCATGGATCATTATTCTTATATTTTCAGTTGTAATCCAGTATTAATTTATTTTGCTGCTTGAAGTGTTCTGTTTTGGCCGTCGGGAGCTCTTTGAGTCGGCTTCTCTGTCCCTTTAACGTGCTCCCAACGTTGTGGGGTTATATTGATTTATTTTTTTGAGCACTTTACCATGTAACACTACAAGATGCTCCAGGTTTATTCTGTGTATTTCCTGCTTCACTCCTAGAATCAACCCTTTCTGCGAGGAGCTCTGGTTCCTTTTGTTGGAGAACGGTATTGGAGACCAAGAACTGGGTGCTGAATGTGCTTGTTGCCACTGGCTGTCTTTGTTTCTAGGCCCTCTCAGTTGACAGAGCAAGGAAATATACGTATATGTATACTAACCTGTGTGCATACCCACCCATTGCCGTCGAGTTGATTCTGACTCATGGTGACCCCTTAGGTCACAGATTAGAGCTGTTCCATAGTTTTTTGGGCTGTAATCTTTACAGAGGAGCCCTGGTGGTGCAGTGGTTAAACACTGTACTGCTAACTGGAAAAAAAAAATGTTGGTGATTTGAACCCACCTGCTACTCCGCAGGAGAAAAATGTGGCAGCCTGCTTCCATAAAGATGTACAGCCTTGGAAACCCTATGAGCCACCTCTGCTTTGTCCTGCATGGTCGCTGTGAGTCGGAAATGACTCGATGGCAGCGAGTTAGGTCAGGTTTAGAGAATCTTTACTGAAGCAGGATCACGAGCCTTTCTTCTGTGGAGTTGCTGGGTGGGTTTGAACTGCCAAAGTTCCAGTTAGTAGTTGAGTTGGCTCCATCTAGGGAGCCTTTGTGTAAATAACACATATCAATAAATCCTGCCTGTATCCATCTATACTTATATTAAGCTAAATGCAAGTTTATGTGCTTGTCTCCAACTCTAACCCATCACCGCATGATCATTTTAGCTTTCTCCCTTTGCTTATCCGTAACCTCCCCATTCCCAGTGAGAGACCCAGTTCCCACCATCTGTATACTATTTTCTGGTTCATTTTTAATCTGAGATATAAGAGCTAATTGTGTAGAGTGCACTCATCCGTAGTGTCCAGCTTGATGAACTTTAACCCATGTATACACTTCCTGCAGCTGCTACCCGGATCAAGATAATTTAACATTCCAGCACTCCAGAAGTTTCCTCAATCACTCCTCCTTTTCTTCGTAGCTCTTATCCATGACCTTGTATTTTCTTACTTGTTTGTTGACTGTCTTTTCTGCTAGATTGCAAGCTCCTTCTCTCCCAGCACATAGACCACTTTGCTCTACCTCTCCCTTCCACTCGAGAGGCAGGATGGCATAGAGGTTTAAAAAAACCCCAGCTTCTAGAACCAGACTCCCTGGGTTTGACTCTGGCTTTCCCCTGCCTAGGTAGGTGACCTCAGGCACATTACTGAATCTCTCTGTGGCTCAGTTTCCTCCTTGCAAATGGAGATGAAGATAGAGGGTTATGGTGAGGGTTAAATGAGCTTGTTCATACAAGGTACTCAGACGGTGTCTTGGGACATAGTGAGTGCTTGAAACTGTTAACTGTGATTAGAATCGGGAGAAGAAGGACAAGGAGCCCTTGCTGATAAGCCCATAAAGTAGACGCCCTACTACTTCCCCCACTTACACTCTCCAGGAAGAAGGCACTGAGGTAGGTATGCAAACCATGCCCAGAGAGACTGCCTGCTCAGCGGGGGCACAGCGAAGAATTATGTAGGGTCACCCAGCAGGCAAGCTGGGGACTGGATGGAAACTTGCTTCTCTGAGTCTAGGCTTACGGCGCTGTGCACTTCTCTGCCAGCTTCCTGCCTTGTTGACCTCTGTGACATTTGAACAAAGCTGTTCTGCAGCTGTTGGACTGATTTTCTCAGGGACTTTGGAGCCCCTACTTCACAAAGGAATGGTGGAGATTGCAGGGTCCCCCAGCTTCTGGGAAGACCTTTCCTTCTCCCCAAGGACTACCTTGGGATGGCTTTGTGTGGAGCTGAGCTCCCATCTGTCTAAGTCAGGTGGCCACATGAGCGTGGCTGCTTCTATCCCCAGAGCCCCTTTCTAACAGAGGGGCCTACAGCTTGTGACAGAGCCATTCTGTTCAGGTGAGGAAATGGCATGTGCAAAGGCCCAGAGTTAGGATCCTGGATTGCTGAGCTTCCAAGAGCTGAAACCAGCATGGGCAAAATGTGACACTTACGAAGGATGATTGGGACAAAGGCTTATCTCTCTTTCAGCCCTAATGATTTCAAAGTCCATGCATAGTGTGGTGATCAGGACTCAGTGAATACATCCTTATTCCTCCAGCCTGCTTTTTCTTGTGGTTTGAGAAATCCAGTGCTTCAGTTCCCCAAGCAATACCTCCTCACTCAGGCTTCTTGGTAATGGACAGTAGAAACCAGCTCTGGCTGATTTTGGGCAGGAAGGAATATGCTGGACGGCTGGCTTCTGACATGGATGGGAAGGCTGGAAACCTGGTGCTGTGGGGGAGGGGGCTCATCCATGTGTCCTCAGGACAACAGGGCAGAGTCCCCAGGATGCTTGTCAAGTGTCATGTGTCTGCCCTTTGGCCAGGGAAGGGTTGGTGTCTGGACACCTGGACCCACCAACACCACCCCCACTGGGGAAGACATAGTTCCTCAAAAGGAGACCAAGTGACCACTCAGGCATCTTGGGAAATTGGCAGCATTATTCCCCACTTGGAGCCCTGGTGGCACAGTGGTTAAGAGCTCAGTTGCTAACCAAAAGGTCGGCAGTTGGAATCCACCAGCTGCTCCTTGGAAACCCTGTGAAGCGGTTCTGCTTTGTCGTAGAGGGTCACTGTGAGTTGGAATACTATGGATGGCAGTGGGTTTTTTGGTTTGGAGCTGCACACATGGGTTGCCGTGAGTCAGAATCGACTCAGTGGCAACTGTTTGGTTGGTTGAGCTGTACTGTGCTTGGGAAACTTAGAACCTGACAGTTATTGTCTCAGAATCCGTTAGTTCTGTTCCTACATCTAGTCCATACGACCTTTCAGGTTCTGTAGCTAAATTTCAATTTGTATGCCTACTCCCCCTGACACGTACTTACTTCTAACTGAGTAATTCCCAAGTCGGTCATTGCCATTCTGCTAGCCTTGGCATTTACCGGAGTGTTTTAGTTCTCGGGAGACAAAGCTTTCGGGCTTTTAAGATGTCAGGTTGACATTTGTGTCCGAGGGTAATGGTCTGCTCAAAGATGCTCCAGCATAAGTTGGAAGTACTATCTCAATACGGGGTATATCTGTGTAGCTAATGTTTGTGAATATTTATTAGGTGCCAGGTATTATAGGCAGATTATTTCATTTGAATTTTCATAATAATACTATGATGTAGGTGTCTGGTTATTCCCATTTTACAGAGGAGGAAACAGGTTCAGAGAGATTCATGAAGTGGTAAAATGGGGAACTGGGGTCAGGTTTATCTTTGATTTTAAACCTTTGCTCTTAACCATGAGCTGTATCCTACGGCCTCCAACTCCTCCAGCTCAAAGCTTGCAGGGCCCAACAGGTAAGAGAAGTAAGCATAGTTGGCATCTCGAGGTGCTTAGGGCTTTGGTGAGCTGGGGAGTGCTGGACAACGGGAAGGGGCACCTCCATCTGATCCCTGCCCCCAGAAGATGGCTCACCCTATGTAGTGCTGGGTTGGATGTTTTTTCTGTAAAACTGCCTGATTTGGAATTGTGGCCTGTGCAAACCAGTTTCCAAAGACCATGCGTGCACTCAACAAAGCACACCTCCAGGTCAGCATGGTGGAGGGTTGTCAGTTTGCATTCTCTGTGATAGATTGCTCACAGCACAGTTCCTTGCAGGGTTTTGGCTGCACCGCGCCTGAGTTGGAGTAAGCGCCTCCAAGGTCAGGGATTTGAAGTTTGAAAAACGATGGGCTCCCCGAGTTCACCCCTCCATACAAAGACGCCCCTGTTGGGGCTGCTTGCCTCTTGTTCTGCCATGGGTGCGTTTTGTGGTAATGATCGTGGTATGTGGGTGCCAGGCTGCCAAAGCCAAAACGATTTTAAAAAATGTTTGTGTAACGTCACCCGTGCAAGGCAATGAGCCACTTGGAGACACTTGGAAATGCTGCACAGATGCAGCGGAAGCGTGAGATATTAAAACCTTGAACAGTATTGTTCTCGCTGAGATTTGCCCGACTGTCGATATGTTTTCAGAGACAGGATGCTGGAGAATATACAATTATAGCAATTTGCTAACCAGCCCCAGACCTTAATTAGTACAGGATCCTCGTTCTTACTGTTGTATGTAAATGAAGACTTTCACAAAGGGATTGTTTTCTGAGGATGGCTGTGAGATAGAGACCTTTGTCATTTTTCAAGGAAACTCTAAGAAGATGTAACCATACACACTTTTCAGTCACAGTGCAATGCAGAAGTGCTGAGAATTTTTCTTTTCAAAAAATGAGCATCAGTATTTTTAACTCTTATTAGGCAGTGGGAAGAATTTATTTGCCAGTTAGGTAACGAACAGATTTGTTCCTGTCCTAACAAGATCTAAAATGTTTCAGAACACTGAAGGTGTTCGATAATGGATTTCCAAACCCCAAATCTACCTTCTCTTGGCCAGCATAATGTCTTCTGTGCAGCTGTTGATGAACTCCTATAGGCAACATCTGTACAGTTTAGCTTTGTGGTTTACTTCTCGAAAACCTTATGTTTGCCCCATTTTTGAAGCCTGTCCTGTATTGTCTTTATCTCGCTGTTCTTAGTATTCTAGAAGACTGTGACCAAAGCTTTTCAACCTTAATTTTAAAACAACTGTCTACTTTTTTTCTCCTCTAAATGCCTGTAGAAAAAAACATCACCAGGTCTGTTGTATGCTGTCGAGTCAATTCTGACTCATAGCGACCCTGTAGGACAGAGCAGGACTGCCCCATCGGGTTTCCTAGGCTGTAGTCTTGATGGGAGCAGATCGCCAGGTGCTTTCTCCCGAGGAGCTGTTGGTGGGTTCGAACTGCTGACCTTTCAGTTAGCAGCCGAGTGCTTAACCATTGTGCTACCAGAGTCTGAGGCCCTTTAAGGATTTTGACGTGTTTTCTTCTCCCCGCTGAAAGTTTTAGTAATACTTCCATTTTGTCTTGGTATTGGTAGATCTTTCTTTTGGTGGGCGTGTGTGATGTTACAGGGTCCCATTTCCCAGCAGCCTAGAGATCCAGCATTTCATAGACTTTTATTTTTTTAAACAGTTTTTGAGATATAATTCACATGCCGTACAATTCACTCATTTAAAGTGTTTAATTCTGTGGTTTTTAATATGTTCCCAGAGTTATGAAACTATCGCCACAGTCAGTTTTACAACAATTTCATCACGCCAAGAAGAAGCCCTGTACACGTTAGCATTCACTCCCCCTCAGCCCCTGGCAACCACCAGTGTGCTTTCTGTCTCTAGATTTGCCTGTTCGGGACATTTCATATAAATGGGATCATGTGATATGTGGCCTTTTGTGTCTGGCTTCTTTGACTTAGCGTAATGTTTTCAAGGTTTATGCATGTTGTAGCATGTATCAGGCTTCATTCCTTTTTGTGGTTGAATAACATCCCATTGTATAGAATATTACGTTTGTTTATCCGTTTCATCAGTTGATGGGTGTTTGGGTTGTTTCCACCTTTTAGCCATTAAGAACAATGCTGCTGTGAACATTTATGTACAGGCTTTTGTGTGGATGATGTATGTTTTCATTTTTCTTGAGTATAGACTGAGGAGTGGAGTTGTGGGGTCATAGGGTATCTATGTTTAACTTTTTCAGAAATGTCTACCACCAGTTACTGTCTAGTTGGTTCTGACTCATGATGACCCCGTGTGTGTCAAGAGTAGAACTTACGCTCCACGAGATTTTCCATGGCTGATTTTTCAGGAGTAGATCACACCAGGGTTTTCTTACTAGGTGCCTCTGGATAGACTTGAATCTCCAGCCTTTCAGTTAGCAGCTGAGTACATTAACCCTTTTGTACCACCTGAGGACTCCTTTGAGGGGTATACAGGCTTTTAAACATGCTCAGGTCTCTCCCACATCTACTCTCTTATTTTTTTTTTTTATTGTACTTTAGATGGTTTACAGAACAAATAGTTTCTCATTGAACAATACACATGTTGTTTTATGACAATGGTTAACAACCCCACGATATGTCAACACTGTCCCTTCTCGACCTTGGGTTCCCTATTACCAGCTTTCCTGTCCCCTCCTGCCTTCTAGTCCTTGCCCCTGGACTGTTGTGCCCCATTAGTTTCGTTTTGTTTTATGGGCTTGTCTAATCATTGGCTGAGGGGTGAACCTTGAGAGTGACTTCATTACTGAACTAAAAGGGTGTCCAGGGGCCATCCTCTCGGGGTTTCTCCAGTCTCTGTCAGGCCAGTAAGTCTGGTCTTTTTTTTTGAGTGAGAATTTTGTTCTACATTTTTCTCCAGCTCTGTCCGGGACCCTCTGTTGTGATCCCAGTCAGAGCAGTCAGTGGTGGTAGCCAGGCACCATCTAGTTGTACTGGACTCAGTCTGGTGGAGGCCGTGGTGGGTGTGGTCAGTTAGTCCTTTGGACTTATCTTTCCTTTGTATCTTGTTTGCTTCATTCTCCCTTGCTCCCAAACGGGTGAGACCAGTGGAGTATCTTAGATGTGCACCATTGTGCCACATTGTGATGAAATTGTTGTAAAATTGACTGTGGCGACGCTACTCACCAAGGTAGAATGTAGGTAGATTCCTGAAGACTTCCATGTTGCTTTCTTCCGTGAGGTTTTCAGTCCTCATCTCGCTGGATCTCTCGGCAGTATTGGACTTTGTTGACCATTCTTCAGCTGGACACTGTCTCTTCCTTTGGCATTTTTGTCACCACACTCTTGGTTTTCCTCCTACTTGCCTGCCACCACCTCCTCCTTTTCTCTCCAACCATTAAGTGTTGGAGTCACTGAAAGCTTGGTCAAAGGCCCTGTTTTTGTCTCTTCTGGCATGTTCTTTCTCTAGGTGATCTCACCCACATCTGTACCTGTATGACTCACAAATTTATATTTCCCACCCAGATTTCTTCTGAGTCACGGTGCAGATAGCCAGCTGCCACCTGACCTCCTTACCTGTTGTCCATGGGTGTCTCAAACTCAGGATGTCCAAAGCTGACTTCACATTTCAGCCTCCTCTTTCACCCAAGAAACAAAACACCTGCTTCTCTGTGACGAATGAGCCCAGCATCCTGCCGTTGTCTAAGAATCATTCTTGATTCTTCCATCCTTTGCCTCCCCAAATCATTTTTGTTTTTGAAACATAGATCAGTTTTATTTTCTGTAGTTCCATTAATGGAGCCCTGGTGCCGCAGTGGTTAAGGGCTTGGCTGCTAACCAAAATGTTGGCAGTTTGAATCCACCAGCCACTCCTTGGAAGCCCTATAGGGCAGTTCTGCTGTGTCCTATAGGGACCCTATGAGTTGGAATTGACTTGATGGGCAGTAGGTAATGGGTATGGTTCCGTTAACATGATTCTTTTTTTAATTGTTCTTTAGGTAAAAGTTATTAGTTTCTCATTAAACAATTAATACACACATTGTGTGACATTGGTTGCCAGCCCCGCGATGTGTCAACACTCTCCCTTTCTCCACCCCGGGTTCCCTGTTTTCATTTGTCCAGTTTTCCTGTCCCTTCCTGCCTTCGTGTCTTTGCTTTTGGGCTGGTGTGCTCCTTTAGTCTGGTATACATGACTGAACTACAAAGCACGTTCCTCACGTGTGTTATTGTTTGTCCCACAGACTTGTCTAATCTTTGGCTGAAGGGTGAGCCTCAGGAGTGACTTCAGTACTGAGTTAAAAGGGTGTCGGGGGCATACTCTTGGGGTTTCTCCAGTCTCTGCCAGACCCACACCAAATCATTTTTAAAAATATATTGTATCCTAAGTGTCTCCAAACTATCACCGTTGAACTGCGGTAGCATGTTAGTTGGTCTCACCATCTCTCCCCACCCCTGCACTCCCAATCTTTCTGAAAGAAACATCAGCTGAGGCCACTCTTTTCTCCTTTAAAGTCCTAAGTGCTTTCTCAGTGGTTTTAGAATGAAGATTAAAATCCTGTAATCATCATGGGCTGGCTGGCCCCTGCCTGCCTCCCCAGCCTCCATTCTTGCCATGTTCCCTGTTTCTCTGTTCCAGCTACACTAACCTTCCAGATCCTTGATCGAGCCATGTCTGGCCACAGGGCCTTTGCTCGTACCTGGAATGCACTCTCCTTTCCTCATTCCAACCTTATTGGTTTTAAGGCTCCAAATGAGTGAGGGGTCCCCATTTTGTTTTTGCTTGTCCTTTTCCTGTTCTGTGCCTTTGCTGGTCAGTGAGCAATAAATAAATACCTTCAAACCAGTGAATGACTTGACTTTGTAGATCTAATGGACAGAACTCTTATCCAGGAGATTGAAGTAAAAGCCACTTTTTGGCTAGTGAGGATGGCTTTGTTTCCAGCATAATCCAGTGCCTGGAAATAATTATCCAAGCTCAAGTGTCTGCTTTCTGAGAAACGATTGGTGGCCTGTCTTTCTTTTCCTCTGAGGGACATGGCAGTCTTTGAAACTGTTCCCTGTGCTCTGACTTTTTTCCTTCCCAACATATTAATACTGCTTCTAGGGGATCTTTCAGAAACAGGTGTGATTGTCCCGTTCCCCTGCTTTAAATTTCCAGCGGCTCCTCACAGCCTTAAGTGGAGATACAAGGACTGCTCCGTCTGTCCTTTCTGGCCAGGGGTCAGCCCTGCTGTGTCGCTGCAGAACCTGTCCCTCTATACAGCCTGCCAGGCCACATGCTATTCCTGCAACATGCCACCTCCCTCTTGCTCCTGGTGAGTCACACCTTTGCTGACCGGACTCCCTGAGCGCCCCCCTCCCTTCTCCTTCTCTGCATCCTGGAGACCCGGGAGACCAAGCCTGTCACTTGCGCCTTTCCTACAGTAGAGCCTTTAGGTTCCAAAGTCAAAATCACCCTTGAAAAAAACTAGTTGCCTTCAAGTTGATTCCGATCCCAGGAGTGTCAGAGTAGACATGTGCCCCATAGGGTTTTTGATGGTGGACTTTTTCAGTAGTAGATCGCCAGGCCTTTCTTCTGAGGTACCTCTAGGTGGCGTCAAACAGCCAACCTTTCTGTTAGTAACTGAGTGTGTTAACTGTTAGCATCAACCAGGGACTCCAAGTTCCAAAGTCAAAATTACCCTTGAAAGTCCCTTAAATTGCCCATGAAAGTACATTGATTGGCTGTGATCAGAAATTTTTATGCATACTGAAAGTTTGAGAATTTCCAAGTTAGACTGAAGAACGAATCGAAGGCAAGTTCATATACATATTTCTAGGTATAAAATCATTCTGTTTTTAAGACCAACAACCAAATCCTTAGAGGCAAGTTACGGGGCGGGTGGGGTGGAGGATTCTGAAGTATTCTTGCTTGCCTGCAGAGCTTACTCCCTTGTCTGTTAATACTAAAGTACAGCTAACAGTGGTAGCCACTAACTGTGTGTGGCTGATTAGATTTTCATTAATTAAAATTAAATAAAACAAAAAGATTCAGTTTCTCCATCAAGCTAGCCACATTTGAAGTGCTCCGTAGCCACATGTGTGCCGTATTTGGACAGCACAGATACAGAACATTGCTGTCATCGTAGAAAGTTCTGTTGTACAGTGTGGCTCTATAGCATTAATGGATTCCTTGATGCGGTGGGTAAAAACACCTGCCAGGAACTAGCACAGCATAGAACCTGCTCAAAAAATGACTATTGTATTGGAATCTGAATTTTAGTTATCAGTCCCTCCTTGGCCTGCTGTTTTGAAAAGTTCTGCAGAGAATATGGCCATCTTTCTGTCTTCCCAAGTTGGCATTTCTTATCCAGCTTGGCACTGGCTGGGGTAATGTTCCACAGGATATGCTGGCGAAATGGGTCTCTCTCTTTCCCAGCTTCACATGCTAAAAGAACCGGTTGCCGTTGAGTCAGTGTGACTCATAGCGACCCTATAGGACAGGGTGGAATGGCCTGATGGGGTTTGCAAGGAGTGGCTGGTGGATTTGAACTGCCGATCTTTTGGTTTCAGCCAAGCTCTTAACCACTGTGCTACCAGGGCTTCTTGAACATGCTGTATAGTAAAAATTCCTTTACCTGTGTGTTGCATCTAGTAGACTGATGTGGGGACCAGTTAGTCTCTCTTAACCTCTTTGACTAACGCGGGGCTGGTGATGAGTAGTAAGTGCTCAGTACATGTTTTTTGCATGAAGGATATCTTCCAGGAACTATAATTAAGAGGAAAAAAAATGGTTTACTGGATTTCCTTTCAAATTCTAAAATCCGTGCGTATGCTTGCAACAAGCCAAAGTACACAAAGAAAAAACTAAAAGTCTTTTCTCACCAAGTAATCAGAGTTAACAGTTCGACGTGTTTTCATTTATACCCTCCTCCTGCTTATAAAAATATAAACAAACGTATAGTATACATGTAATGGACTTGAACTCTCTAGAACTTGGCTATCTTAGTAAAGCATCCCCCAGCTCTGATCTCTCCATTTACCGTATTGTGCTTCTCTGCTTTCCCTGCCCTATTACACCCTTAAGGGGATTTTCATGGTTTGATCTAATTACCTACAAGTTAAGAGTAATGACGACATTGGCAAACGGAACGTTGCGTGTTCCATCCAGAGGGAGCAGCCTGGAGGATTGTTGCCATGTGTGGCCGGATATTCTGTTTTTTTTTTTTTTAAAGAGAAGCTAGAAATCTGGATTTTTAAAACATGGTTTCCCCCAATTCTTAAATGTTGGTAACTTCTTCAGAATTTAAAAGTAATACCCAGCTGTGGGTGCACTGCATCAGACTGTGATCCTTCAGTCGGCCACCTCCGGCTCAGGCCGTGGCTGTTGGGTCTCCTAGACTGACTTTCCTGTCACCGATTGCTTCCCTTCTATGTCACTGGTTCATCTCATCCATTGGCGCTGGGGCCTTCTTCCTAGGAAGTTTGACCTGGTTATGTTGCCCACCTCCTTAAAGGCCCTCCAATAACTCTCCATCTCCAAACTTCAGTGTGAGAACCAGGTTGTTATTTCTTGGGTTGGGACCAGCTGCAGTAGTAGTTGGTGAGAACTGAGGGGCCGTGTTGTGTGACAAGTATGTGTCTTAAAATCTAGATTCATCTCAGGCATGGCCAGATGCTGACATTATGAGAGGCCCAAGGGAACCAAGACAGAGAGAGGAAAGAGCAGATTTAATTTCTCGAATCTCATGCCCGCTGAATGGGATGGAGGGAAGATGAACTTGAAAAATAACTCTTTACTTTCTCTTTTTGAGGCTCAGTCGATACTGTTGGCGCTCATAGACATAAAACACCTGTGAGATGGGACCTTGCTTAACCTTACACTGGCAGAGTTGGAGAATCTGGTGGAGTCCCCAGGAGGTACTGCAAGAGGTCCTCAGACTTAAAAGGGTTTGAAAAGAAGAGCCAAGAACCATGACTAAAAAAATGTGGTTAATTGGTGATCTCTGTGTGGAGTCTGTTAGCAGGGAGTGTATTTTCCATGACGAAGTCGCTCTTTTCACCCCTAAAATCATTCTGAAACAATAGCTGTCCACATGAAGAATGGAGGGACCTTTGGAATGGGTGGCTGGAGAAAATCTTGTGTGTTTCCATTCTTTGATTTCTCAGTAATTATCTTCTGGATATAAATCCTTATTTAGGGAACACTTAGGGAAATAAGGAGCCCTGGTGGCTTAGTGGTTAAGTGCTTGGCTTCTAACTGAAAGGTCAGCTGTTCAAACCCACCAGCAGCTCTGAAGGAGAAAGATGTCGAAACCCTATGGGCAGCTCTCCTCTGTCCTGTAGGGTCGCTGTGAGCTGGAATCAACTCGATGGCAATGGCTTTGGTGTTTTTTAGGGAAATAAGGAAACCTGGTGACTTAGTGGTTAAGCACTTGGCTGCTAACCGAAATGTCAGCGGTTTGAACCCACCAGTGGCTTTGTGGGAGAAAAAACCTGGCAGTCTGCTCCTGTGAAGATTACTGCATCCTTGGAAACACTATGGGGCAGTTCTCCTCTTTCTTAGAGGGTCACTAGGAGTTGGAATCAACCTGACAGCGACTTTTTTTTTTTTTTTTTAAATTAGGGAAATGTGTTCGCTAGGCAGGAAACTAGAATGGATGAGTACCTGTTGAAAAGGGAATTTTCTGCTGTAGTTGCTCTTCTTCAGACTGAAATGACCAGGTTCCCTTTTGTGTAACCTTCTTCCTTGTCGACGTCACAGCCGTCCTGCCTTCTTGGTTTGCTGGGAGGAATTCTTAGAATGGGGAAGAAAAACTGGAGTTTCCTGTGAGGCAGGCACACCTTGGAGTCTTGTTAACGCTCTCTTGTTGCTCATATCATCGTCAGGTGTGTGTTATGGGGCACTTCTGGGCCAGGCCGTGTGCCAGGCATTGGGCCACAGCAAAGGACAGACAAGCCCAGATGGAGCTACTTTCTGAGGGAGACATAATAGACAAGTAAACTGAAAAAGAAATTTTTTTGATAGTATATAAACGTATTTTATTTAACAATATGGGGAGAGTAAACTACAATATTTTAAAAGGTTGCCCAATAAAATAATTTGTGGTAATTTGCAGCTAGAGATGACCTCCATGAAGAAAAAAGTTTCTTGTAATAAGGGGGCAGGAGGCTGGGGTAGTCAGGGAAGGCCTCTGTGAGGAGGTGACATTTTAGCCAAGAGCTGAAGTTGCTAGCTGTGGGATGATAGGACATAGAATATTCTAGATGGAGGCACCAGCAAGTACAAATGAGCTTGTTTGAGGAACAGAAAGGAACCATTGTGGTTGGAATTGAGTGAATGGAGGAGAAGGGTAAGCAGGACCAGATGACTTGGGCATTTGGTGAAATGTTAGGTGTTCTAAGAACTATGGTAACCTTTTGGAGGGCTTTAAGCAGTGTAGTTATTTAGATTGTAAGAAGGCTTTTATGGATGGGATGAGGCATTGGTGGTGGTTCAGTGGTAGAAGTCTCACCTTCTGTGCTGGAGACCTGGCTTCGATTCCTGGCCATGCACCGCGTGTACAGCCACACCACCCATCCGTCAGTGATGAATTGCCTGTGGCTGTGATGCTGACCGAGCCCTGGCGGTGCAGTGTTTAAAGGTCAGTGATTCGAACACACCAGCGGCTTTGTGGGAGAAAGATGTGGCAGTCTTCTTCTGTAAAGATTGCAGCCTAGAAAACCCTATGAGGCAGCTCTACCCTGTCCTATAGGGTCGCTACGAGTGGGAATCGACTCGATGGCAATGGGTTATGATGCTGAACAGGTTTCAGTGGCACTTCTAGACTAAAATGGACTAGGAAGAAAGAGCTGGTGATCTACTTCTGAAAATCAGCCATTGAAAACCTTAAGGATCACAGTGATCGGATCTGCAACCAATCATGGGAATGGCCCCAAATGGGGCAGCTTTTCTTCCATTGTACATGAGGTCGCCACGAGTCGGGAACTGACTTGATGACAGCTAGCAACAACAGTAGCTGGGCAAGTGAGGAAGGAAGCCAAAACCCAAAACCATACCCATTGCTGGCAAGTCAATTCCGACTCATAGCGACCCTGAAGGACAGAGTAGAACTGCCCTATAGAGTTTCCGAGGCTGTGATCCACGAAGCTGACTGCCACATCTTTCTCCCGTGGAGCAGCTGGGTGAGTTCGAACCGCTAACCATTCAGTTAGCAGCCGAGCATTTAACTACTGGGCCACGAGAGGTCCTTGGAAGCAGGCTAGCCAGTGAATAATCAGTAGGGCTTGGACCAGGGTGGCAACCGGGAAGGTCAAAGGTGATATTTAATACTAGTGAGCGTCTGGATTGAGGCAGGCTTTGAGCGAAACCTTGAAGATTGGACTGAACTTGGATAGGCAGAAGTGGGGATGGGTGGGGCAGACATACACCTTGTAGAGCACCTAGGGTGTGTCAGGCCCCTCAGCTGACCCTGCAAGGTTTGGCCCTCTTGATGCATTTCCAGATAATTAGGACTCAGTGAGGCGAAGTGACCTGCCTGAGGCCACCTAGCTGCTTGAGCCTGGAATTCTCTCTGGCCAGCTCTCTCCCAGGCTCAGTGAGCCTCGTTGGAGCAGGGAGAAAAGTGCATTTGGAGGAGTCTTGGGCGAAGGACAGGGAGGGTGGGGCTTGGGATTGTGGGCCACCTGGAGAGCCCCACCTTGATCTACCAGCAAATCCTTAGATCACCTGGAGGGAGTTTGAGCCTGGCTTGTTGAACCAGTGCACCTGAGAGAACTTACTGTGAATGTTTTATGCTTCACCCAGTGAACCCTTTTCAGAAGCAGGCTGGGAAGAGCTCGTCTGGTGCAAACCACGGTGAAGATACAAAAAGATTTGGGGGAAACTTGTTTGAGATTTCTGGGTTTATGCTTCTTCTCTTCTCTGGTATCTCCTTCTCCCACTAGGTAATAATAATAGTAATGACTCATTGTTCTCTGATGGGCTAGATGCTTTTCACTTTACATGCGTCATCTCATTTAATCCTAATAGTCCTTTTAGGAAGGTACTATATTAAACCCATTTTACAGCTGAATTGACTGAGGCACGTAGAGGAGACATTGCTTGCCCATGGGTACATGGCTGGCAGGAGGCAGCGTTTGGGTTCAGGTATGGTGGTTTGACTCCAGAGCGTGTACACAGAAAAATATACTGCGTTGACACTGGCCAGTGCTAAACATGGAGAATTATTGGGTTGCACTCACAACCCTACAGGAGACGGTTGACCAGAGAAGTTAAAGGCTTTGGAGTTGGACCCTGCGATGGTAGAGTTCTAGGCACACTAATATCCCTGCATGGCTTTGAACACATAAATGTCTGCCTCTCTGAGCCGTACTTAAAAATTGGGGACAAAAGCACCATCTTGATCTCATGGGATTGTTGGGAAGATAACATAAAGTAACTTCTCAATAAACAGTAGCTATGAATCATTTGGAGCCCTGGTGGCACAGTAGTTAAGAGCTTGGCTGCTAACCAGAAGGTTGGCAATTTGAATCCACCAGCTGCTCCTTGGAAACCCTGTGGGGCAGTGCTACTCTGTCCTGTAGGGTTGCTATGAGTTGGAGTCGACTCGAGGGCAACTGGTATGAGTCACTTGAGCCCAGTTTGAGAAGGAAATACAGAAATATTTCCCTGGCTACCCCTTATGGCCCAATGTGTTTTCACAAGTATTTCTCCTGCCAAGCTTTTTGTCTGTCTGCAGACGGTTTCTTAATTCTGGATTTACTAGCCACGTCAAGGTTCCTGGGTAGCACAAGCAGTTTGCACTTGGCTGCTAACCTAAAGTTTGACAGTTGGAACCTACCCAGTGGCACCACAGAAGAAAAGGCCTGGTGATCTGCTTCCAGAATGATTACAGCCACGAAGACCCTATGGGACAGCTCTACTGTGTAGCACAGGGTCTCATGAGTCAGAATCAACTCGATTGATGGCAGTAGGTTTGGGTTTTTGTTTTGTTTTTTAGCCACATCACCATGGGCCTGTTTCTCTCTGGCCTCAGTTTCCTCCTCAGTAAAATGGGGATACACAGCACCTACCTCCTTGTAGAAGTGTCATGAGGAGTAATGAAATTGGTAAATGTATTTAGACCAGTGCTTCACAGTAATAAGTGCTCAACAACAGTTAGCCATTTTTACTACTGTTTGATTCTGGCTGCCCTCCCATGAGGGCAGGGGCTTCCCTTGCAGATTTCACCAGGTAGGCCAGATGTCTAGTAGTTGCTCTGGTACTGTTTGTTGACTGGCTGGTCCCATTGTTTTCCTCCCTTTGAAATCTGAAGTCAGGGCTGCCAAGTGAAACACTAGGCATCATTTTCCTTCTTAATGGGTGCAGATGCCTCCGTGGGTGGTGTATTTACACAAGGTTGGACTTGCCTGGCAGCTCCCTGGAAGTTTCTTTACATCAGGATTTCTCAACCTAGGCACTGTTGATATCTTGGGCTAGTCAATTCTTTGTTGTGGGGGGCTGCCCTGCGCCTTGTAGGATGTTTAGCAGCATCGCTGGCCTCTACCCATTAGATGCCAGTAGCACCTTCTCCCTTGTCAAGTTGTGACAACCAAAAATGTCTCCAGACACTGCCAAGTGTCCCCTGGGGGACCCCTGGTGAGAACCACTGCTTTACACTGATCTAAACACCTGAACTCTTTAAAGTGTGGTACCTGATTGATGCTGGAACCATGTACCGATCTCCCACGGGGATGCAGACGTGGTCCCTGGGTGGGGCAGTACCTGGCATGTAGTGAGAGCTCCGTAAGTATTAGTTATTATAATCCATTTACCCATAGCCATTTAAGAACATCCACTTCTGAAAATCGGTACATGTGAGAGTGATTAAAAGAATTCAGAGGGGAGTCAAGTGTTTGTTGCAGGTACTGCTTTCCCGTGTGTTCCCCCAGGCCTTTGCAAACCCAGAGCCCCACTCTCCCAGCCCATAATTCTTTCACACAGGTTATATTTCTGGCCCTTTTTTCACTTGGATTTTCTTCCGTGCCAGTCCGTAAAGACCTGGTTCCTTCTTTACTCCATTACATGAGTCATCACGATTTATTGCATCTCAGTCCCCTGCTGATGGACTCTGATGTTGCTTCCAGTCTTAGGCTTCTGCAGTCCAAGCTTCAGTGGTGCCGCCTGCCTGCCTTTCTCTGTGCACTCACGAGCCTGTAGGCTACAGGACACGTTCTTAGAATCCTCCCACTGATAGTTGAGTGATTGTGGGCATTTTCTGACCGATGGGATTTAGGCAGCTTTCTGGGCCTCTCAGTTTGTCACACTGTAGTGGCTTGCATGTTGTTGTGATACTGGAAGCTATGCCACCGGTATTTCAAGTACCAGCAGGGTCACCCATGGTGGATAGGTTTCAGTTGAGCGTCCAGATGAAGACAAGACTAGGAAGAAAGGCCTGGTGATCCACTTCTGAAAATTAGCCAATGGAAACCTTACGGATCACAGCAGAATATTGTCTGGTACAGTACTGAAGATGAGCCCTCTAGGTTGGATGACACTACGCAGTGATTCCAACAGCAGCCTCTAGCATATCATCAATCGTGAAGATGGTGCAGGGCCAGGCAGCATCTCCTGCTGTACGTGCGATTACCATGAGTCAGCGTCGACTTGACAGCAACTAACAACTAGGCCTGAAATCTTTATGATACTCCTCAAACGGAACACGATGAGGTGACTTGTAGGCCTGCCCCTTCTTCCTTGTTGTCTCCGTAGAGAATTTCTTGTTTTCATTAAGGTGACTTTTGGAGAGGCAGAACCCCCCTGCGCAGGGTGTGTGGGGAACGTTGCTTGGTTACCAGTGGTACTTCCTTCATCTTCCCCCTTTCTGAAGCCTCTTTATTTCCCTTTTCTTCTTTCAGCCCACTTCTGTGCTTCAGCTGCAGCCGGCACAGAATCGTCTTTTTGTTTTTGAATTGACCCTCTGGTGCTGGAATTCCCTGTTGTAGTTTGAAAGCCACCAGCCCCTGAGTTTCTGGAACCTGAGCCTTGCTGCGGGGTGGGGCCGGCCACAGCAGAGCCCTGCAGCCTGGATAAATAATGCAGCCATGTCCCCGCCACCAGAACCAGCTCCTCCAGCAAACGCTCTCCTCAGCCAGCTACTCTGTAAAGGCCAGGCCAACCAGTTACTCCACATTCTCTTGTAGAGAGTTTGAAGGGCCTCAAATATGTACATATGTTGGTAGTTGGTCTTGGGGGCCTGGCCGTTTATGGGGTGGGTGGGGGTCAGTGATGTCTTGTAGGGAGTTGGCCCCTGCCTCCCCGCTGGATAAAATTTCACCCAGCGTGGCATTCTTGAACCAGGAAATTCCTGTTGAGATGTTGTCCTTTTTCCAAAAGGCCTCATCCCAGCTGAGGAGGAGAAAGGGCGGCTGTGGTGGCAATTGGCTGTGTGGTTGTTGAGGGCTAAACACGGAATTCATTTGTAAATCAGCCTCTTCTCCCTAGATTGAAGCAATTTCTGTCCTGCCAGGAGAGTTGGCAGTTTACCTTTTACATATGAATGTGCCGTTTAATCACCGCTTCTGCATTATTGAGAATGTGTAGAGTGCGAAAGGATTATGCCTTGAGTATAGAAGACGGCTTTCTCATTTCTAGGAGAGCCACATCAGAATGAAAGGTAATTTAGAATAATTATTAAAAAATTAAAAACGCCTTCAAAATACAAACCACAACAACCCCCCACCCCCAACTCCCCTCCATCAGCAGAACCACTGCGATTCCTTGTATTTATTCCCATCTGGTGAAGGAAATGGCTCTTCGGTGCAATGTGCTGAAGACTCATCTTAGCCCAGCTGCTGTCGAGAGTGATAAATTAGAGGCAAAAGCCTGGGGACATTAAGGCACGTCATAGCCTGATTGTGGAGGTGACGGTGTCTTTGCCCCGACCTAATTTGTACAAGACTGGGGCTGGCCTGGTTAGTGGTGACTCCTAGCCTGTCCTCTTTGCGACTTCCTCCTCCCCCTGGGAGAGGCTGCGGAGGATCCGGAAGCTGGAATGCCTGCCATGTGGGAGCCTTTGTTGTCTTAAAAAGACAGGCTAGGCCCTCTGAACAGCTGATCTTTCTCAATGGCAGGTAAGCGTCCCTTCGCAGGGTTCAGAGCCTCCGCCCTGGTCATCTGCCCCTTGCTTGCTTTGCCTCCCAGGTATCCGAGATTCCTGGTGAAATGGCATTTTCTCCCCGCGAATTGAGGATGACCCTTTCGGTATACTGCCTCATTTCCACTCCCGCCCTTTCTTCCTGGTTCTGAATAAAGTGTTCCCACTCACATGCACCAGGCCTTTTAGAAGCACCCCTTGGCCTAGTGCAGCCTTCCTGGAGGAGGCGGCTTAGCCTATAGCTGTGGCAGGCCCAGCCCTGTCTCCACGACTCTGTGGGTCTAGGAGATACTCACCATATGAGCACATGATAATTTGCTCCTGAGTTGTCTTCACTCCCTCGTTCCTCTTCAGCTTAGCCTTCGGTGCTGTACGAAAAAATTCTCCCCCTTCCCCTCCTTCGTCCTTTTCTCTGGATTTCTCATCTCTGCTCTCTTCCAGGAGGAAATTCCTGGCTTTGGTTTCATTATTATGTGATTGCTGGCTGGGGAGGGCCCCAAGATTCCTGGGGAGGGAGGCATGTTTGGGTACCTGCTCTGTGTCTTTGCAAAACGCTTTGAAATGAACCGTTCTCTGCTTTGCTGCTTCTGAAAGAGCAGTGTGTGGTCACGTTTGAAGTAGGCTGTGGAGAGGGTTGGCAATTACCGAGAGAGCCGCCTGTGATTGCACTCGATGCCCGTGCCTGTGCTTCTGACCCTGCCTGCCTGCTCGGGTACCGAGGAATCCTGACTGAAATGGAGACGTGATGTCCTGGGCTGATTGTGGCCACCAGCTTAGACAGCTGGTATTTCCACATCTTTGAGCCTGGGGCATTGATTCAGGCTCCTCTGAAAAAGCAGGCTTTTTTGGGGGGGAGTGGAGTGGTGGTGCTGGGGGTGAGGACGAGGAGGAGGAGGAGTGAGTCTTGATTTTAAAAAAACAGTTAACATTTATAGAGTGCTTACTGTTTGCCACACATTGTCCTGACAGCTTAACGTGAATTAACCTGTTTAATCCTTCAGATACTTCACGAGGTTCCATTCTCTCTGTCTTAGAGAAGAGCTGAGGCACAGAGAGGTTAAGTGCCTTTCTTATGGTCACACTGCTGGGAAGCAGAAGAACTAGATTCAGCAGCTTGACGCCACTGTGTACTGTCTGTCTCTGTCGTTTTTGACCTGGTCCAGCAGAGCATTCACCCCTGATGTCTGTGTAGGGTGACCAACTCGTCCTGGTTTGCATGGGACTGTCCAGGGGGCTGTTTGTCCTCGGCAGACCGGACGTTTGGTGACCCCACTTCTATGGCATAAGATGCTGCCTCGCCTGTTAACTGAGTTTCTCTTTGGCATTACGAAGGAAATTTAACACCCACGGAAACACCACTGGGGTGGTCCTCATGGGGAAGCGCCCGGCCTTTCAGCTGCGGCCCTTTCGCTTGAGGGAGGAGACAATTCCCTGTAATGGTGTGTCATTTCCTAGACCCTGGAGAATGCAGAGTGCTGTGACTCAGGCTCCGGATGTGGGAGGGGGTGTGGTGCCTGGTGAGGCCTGTCTGAGGAGGCCAGGACGGAGTTGGGGAAGAAGTTGTGTTTCTGGGGAGGGGAGAGGGCCAGGGAGCACCCCAGCCTATTTCGTGGTGTTGGGCAGGTTCTAGTGCCACAGTTTGAAGAGTGGGAGGTAAATCTGCTTCCTGGGGACTGCCTTTGAGAGAATGATGCCCTCAGTGGACGACACAAACACCATTTCCTGCCTTCCTCCAGTTCCTGAAGCTCCTGTTGGAACCACTCTGCCCCTCTGTACCTCCATCTGCAGTTGAGAAAAAAAAGGCAAAATGAGAATGTACCAGGGCTTCTAACCAGTTTGGTCTGGTTCAAACCCCTGCTGAAAATTAATTTCTAGCATGTTCCCAGGCTATGCTAATGTTGCTGGTTAGGCACCAATTCTGAGAACCACTAATAGAGCAGTGGTTCTCAACATTTATTATACATAAGAATCACCTGGGGATTTTGTTAAAACTGTGGATTCTGATTCAGTATATCTGGGGTGGAAATGCAAATTCTCAGCAGGGGTTTGAACTGGAATGACCCAGTTATAACACACAGGCCCTAAATTAGGAAGTCCACTAGCTATAGAGTTGAGGAAAAGACTTTTCCTGACATGAGGCCCTGTGGTGTCATGGTTATGGGTTTAGGCCTCTGGGTCAGACTAGGAAAAAAACCAAACTTGCTATCCACGAGTCAGTTCTGACTCATGGCAACCCCATGTATTTCAGTGTTGAACTTGCTCCATGGGGTTTTTGGGCTGTAATCTTTTTGGAAGCAGATCTCCAGGCCTTTCTTCCATGGTGCCACTGGGGTAGGTTTGAAGCGCCAACCTTTAGCTTAGTTGAGCACCAACCGTTTGTGCCACCCATGGACCTTAGGTCATACTGCCCAGGTTCAAATCCCAGTCCCGTCACTTAGTAGCTGTGTGATCTTGGACAAGCGAATTAAAGAGAAGTGAAGCATGTTGAGAAGTGCCTAGCACATTTTAAATATTAAAAGAAACTCTTCCCTGTTAATACGTACGGCCCAGGAAAGCTAAGAGGCCAGGTCATTTTGAAGGAAGGCATCCCTTAAGTCAAAGGATGTTTAGGAAGTATTGAGGGGGGGTATTTCTGGCTGTTCACACCTCCTCAGCAAGACACAGGTTCAGGAGAGATCTTCTCACCTACTTGGTTCCTAATACCCAGTAGACTTTTCCGTATTATTAAGAATTCAGTGAAATGTCGCAAGTGGGGGGAAAATTCTGCTGCTTTCTGCTCCGTGCCAAGCTGTTTTCCTGAGTCATTGCTCTGGCAGCTCCTCCCATGCCCACGTTAACTGGAGACCAGGAGGGGTGGGCAGCGGTGTGTTGTCCTGTGCTCCAGAGAAGCCAGCAGAAGGGTCTTTTCAGATCAGGGGTGAACCATCTCTGGTGATTCAGTCTGTCGTGGCTGTTTGTCCCCATTCCAAGTGTGCAGATGAAATATGTTTAGCAATAGATCCTAGTCAGAATTAAATCATTCAAGAAGAAGAAAAAAACGAAAAAAATCCCTTTGACTCAGCTTTCTGGAAAAGATCCTAAGATCAGCTTTGTTAACACGGCCCCAGCAAAAAACCCACCTTTCTGTCACCACCAGAGGCTGAGCCCCCACAGGAGTGGGTAAGCTTTTAAGTCCAAATGCTGACCTGCCATCTTCTACCTCTGAAAGACTCTGAATCCAGCAGGCGTTTCCCAGTTTTTCTCCCTGAGAGCCTGCATTGAAAGCCTCTGCTGTTGACAGATGTGTCTGTTGTTTGGAACCTATTAAATGTCTACCCCTTGGATATAGCTGCCGAACACCCTCGTTAAGACTCTAGGGGGAATCAGTGTGTTTGTCACAGGGAGCAGAGTTGGGTTTTTTTATGTTTTGCTGAGCTGGAAGGTTAGAAATCCTCTTAGGTGTGTATAACCTTGGGCCAGTCCCCTTCTCTTGCTGAGCAGGACCTTGGTTTCCCCTTTCCGTTTCCTGCTGGGCTTGGGCGAAACTCCCTTCCCAGCTCTAAATAGCTTATGATAGATTGCATTAATTTCTACTGATTTTATTTTTCCCTTTCCCATAGAATTAAAGAATTTTAAAGTTCATTGGGCCCTTAACGTCCTTTAGCCCTGTCTCTTTTTATCTTTTGAGTTGAGGATACCTTGTAGGTTCTCCTTCCCAGAGGCATCCACCATAACCCGTTTTGGAGTTGTATGATACTGTTGTGTTCTTCCCAGAGTATTTTTGACTTACGCAAACATTTATGTATGTAGTGCATCTTTTTTTTTTGGTGGAGAGGGGGTCCATTAATGGTACTGGACACACATTGCTTTTCTAGCCTGATGTAGTAGATTGGAGATGGTTGTATATCCGTTTGTGTAGAGGTGTTTAATTATTCTTAATGGCTGCAGAGTATTCCATTGTTGGCGGTAAGGAAAAAATACCAGACCAGTCCTGTATTATGGACCTTTAAGTTGTTATCCACAGTCCCTGGAGCCTTGATGGCATAGTTGTTAAAGAGCTCAGCTGCTAACCAAAAGGTTGACAGTTTGAATCCACCAGCCGCTCCTTGGAAAGCCTATGGGGCAGTTCTTTTCTGCTCTATAGGGTCACCATGAGCTGGAATCGACTTGACGGCAGTGGGTTTGCAGGTTTTGGTGGGTAGTGCAAAAGGTTAACATATGCGGCTGCCAACTGACAGGTTGGAGGTCCAAGACAACCCAGAGGTTCCCCGGAAAGGCCTGGTGATCTAATTCTGAAAAATCAGCCATTGAAAACCCTGTGGAGCAAGCCTAGTTCTGCTCTGACACATATGAGGTCGCCATGGGTTGGAATTAACTCAACAGCAAATGGTTCCGAGGTTTCCAGCCCTAGGTACCATACACAGTGCTAGAGTTGAATATTCTTGCACAGCTTTGATCAGCTATATTGTAACTGTGTCTATAGAATGTGTTTCTAGGAGAAGATTGTTGGGTCCCAGGCTGTATGGAGAAAATGAGGGTTTTCATATATGATGGCGGAGTAGGGTGAGGACCCTGGCAGGAATGAAAGGAGATGTTCTCTGGGGGAGTGTACCGACTCCAGGCTTCATCTTTTTAGTGAGTTTTCTCACTAATGAGCTGCTGTGTGCCTTTGGGCCAACCATCTGGGGCCTCTGGGCCTCCATTTTGATGTCCGCGGGATCGTCTCCAGAACTCGGGGGGGTCTGTTAACTCTCAAGATGCCTGTGGTTAGCATTTAATTTTCTCCCGGGGCTATGTCTCAGCATGTCTGCCGTCAAGTCGGTTCGTACTCAGTAGTGACCCAGCGTTACAGTAGAATTGCCTCATAGGGTTTCCAAGGCAGTAATCTTTTTTTTTTTTTTTTTTTAATTGTACTTCAGGTGAAGGCTTACAGAACAAATAGTTTCTCGTGAAACAGTAGTACACATGTTGTTTTATGACATTGGTTAACAACCCCACAACATACCAACCCTCTAACTTCTTGACTTTTTTTTTCTTTGCTGAAAATACACATAGGCAAAGATAACACCATTTCAAAAATTTCTGCATGCACAGTTCAGTGACATTGACTACGCTCTTACAATTGTGTTGTTATTCTCACTTAAGATGAAGGCTTACAGAACAAAATAGTTTCTCATTTAACACTTACTACAAATGCTGCCCTATGACAATGGTTAACAATCTCAGAACACATCAGCAATATCCTTACTCAATCTTGGGTTCCCTATCACCAGCTTCCTTGTCCCCTTCTGCCTTCTGGCCCTTGTCACTGGACTCCTGTACCTCGTTAGTCTCATTTGGTTTTATGGGGCTGTCCTCTTGCGGGCTGAACTGTGAACCTTGGAGGTAGCTTCACCACTGAGCTAAAAGGGTGTCTGGGGGCCATACTCTTGGAGTTTCTCCAGTCTCCTTTAGACCAGTAAATCTGGTCTTTTTTTTTGCGAGTTAGAATTATGCTCTACATCCTTCTCCAGCTCTGTCCAGAACCCTCTGTTGTGATCCTGGTCAGAGCAGTCAGTGGTGGTAGCCGGGCACCACTAGCTGTACTGGACTCAGTCCGGTGGAGGCCTTGGTAGCCATGGACAATTAGTCCTTCGGATTAATCTTTTCCTTGTGTCCTGTTCTCTTCATTCTCCCTTGTTCCCGAAGGGATGAGACCGGTGGAGTATCTTAGATGGCCGCACACAGGCTTTTAAGACCCTAGACACTACTCACCAAGGTAGAATGTAGAGCATTGTCTTTATAAGCTGTGTCATGCCAATTGAGCTAGATGTTCCCCGAGACCATGGTCCCCACAGCCAAGGCTGTAATCTTTAAGGGAGCAGATCATCAGGTCTAGTGAGTTCGAACCGCCAACCTTAAAGTTAGCAGCTGAGTGCTTAACCACAGCCCTGGCCAAGGCTCCAGTGTCTCAGCATAGAACTCTGAAAATTATTCAGGGTTTTTCTGAAGCCTGCCTAGTGAGTCTGGAGAGTTCCCTTGCGTGGATTGGGTGATGAAGCAGTGATTTTTGTGGAAAGTAGTTCATTGTCTTCCTTTGTGAGTCTGCTGGGAGATGCTTCCCCTCTCAACCCAAGGTAAACCACTAGGTGGCCTGTTAGGCTTCCTGGGTGGTGCGAATGGTTTTCGCTGGATTGCTAGCCTAAAAGTTCGGACCCACTCAGCGCTGCTGTAGAAGAACGACTTGGCGATCTGCTTCTGTAAAGATTGCAGCCGTGAAAACCCTCTGTAGCAGTTCTATTCTGTAACACATGGGCGGACCATGAGTTGGAATCAACTC
Organism: Trichechus manatus latirostris; assembly: GCF_000243295.1. Lineage (NCBI taxonomy): Eukaryota > Metazoa > Chordata > Mammalia > Sirenia > Trichechidae > Trichechus > Trichechus manatus. The sequence goes on from NW_004443944.1 coordinate 16,811,684, forward strand.
CACGACAGTGGGTTTGCTTTTGGTCAGGAAGCCTGTCAGAACCACCCTGGTGTGGCCATATGGAACCTTGTTAGTCTGCCATTGGTGATTTCCTCTCCACACACGAGGGACCTGTGATGCCTATCACAGCCTGTTTGCGGGGGCTTACCCTGAGTATTAAACTGGAGGAGGAGCTTAGTCAGGCTACCTGTGGGAATGGTCCACATTCCGGGTTTCACATCTCATCCTGCCACCTCGGTAACTCCTGGCATAGTTCTCCCCTCTGCTGAGAACTGTAACTGTTGTTCTCAGGGTGTAAGGTGCACCAAGCTGTGCCATTGTATCGTTTCCCCCTAAGCAAGCAGAGCTGCTATCTGGCATAGAATGGATTCACATCCGTGCAGGTAAAGACTGGATGGTTATGAGAGTTTTTACATGTTTACATGAGATGCCGGGAGAATGAAAAATAAAGAGGGAGAGGATGACAGAGATGAGGTTTAGCATTTACAGGGGAAAATTAGCGAGGACGTAATTTGACCTCTTTGGAGGAGAGTCTCAAATGTCTGCTGGTGATGGGGTCATGAAAAGTTACGGGTGGTTGGGGTGTATTCTTTTCACGCAGTTATACTTTGTTGGCCTATAAAACATGAATAAATATCATTCTCATCCACAACGAAATACATTTGCATTCATTTTCTTGAAACCTGTCTTGTCTGTCTTTCCTGGTCTTCTTTTGCTATCAGACATGTACGGGAAGAAATATTTCTTTGGAATAAGAAAAACACCGGTGCCTATGTAACAACTCATGGTAGCTGGCTCTCAAGCCTTCTTGGCAGGGACGATAGAGAAAGGTGGGAATTGTGGCAAAATGGAGAGCACCTTTCTCATAAAAAAAGTAAGCAGCTGTTACTCAGCTGTATGGGTGCCATGAGGACATGCAGGCCTGGATTTTTTTTTTTTTTTTTAAGAGAAGCTAGAAATCCAGATTATTATGTGAAGGCTCCCAACTTTCACATTTTGACGATTAATTACAATTTTACAAAAATGTTAAGTGCGCCAAGGAATAACTGTTTGATCTCTGAGACAGGCGATGAAGAGGATGTATTCGGGGAGGAGGGACACTAAAATGGCATTGGGAGTTTGGGGATGAAAATGTGCTGTGTCCCACACTCCCTCCTCCCGCAGGGCCCAGGGCTCCCTGACTGCTTTAAAATGTCTGGTCCTGTGTGTCTCTTCCAGATCCTGGCTCTACAGAGAGAGCAGCCCAGAAAAGAAAGTTCCCCAGCCCTCCGCATTCTTCCAATGGCCACTCGCCACAGGACACCTCAACAAGCCCCATTAAAAAGAAAAAGAAACCCGGCTTACTGAACAATAACAATAAGGAGCAGGTAAAGGAACCCACTGGGATTGGTGTCCGCACAGGTGGGACAGAGGCACGAGTGAGGAGCACTGAAGCTCTCCAGGTTTTTCTGAGAGCTGGTATTCTTACTATGTGTCATTTGCATAGGACAAAAAGGGCAGCTCAAATTGTGCCCCGTAAGAATTTCCAGCGGGTTTTCAGATCTATTTTGGGGACCGGTCACTGTGAAGATGATGGGCTTTAGGGTTTGGGGATTTTTCTGGGGATTTATGTTTTCACACTTTAGGTCTCTTTCCTGTGTGTGGCCTGAGGATTTCTTTTCCCTCCTGGGCCATGCCAGTAGGTAGGACCGATTCTGAGCTCTGTCGGGAGGTGATTGCTTGACTTCGAGGTCAAGTCATGCTCTCTCCCACTCTCGGTTTTCTCATCTGTAAAATGGGGGCTTCAGGTCCTGGGCAGGAGGCAGTCACCTTCCCCATGCATCGCCTGAGGTAGACATTGGTAATTGATCATTGATCGTGTTTCCTTCTCATTGCGCGCAGACCTCCCTCGGCAGCCAGGACCAATCAAGTAGATATGGAGAATCTGTTTGCCATCTTGGATCTTGTGTAAGGAACCTTCTAGGTTTAAAATGCTCTGATGCAATCTAGATATTCGTCTGATTAGAGAGAGAGGTGCTTTAGTGGATGTATTGGTGGAATTTATCTGCCCCCCCCCCGCCCCCGTCAGCTCTCCTAGCGTTTGAGAACAGTGTACCCCCCAGTGGCTCTGCTTTCTCTCACCTCTCGAGCAGGGATTCCTAGGGATCTTTCCATCCATCCATTTTGTGTGTTACTGAGCGCTGGAGTGGGCCCAGGGGATTTAAGTTTGAATAAAACAAGGTTGTTGCTTTCACGTAGAGAAACCCAGCAATGGTTAAATGCCCAGAACTGTGAGAGGTGTACCTTCCTGCGCGCTAATCTATTTTCATTCTCAAAATTATGTAGCGAAATAGCAGTCTGCTTTGTGGCTGTGGGTAAGTTAATTCTTTGTGCCTTGTTTTCTCATCTGTTGGAATGAGGATGATAATAATTCCACTACTAACTTCTCGGGGCTGTTGTGAAGATTAAAACCTCACTGCCGTCGAGTCGATTCTGACTCATCGCGACCCTATAGGGTAGAGTAGAACTGCCCCATGGGCTTTCCAAGGCTGTAATCTTTTTGGAAGCAGACTGCCAAATCTTTTTCCCTCGGAGTGGCTTGTGGGTTCGAACCATTGACCTTTCGGTGTGCAGCCAAGCACTTAACCACTATGCCACCAGGGCTCAGTTGTGAAGATAATTGAGCTAAATGATTTTAATAGCAAGAATAAGTTAAAAAATAAGTCACACTCTGTGCTAAGTGAAATAGTTCAATAAATAATAAGTTAAATCATAGGTGTAGAAATAGTCGATGTCAGCACTGTTCAGTATGGTGGCCACAAGCCACATGTGGCCACTGAACACTCGAAAGGGGCAAGTGTGACTGAGGAACTGCATTTTTAATCTTGTTTAATTTGAATGTAAGTAGCCACATGTAACTTGGCTGCGGTGTTGGACGGTGCAGGCTCTGTGAGTTGGGCATTTACAGGAAAAGAAGCTGGTGGTGGGCTATAAATAAATATTTCGGGGTGTTGAATTTGGAAGGAAAACCTATAATAGCATTGATGATCACAGTACTAAGAGCAGTGCTTACTGTGTGCCTGGTACTGCTTTAAACACCTTTTCCGTGTTATCTTAATGCTCATAACAGCCCGTGAGGAAGGGGTTGTAATCATCTCCATTTTACAGATGAAAGCACAAAGGTTCAGAGAGTTACTTTTGCCTCTTCAGGGTGTCAGAGTGAGTAAGCTGCATTTGAACTTAGATCTGCCTGTCTGGCTTGAAGCTGGTGACAAGCTACTTTTTGTCACCCAGGAGCCACCTATAGCTGTCAAGACTGAACACTAAGAAAGAAACGTGAAAGCCACAGATAATCCCCAAACCTTAATTTAGCCAGTAATTCTACTTCCTGGGCCACCAGTCTCTTACCAGAGTTTCCAGTACAGCCAGTCCCTGGGCAACTCATACAGAAAGCTAACAACTTGTACTTAAGAATGAAGTGCCATAAAGCCTATGATATTAAATATTTGAGTTAAATACAATGGTTCATAATAATGAATGCAGGCACTACTTTGTGAGGCTCATGAAAACGTTGCATGGTTTAGAAGTGTTTGTGAAGTGTTTTATATGCATAGAAAGATAAATAAGACAAACATTTGACTAACATGCTAAATAAGAACCATATGTGCCCGTTTCGACTTAACTACCAATTCAACTTAAAGACAGACTTAAGAACGGATCTCGTTTGTAACCTGGGGTCTGCCTGTAACTCATAAAAGATGTTGTCCTCTCTGTATGGAAGTAGTCTACTTTGAATGCCTCCTTCCTGGTGTGTATACCTGCGTACATGCCTTATGAATCCCTGCCTGTCCTTTAAGAGCTTGCTTGCATCTCTTCCTGGAGGCTGATCTCCCCGGGCGGCTTAGACATTTTCTTCTCTGGCTTTCCCATCCATGTGTTCATTGCATTTCTCTAACACTTGAGCCTCGTGACCACAGTGATGTGTTTTTAAGTCTGTGTCTCCCTCTGGACTAGCAGCCTCAGAAAAGCGAGGCCGATGTCCACTCACTGCTGTAGCCCCAGAGTTTGGCACAGTTGGGAGCTCAGGTAGACCTTGCTGAACGAATATGTAGAGCACTCAGAATGTGGCAAGTAGCAGAGCATGGGAGAATGGACACAGCCTGAACAATCCCCTGTTCTTAGTTTGGATAGAACTGTTTACAGAACTGTGATGCTGGAAAGTTCCAGACCTGCCTGGAAGACCTGGCTCTTCTTAACCTCCACTGTAGCTGGGAAACTCGCTGTGTGACCTTGTCAGTTGCTTTCTCATCTCTGAGCTTCAGTTACATCTATAAAAAAGGGGTTTGGAATAGGAACATTGCAACACTGAGCATAGATTTTGTTTTTCTGATGTAAAACTCCTGGGCAGAATGACCAGGAGACCTTCGTTGGTAAAAGGGGAGAAGGGTCTTAACTGCCTTAGCTATAAAGAGAGGAAATTCCTGACCCTTGACCCCGTAATTCATTCTAGCAGTTAACTGTCTGCATAGTAGGGGTAATCTCCCTGGTGCAGAATCTGTTTTCCTCATGGGGAACTTAAATGCATTTTCTTTTCTTCTTCTGGGCAACTGTTTTTTTTTTTTTTTTAAAGAACTATGGAATTAAAAGCAGCAAATGGTAACACTGGAAATGCTATGTTTGACTGTTATTTCCTTTAGTCTCCCAACATGTAAGGATCATGAGATTTCAAATAAAATCTGCCTTTCTGGTCTCTCATATAAACTCAGAAAATCCAGCAATAGCTACAGCCAAGTAGAGCCTGCCCCTTTGATACAGGGCCTGTAATTTCTAGTTTTCTGTACCTCCCCCCTCCCCGGTTGTCACACATCCACTCCACTTCATTCTCCTTCTGCCTGCTGGGTCCCTGTAGGCACTGGAGTTTGTTTGACTTATGAGGTATATCAAGCTTCTTTGCTTCCTCCTCCTTTCTTTTTCTTTATTCTAATTTCTCTTCTGGGTTTTAGTGTTCTAAGAAAGAAGGTCACTCTGCCTTTATTTAAAACAAAACAACACGTTTTTCCATCTTTGGTTAAGGAGACCTTTTATTATCGTTTGAGTTTTAAATTTGTACCCTATTTCCCCGATTTTTCATATACTGTAAATTCAGTACTTTCAGCGGAGTTTTAAGAAGAGCTTTAAAACAAGCACTTTATTTTTAGGGGGAAAAGTATTCTAAGGTTTATAATTACTTTCTTAAAGTCCTTTGGTCCAATGGTTTCACTCCTTAAGGGTTTGAAAACATTTGGGTGTTTTTTCTTGGGCAGGGGGTGTCCGAAATCGTGGGAGGATGCTTCTAACATTGTGGAGGAGGGGCAAGTCTGGGGCAGGTCATGAAATTGACAGGACAGTCCCTTAAAACAAAGAGCCATTACTGAAAAGTACCACTCTAATCTTTAGTTCTCAGGATATTTCAATTTAAAGAGCCTTCTGGAAAAAAAAGTGTTTTTGAGGGGGAGCTAATAAAAGGATTGAGAAATAATCTGTTAGCAGATTTGTGCACAGTGACTCTAGGTATACTTTGATTGAACGTGTCCAAGAAGTGATGGAGGCCACCCTCACCTTCTCTGATACAGGATACATAAATGTAGATAAATAGACGTATATAGATACATCTAAGGAGTCTTGGTGGCCCAACAGTTAAGTGTTTGGCTGCTAACCGAAAGGTTGGTGGTTTGAACCCACCCAGTGGCTCCATGGGAGAAAGACCTGGCAAATCTACTCCTGTAAAGATTAAAAAAACCCAAACCTATTGCCATCAAGTCGATTCCGCCTCATAGTGACCCTATAGGACGGAGTAGAACTGCCCAATAAGGTTTCCAAGGCTGTAATCTTTAAAGAAGCAGATCTTTTGGTTAGCAACTGAGTGCTCAACCATAGTGCCACCAGGGCTCCTTCCTGTAAAGATTATAGCCTAGAAAATACAGTAAAACCTGCAAAAGCCAGAACCTCTGTAATGTGGAAACCTGTCAGAGAAGGAAAATTCACTGGGTGTTTATGAGGTAGGATTCTTAACAGTGAGTGATAGAAAAGTGGTAAGCACCCTGTCAAAGGCGGAAAACGTAGAAGACGCAGGAAAACAAGGTAATCCTATTGAGTTCGGGCTCTCACAGGTTGCACTGCATACACACATATATACATATCATACATGGGTGGTCTAGATCTTGTTTTCTGGGTCTGTGCATTGTCTTGGAGCTCTGGTGGCGCAGTGGTTAAGAGTTTGGCTGCTAACCATAAAGGCTGGCATTTCGAATCCACCAGCCACTGCTTGGAAATCCTACAAGGCAGTTCTTCTCTGGCCTGTAGGGTTGCTGTGAGTCAGAATATGAGTCGGAATCGACTCGACGGCAATGGGTATGCATTTTCTTAAAAACCAGGGCATTTCACAAAGTCTCTTGTTGGGCTGGGGTAGTGTATTAACACTTAGGAAAGTTTGAGTGACAGGAGGGATTGTAGCCGAGTAGGGGCTGCCGCTTTAGGATAGCCAGAAACTCTCCAGTTAATCCCAGAGTCCCCCACTCCCTGCCATCTTGTGCATTTCCAGGCTGAGTGCCAGTTGCCATTCCTCACACTCCAGGCTAGACAGTTTTTCTTAAGAGTAGAGACATATTTTTCAGGACTCTTGCTCCTATCAAATGCAGGAGAATGAAAACTGGAGCAAGGAGGGATATGTTCTTCCTTCACTCATTTATGTTACCTCCATGGCCCTATAGGAACACGAGTTTGTGCCCCCTTTTCTGTCCCCCTTCCTGCGCATGCATTCTGTATTCACACCCAGCGAGAACACTCAGTCCTTGGTTTATGTAGACTAGGTGTTGTAAATAAAGCTTTATTGGCACATAGCCACATTCATCCACGTAAGTATTGTCTATGGCTGCTTTTGTGCTACAACAGATAGAGACATACGGCCTGCAAAGCCTCAACGATCTACTATCTGGCCCTTTATAGAAAAAGTTTGCTGGCTCCTGGTGTAGACTGAGGTATTCCAGAAGTTAATGAACTGGTGTTCTCTATTTGCTTGTTAAGCCAACCCATGGAAGGAGCAGAGAAAGGAGAACATTTGCTCTCATAACCTGCAAGTATTCTGTAATTACACAGGTTGCAGCCTGTTCGCCTTATTATCAGGGTGGTAACACACAACTTTTATATATGTGGAGAAGAAAAATTGTAACTCCTTTCACCGGAAATGATTTGCTTTTCTTTCTTTTTTTTTTAATGTTCCATATTTCTTATCAGATGATTTTTATGGGGCAGGAAACATTTACAAGCAGCAGATAAGGAAGGTATCTGATTGACAAGGAGATTAACCAGGCAGCTTGTTCTCGGCAACAACTGCTGCTTCAGGGAAGGATGAGATAGTCTGGAAAGAGTGTGGAACCGCCTGGCACTCCTGACGATCCTCCTGGGAACACCTACCCTCGGCCAGTTGGAGGACAGCAGCAGCGGGAGTTGAGGGAAACGTTATTTCTGAAATATCGGTACTCTGGTTTCTATTAGATAGAAAGGACTTGGGTAGCCAGTTAGGGAGATTAACTGTCACATTTGATTCTTCCAATTTCATTTAGATCTTGAATATACCCGTTCTATTATTAACTTGTTGGTAAGAAGTTGGGCACTAAAAATAAGGCTTATAGCTATCTTGCAAAATCCACAAAAGCATTTGGGAAGACCTCACTTAGGTTAGAAATAGTTCACTTACTTGATTTGTACAGTTTATTTTCAGTGGAAGTTTCTCCTCTTCCAAGCTTCTCTTTAAGCCCCCTTCCCCAAAGAAGCTGAAACTAGGTAGACAGCAGACCTTCTACATCAGCCAGGGGCAATATTGTCTCCCAAGGGACATTTGCAATGTATGGAGACATTTTTGGTTCTCACAACTTGGACAGGGTGCTAGTGGGTAGAGGCCAAGAATGTTGCTACGCATCCTACAAAGCACAGGACAGGCCCCACAGCAAAGAATTAGCCAGCCCCAAATGCTAAGGTTGAGAAACCCTGTTCTAGATGCTGTTATCTTTTCATGTCCCCTTCTGTTGTATTTCTAGTAGTCTTCCTACTTTTCAGATTCTTTTCCCCTCCAGCTTTTTGAACTCAGGTTCAGGTTCTTGCCCAGATCCTTCCTCTGGACTTAGGAGTCAGATAAGTCTTTTAAACATGGTTTTCCTATGTGTCGAGTAAGGCTAGTGTATTTATACTCAGGACCTCTCTTGAGTGGTTGTGAGGATAAAATAAAATGGTGTTTGTGACAGAATGCCAAAAAATTTAAGGGCTCTGTACAAATGTAACATGGAAATAATCTTGTAACAATGATGTTATTTCATAGAAACCAAATAGACCGCCACTCTGTCAGGAAAGCTGAACCTCAACAGGGAAGTAACTGGGCTAAAGAATGAACACAATCACCCTTTGGAGTCTTAGCTGTTTACTTAGTAAAAATGAGAGTAAGAAGGCTTAGTAGAAACAAGGATCTGCCAAATCAGCATTAATGAGGCTCTTTATCAAGGAGGGTAGGAATAGCAGGCATTTTTAGAACAGTAAAACTTCATATTAGAAGCCAGGAACAAGACATGAGGGCGTGCAATCGTATCAACTCTTTCATCTTATGCTGGAGGTCCTAGCCATTGGAATAAAGAAAAAAGAAAACTAATATAAAAGTATTTGGAATGAGAGACAAAACTAATGTTACTTAGAGATGATATGCTTTTCAATCAATAAATTGTTAGAACTGTTTATGTATGAGGTCAATATTAAAAAAACCAACAGCTCTTCCATGTACCAACAATAACCGTTTAGAAAGTATAATAGAAAAAGATTCCCATTTACAGTATTGACAAAAATTGTGCAGTATCTAACCGGTATACGAGATCTTTATGGAGAAAACCATAATGTTTTACTGAAGGACAGAAAAGAAGCTTGTTATACAGTGAGGTTTATTCAAAGGTAGGTGCTGTGGTTGTAGCTAAATGGTTATCCCTGTTCTTATTGCCAAGGAACCAAGGTTCAGAGAGGGTTGAGTAGCTTCTCAAGGTCACACAGCTAGTTACCAGATCTCTTTCATACTTACCACTGGACTGTTTCATCCCTTCCTCCTTACAAAGGGTTCCTAGTAGTTTGTGATAAGACATTTTAGAAGTGAGTTTCTGTAAAATGATTTTGTATGATTTGAGTGTGGCTTTGCTGGATTTCTACAGTAAATCACTAGGGAAACATTTCTCCTGACATTTTGGTGCAGAAAGAGGTCTGGCTCCCCGGAACTGGCCATCCATCTCATTTTTCTGTTGTTGTGTTAGTTGTAAATAGGAGCTGTGGCTCCTCAGCAAAGATGAGGGAGGACCTGCCGTGTTCACAGTCATGCTGATGGCTCGCAGTACTTTATGCGTTGGGAGTAGACTTAAAAAATGGATGATCGTGTTTTTTGTGACTCAGATCCAATTGATCTATCCTCCAAACACCTCCAAGGGAAAATTGCCGTAATTTTATCAGCTTTGTGAATTTGGACTTCCATACGTTGGCGTCTTAACCATATTAGCAATTTTAGTAATGGCAGCACCAGGGCTTCGAACTGTGACACTGGTTCATTCTGTTTTGAATCCCTGCTGAGAATTTGCATTTCCACCCCAGATGTTGTTGTTAGGTGGTGTTGAGTTGCTTCCACCTCATATCGACCATATGTACAACAGAATGAAACACTGCCCAGTCCTGCACGATCCTCACAATTGTTGGTATGCTTGAGCCCATCATTGCAGCCATAGTGTCAGTCCATCTTGTTGAGGGTCTCCCTCTCTTTCGCTGACCCTCTGCTTTACCAAGCATGGTGTCCTTCTCAAGGGACTGGTCCCTCCTGATAACATGTCCAAAGTACATAAGATGAAGTCTCGCCATTCTTGCTTCTAAGGAGCACTGGCTGTATGTCTTCCAAGACAGATTTGTTCATTATTCTGGCAGTCCATGGTATATTCAGTGTTCTTGGTGTATTCAATATCGAACACCATAATACATTTTAACAAGATCCCCAGGTGATTCTTAAAGAGATTCTTTGTTAGAAATGCAAATTCTCAGCAGGGTTTCAAATTTCCAAGTCCTGGGTGTCACTGTGTTAAATGCATACATTATATCATCCCATTTAATCCCAGCCACCATACCACGAAGTTAGGTGTTATTATCCCCATTTTACAGATGAGAAAACTGAAGCTGAGAGGTTAAGAGACTTGCCCAAGGTCATGCTGCTGGTTAATCAGGTAGAGCTAAAATTGGAACCCAGATACGTCTTATGCCAGAGCCCTGGGTCATAACTCTTAACCATTGTGCTGTCCAGTTAGGGCTGCCTAGTGACTCTTAGATACCAGCTGTCCATCCATGGGCACTTAAAATAGAAGAAGAAGAAAAAATAATTATTATTACCTGAAGATCTGCAAATTCTGTATTTAGTAGGTTAACCCAAGCTAGCTTGGCTTTTTAATGAACTTGTGATATGCTGTCATTTTCTTTTGTTGTTATTGCTGTATTTGTTCGAATTCCTTTTGAGAATGCACATTTGTTTTGAAACCAAACCTGTCTTTCTTGCCTACATTTCAGTCAGAACTAAGACATGGTCCGTTTTACTATATGAAGCAGCCACTCACCACAGACCCTGTTGATGTTGTACCGCAGGATGGACGGAATGATTTCTACTGCTGGGTTTGTCACCGGGAAGGCCAAGTCCTTTGCTGTGAGCTCTGTCCCCGGGTTTATCACGCTAAGTGTCTGAGACTGACATCGGAACCAGAGGGGGACTGGTTTTGTCCTGAATGTGAGGTTAGTTCCTGATGAATGAATGCATTCCCTACTGCACTTCCTCTCTTTTCTCTTCCTTCCTTCTATTTGTAATTTTCCGAATAATCCAGATATAGGGAAAGGAAAAATTTCTTACCTTCCACCCGCTATATCCTGAGCACCCGCTTTTTGGGCTAATATCAGCAGTGGCCACGGCACTGCAGCTCTTGGACAGACAATCCAAAAGAACATTGTTTTCAAATCTGCATGGGTCTTTGAATTGCTTTGAGATCTGCACTTGGCCCCAGTTCACCTGTATCGAATGTTATAGAAGTCTACTTTAACGGCTCATGTACTTCGACAAGATCTCTTGCTACTTCCCTCTCTGTGGATGTGTCTCTTGCTGCATCAGCAGTAGCCAAGCTGGGTAGACAGATTTTGGTGGATGTTCTGTGTGGTCGCCATCTGATGCCTTCTTTCATGCAACAAGTATTTATCCAGTGCCTATTATAATGGGTGCTAGGGATGCTACAATGAACAAAAACAGGCACAAATTACATACTTTTTAGGAGAAAAGGACAAAAACTGAAATAAAGTTGGATATAGTCTATTAGAATATGAGTGCCCTAGAGAAAAGTAATCAAGGATGGGGAGTAGGGAATGCAGGGGGGTGCAGGGTATTTCCATTTTAAATGAAGAGTTCAAGGAAGGCCTCACTAAGATTTGAGAAAGACGTGAAGGAGCTGAGACGTGCATCATGCAGCCATCTTGGGGCAAAGGGATCTGCAGGTGCAGAGCCCGAGACAGCAGCACACCTGGCATAGTAAAGGGAACATGTATGTCTCATTTGTAGCAAAGCCTGGAAACTCTTCATTCAGCCAGCTATTAGGGGCTTCTACTCTTCTGAGGTGGCCTTTGTTCTTGCTTGGCGACTTCTAAGTTATGGTACTCTTTCAAAAGATGAAAACAAGAATATTATCTACAGAATCATTTAATATGGACCGTCACTTGGATTCAGAGATAAATTGGAATTAAGTCTCAAATGAGGAAGCTTTCTACGTGTGAGATGGAAAGATCTCGCTGATGTGTTTAGTGGGATAAAGGCAAGCTGTATAAGTGTCTCTGGTACAGCTTTTGTGTAGGAAAAGGAGAAAAATAAGAAATACATGAAACAAGATGGCAAAGCAATAGGATGATGACGTTTTAATGGTGTTCTTAGAAATTCTCTGCCTCTAAAATTGCAAAAAATGGCTGCTGGTTGTCTAGGTTACTTGGGATGGAGACACATGAAGGGTGTACTTTGCTCAGTGACGTCCTGTGTTGGGAGCCTAACTTCGTCTGCTACGTGTACTGTGGGAACTGAAGCCTTCACCTATTTTCTTTTGTCTTGACCAACCCTTCCAAATTGGTTAATATTACAAAAAAAAAAAAAAAAACGGTTCATATAGGATACGTTTGCTGCAAGTAATAGTTCCTGTAAAAGGCAGCTTAAAAAACAGGGATTTATTATCATCATATGCAGAAAACGCGGAGGCAGGGTGCAGTTTGTTCAGAGCCCACAGTCTTCACATCTCTTCCTTCCATTGTTCTCACTGTTGAGGCATGTACCCTCCCATGGTTATGAGATGGTTGCTGTGGGTGAGTTCATGTATCTCATTTTGATAGAAAACAAGAGGAAGGGTATCTCTTCTAACATCTCGTTTTATCAAGGGGGAGGACTTTCCCCATCAGGCCTGAAGCTGACTTGCCTTTGGACTCCTTGGTCAAGATTGGATCACGAGTCCCCATGCAAAAAAGGCTTGAAATTTTGCTCATCTGGCACTTTCAGTCTATGTAGTGGGAACCAGGCACTGCCAGCCAGGAGGAAGGGTGGGGCTGTGAATGACAGTTGAGCAGCCAACCCAAGTGTTTGCCATGGATAGTTACCTGGGAACTAACTGGAACTCAAACAAGCAGGTGTTCTCTGGCTATGATTCAGGGCTCTCAATATCTTCCAGGGATGAATTGGCAAGGCAGTCAACTGGGAAGACGAGATGTTACGTTTAAGGCTTTGGTAGCTAAGCAATTAGATTATGTGCGTCATGCTCTGCTTTCGCTTCTGAGTGACTCCTTTGTTGCCGTTTTCCTTGACAACCAACCAGGCACATCTGAAAGTTCCTTTTGGAAGCCCCAGAAATAATTAAGAATTTCGATCCAAAGTAATTGGAGAAAACTTTTCTCAGCTCTCCCTACACAGATGGCTAAAGAGTGTTTCCTGACATCATCAGAATTGACTATTTTTGTTGATGCTGCTCCATAAGGAGTCGGAAGCCCTGAGATACAGTACCAGATTTACATAACAGAATCTGGTTCCAGACATTTCAGCTCTCTTCTTTGATGGGAGTTTCCCTTATGAAATGACATTTTGTCCATGGAGATAGACAGTTAAGTGCACTTTCCATAATTTGCCAGAATGTCCCAAATGGCCTCACATAAATGGTGATAGAGAATGAAGTCATATTTATTATTAGTCCACTACCATCCTTTGGATTCTTTCTACAGGGAGACTGGCCTGCCATCAGTGATGTCATTGAGTTAATGCCTTGTCAGTTTCCTGAAAGATAGCCCAGAACCTTAAGAGGATCAGGATAAGGGGTTGATAAGAATTCATTCTGTGCGAACATCACCCTGACTCGCATCAGTAGCCTTTCCTATCCAATCCCGTTCTTGAAACCCAAGGTGGTAATGACAATTTTTTTAGGTCCCTGCTTAACCACAACATTCTCAAATCATGTCCTCTTTATGAGCTAAAAACACTTCCTAATGTAATCAATGGATTGACGTGCCTCTTAATTTTCACCCACTGACAGACGAATTATCCAACAGGCAGGGTAAGCACAATATTTAGCTTGCTTACCATCCATCTGTAGTGAAATTGTTCACTACAGATTAGTAAGTAAGCACAAGTAAGCCTGTGCTTACCCTGTTTACTGGGTGGTCTGCCCCGTCAGGGGTTGTAAATTTGAAAAGAGGCTTTGATTCTGTAGGAAGGTGCTGTGGCATTGAGAGAGAGAGACAGATGCCAGCTGTACTTAGAAGCAGAATCTTTTAACGTGGTGAAACAATGTGAAATTATTCACTACGGATGATCTGGTAAGCAAAGTAAGCATGGTGCTTTCCTTCCCTAATGCATTATCCACCCCTGCCCACTGATTCAGTACACTTCGGCTAAGTAGATTGGAGTCTCTGCCAAGCAAAAATTAATCTCACTTAGATGGGAGTGGTTTTTTTATGTGTGAGCTTACTGGAAAAATAGAATGAAAGGGAAATAAGTACACGGATAGTAATGTAAATTTATTTTTTTTCTAACTGGACATTTGTGTAATTTTGACTTGTAGAAAATTACAGTAGCAGAATGCATCGAGACCCAGAGTAAAGCCATGACTATGCTCACCATCGAACAGTTATCATACCTGCTCAAGTTTGCCATTCAGAAAATGAAACAGCCAGGGGTAAGAAGAAATTTCCTCTTGGTACAAGCGTAAATGGAAATAGCGACTTTTGGTTTGTTTAGTTTACTTTCTTGTTCTTGGTAGGCTTAGTTTTTCAGGCCTTTGCACACATGCTTTTGGCCTTCTTGTATACCCAAATTCAAATATTTGAAAATTAAGGATAAGGTGCTATGGCGGTTAGTTAATTCTTCTTTCTTTTTTTTTTTTTTTCCACCCTCAGTTAATTTTTTAAAGCAAGCAGTCTGTGTCCCGAAGGGCTCAGATGACTACAAATGGCAACCCATTCAGAATCGGGAAATGATATATAGTAGCAAGTTGGTGGGGATTTAAAATTCTGACTGGTTGTGAAGTGGAACTTCATATCCCATTGGGTAAGAGGGAGCTTTGTGTCCCTTCCCACGGGAGCTGGTAGAATTCCATTTGAAGGAAAGCTGAGCACAACCCAATGTCTTTATAACCATGGTCTGATGATAGAACCTGTAAGTAAAACTCAAGCAGTGAACTTCCCAGATAGGGTGAGAATTTGCTTTGTGCCTTCAATTTTGAAATGAGACCCTGTGTGCAGCGTATGCCCCTTAAAATCCATATGTGAATGAGGGCTGCCGCATTCTGCTGGCACGTTGTACATCTCACAGCAGTGCCCCCACTACAGGGCTGCAGCCACATCATAGTCATTGTGGTTTGTGTATTTAATGTGACAGTTTTCAGGAAGATGGCAGTAAAGTATCTTGTTTTAAAAAAAAAAATATATTAGGACAGTATAATCAACATATTATGACATGTTTCCTACAGATGAATCTAAAGAAACTTGAGAGTGGGGATCCCTTTTCCAGTTTGTACAAAAGACACCTTCATGTTTGTGGGACTTAATGCAGAGATGTAGAATCTCAGGACTTGAGTTAAATAATAAGCTTTTGTTTTGAGACGATGTTCTGAAATTTGATATGGTGATGAAAAAAATCCATAGCATGCCAATTGGTTGTTGCTAAGTTGGCATCCTGAGGGCCTCTTTAACAAAACAGTCTCAACTGGCAAAAGCCCAAGTGTGTAGCCTCAGTTTGTTAAGTTTTTTTGTTTTGCTATGTGTGGTTTTTATGTTGAGTGACAAAGAATTACTTCTTGCTTTTCACAGACTAAATTATATCTGCTGAAGACTGTTTACAAAAAGAAGAGATTCATGTAGACTTGTCAACACTGTAGAATTAGAAACCCAAAGAGAAAAATGGAAGAAGACATAAACTTCTTATGTTTAATTGTTTGATATAAAGTTGGGCAGAAAGTTTGCTGATTTTGTTGAAGTATCTTTTTAACTTAATAGTGGCCAGATTTTAATTCTGGATGAAAAAGGGCTCAGATGACTACAGATGGGCAGCCCGTTCAGATGCCTTGCTTGAGTATAATTTGGTATTAAATCTTGTAGATTTTTCATGGATAAGTAAACACCACCCATCCACAAACAGGGCCTTGCATTTTATGCCGATCAAGTAGGGATTAAGAAAGCGATGAAAAAACAAGATGAAAAACTTTTACACAGCCCCTGTTTTGAAGGTGATTAGGCATCTCAAGTAAAAAAACCAAACCCGTTGCCACTGAGTCGATCCTGACTCATAGTGACCCTATAGGACAGTAGAACTGCCCCATTGGGTTTCCAGGGAGCACCTGGTGGATTTGAACTGCGAGCTTTTTGGTTAGCAGCCGTAGCTCTTCACCCCATACGCCACCAGGGTTTCCATGGCTTCTCAAAGGAGCAAAATCTCGCTGTCTGAATTTTCTCTCTATCTGTGAGATACCTGTTGGTTCTCAAAAAAACCCAATTCTGACTCAAAAAAAACCCTATAGGACAGAGTAGAACTGACCCATAGGGTTTCCAAGGCTGTAATCTTTACGGAAGCAGACTGCCACATCTTGCTCCTGTAGGGCGGCTGGTGAGTTTAAACCAGTTAGCAGCCAAGTGCTCTACGTCACCAGAGCTCCTTCTTTTTGACACTCACAGGAACTTTATTTGGTGTGTCATCTCTAACCATAGCCACACCTCACCTGCAGTCAGTTTTGATTATGGACAGTTGCAGCACATACACAAGCCTTGTTTAGAGTTTAGGTCTAAAATGTTTGAGAGTGTGCTGATCTTGGCATTCTTAATACAAAAGAGGACAGGACTTGTTATTTGGATATATGTTGAAAACAAAACCAATAAAATCAACACAACTGGGCCCATGTTTATCCATGACCAGGCAGAATTAGAAGGTGGACCAATTTGGAGCTCCCCAAGGATATCTTTTGTGGAACTCTTTGTTGTTGTTGTTGTTAGGTGCCGTCAAGTTGATTTTTGACTCATAGTGACCCCATGTGACTGAGTAGGACCGCCCCATAGGGTTTTCAAGGCTGTCATCTTTATGGGAGCAGATTGCCAGGTTTTTTTCTCTCGCAGAGTGGCTGTTGGGTTTGAACTGCCAACCTTTCCGTTAGCAGCCAAGTGCTTAACCATTGGGCCACCAGGGCTTCTTATGGAACCCTTTAGAAGAACTGTATATTAAGGCCCTTTGGTGTGGTATTAAGAGCTTGGTCTTCCCCAGCGATGACGAGTTTGTGTCTGTGCTTGTGCGTCTTTTCTTTTATAGACAGACGCATTCCAGAAGCCCGTTCCATTGGAACAGCATCCTGACTACGCAGAATACATCTTTCATCCCATGGACCTTTGTACATTGGAAAAGGTTGGCCTTTATCAAAGAACCTCAACATTGTAGCCTACAGTTGTCAAGATGCCTAAGCATACTACCTCACTTTCTATGTCCCATCTCAAGTTAGATTATTTCTCTGCACGTTCTCTGTTCCATTTGTGTTTGGGTGGAAGAACCTGTGATCCCCTTCATCTCTCCTCTGTAACATTCTTCCGAGCATTGCAATGGAGTGTTGAAATCTACTGATTAGCTCCAAGTACTGCTTCTGCAAGTGATTCCAGCTTTTTAACTGAAAAAGTCATAGGTTTTAAGAATTAATGATTTTGAGCCTTCCCTCCTATTTCTGTTGGAGGTGCTAATGAGAGCAGCAGGAAGGAAGAAGAGAAAATGAAGCGTCTGGGAAACCTCCAGATTAGCAATAAAGACGTGGCTTCTTAGAACTTATTTATTCTACTGATACGGGTATTTCTTTAATGCCTGAGGTGTTTTTAAAAGTTTATGCTAAAATTCCATGCTTCAGATTATACTTGTAACACTTTAGATTGTGTCCATGATCCTGGTGCCAATTTTCAAACTGTTAGCTCCAAAATATGGGTAATGAAAAAGCATTGATGAGAAACATCACTTCATGTCATCTGCACTGAAACTCCCCGAACAGTAATTCTCACATGCATTGGAAAATTGCACACACCCTCATGGTATGGTGGAAAGAAGAAGGTATTTAAATGAGGCAGGGTTGGAATTCTAGCTTTATAACTTAGTAGTTTTGGGACTTTGTTTAAGCTCCTTAACATTACCGTATCTCAGGTTCCCCGTCTGTAAAATGGGGACGATAAATAACTACTTCATTGAGTTATCACAGGCTTATGTGATACAGTACAGATAATAATAAATAATGCGTAAATTTATAAAGTATCTTGGTTCATTGGAGGAGCTGCTTGATAAATGGTAGCTACTGAACGATGAGAAAATTCAAGTTAGTGTGATGAATTCAGTGAACGCATCTTTATAGGGTTATAGATCTCAAAAATAATAGCATCTTGGGAAATGAGGAAAAGAGCATTAATTAATTTGGCAAATGCCTGCTAAGAAAATTATGTGGGGACACAGGTGTTATTGACTGTGGGTTATATAGACTCACTAGTGATTATGCTGTATGGTTTTTCTCCCTAGAACGCTAAAAAGAAAATGTATGGCTGCACAGAAGCCTTCCTGGCTGACGCAAAGTGGATTCTGCACAACTGCATCATTTATAATGGGGGTGAGTGGCTTTGCCGACTCCTAGGAGAGAGAGTATGCTGTGTGTGTTGCCTGTTACCCTGCTCTTCCTCAAAAACCAGGCTCTTCATTCTCCCATCAGGGCCGATAACAGAATACTTGTGTAGAGATTGGTGTGTGAATAGGGAGCAGTGTCTACATGCTTTTTAAGGTGTAAGCTGATGTCCAGAGTGGTTTGTACTTCTCTATGGTGCTGCTGCTTCCTACATTTAAAAAAAAAAAAAAAAAAACTTTTTAAAAATGAACTTAGAGTTTACACATAGTAAGTGCACAGATTTTAAGTGTACATTCGATGAATTTGACAAATATGGAATCACCTGTGTAATCACCACCCTAAATAGGATATGGAACATTTCTGTCACCCCATTATGTTTCTGCCTGCCCCTTTCAGTGAGTTCATCAGAAGCAATTACTGTTCTGTTCTCTGTCTCTATAAATGAACTTTGCATATTCTAGAATTTCTTGTAAATAGAGTCATAGGGAGTGCGCTCTTTCATGTCTGACTGCTTTTACTCAGTGTAATATTTTTTGGGATTCATCCACGGTGTTGTTATGTATCAGTGATTCTCTCCCTTTTAATGCCGAGTGGCTTTTATTCTATGACTGTACAATAATTTATCTGTTTATCTGTTGATAGACATTGGAGTTGTTTCCAGCTTTTGGCTGTTGTGAAATGAAGGTGCTATGAACATTCTTGGACAAGTCTTTGCGTGGACATATGTTTTCATTTCTTTTGGACCAATACCTAGGAGTAGAATTGCTGAGTAATAGGGTTAGATGTATATTTAATTTTATAAGAAATTTTGCCAAAGTAGTTACACCGTTTTAGTTGTTCCACATCCTTGGCAACACTTGGTATTCTCAGTCTTTTTAATCTTAACCATTCTTGAAGGTGTGAAATAGTATGTCATAGTGGTTTTAATTTGCATTTCCCTAATGACATTGAGTGTCTTTTAATGTGTTTATTAACTGTAGTTATTTGGTGTAGTGTCTATTCAAATTTTTTGCCCATTTAAAAAATCGTGTGGCTTATGTTTTTATTATTAGATGTGTTAGGAGAGTTCTTTACATTCTGGATAAAAGTTTTTTCAGCTGTGTTTTTGTGGACGTAGAGATTGAGCCTTCTAGATAGAGTGGAGGAGATTTTCCATTCTAATCTCACCCTTGGCATATTCCTCACTGCTCCCCCCACCCTTAACCCTCTCTGTCTACCTCTGGCCAGGTAGATCTTTAGGGGTCCTGTCCCACCCTCTTTCGCTGACCCCAGATCTTCTCATATATAGTTCCCTTTGCCTTGATAACTACCCTTATCCTTCAGTCCCAGCCTCTGAGAAGCCTTCCCTGACCTCCCTAGACCACGCGAGGTGTTCTCATCAGGGTCTCTCACAGTCCTGTACCTTCACGGGGCAGCCTTCAACACACTTTCTGGATGGTACTGTTTTTATTTGTTTGAATGATTCACCAGGATGTAAGCTCTTTAAGGGTAGACTCCTTGTCTTGTTCCCTGTATATCCCGGGACCTAGCAAAGATGAAGGAGCCATGGTGGCTCAGGTTAAGCACTCGACTGCTAATCAAAAGGTCGGTGGTTTGAACCCACCAGTCACTTCTCGGGAGAAAGGTGTAGCAGTCTGCTTCCGTAAAGATTACAGTCTTGGAAACTCTCTGGGGCAGTTCTACTCTGTCCTGTAGGATCGCTATGGGTTGGAATCGACTCAGTGGCAACGGTTAATGGTTTACATAGATGAATGGTGGACAGATATCTGCTTAAAGCATATATTTTGCATTGTTAACTCGGTAGCTAGCAGGGCCAGGAGTGTGGAGAGGGGAGAAAGAAAGGCACTAGGCAGCAAGCTAGGTCTTTATGCCTGTGGAGCAACCGGTGAGTTCCAACCGCTGACCTTTCTCTTGGCAGCCGAGTGCTTAACCATTGTGCCACCAGGCCTCCTTATGAATTTGTGTAGGGATTATAAACTCAGATATATAGAAGGGCCCATCAGATCATATGAACCGAGGGAATCAGGAAGAAAAATGGCAGCATACTCCAGCATGGCTGCTGGCCTGGGAATTGCTGGCAACTTTGGAGAACAGGGGACTCCTACCTGGCCTGGAGGGGCTGCCGCTGCAGCTCCGGGGCTTTGGTGGATACAGAGTTGGATCTTCTGAGTTTTCAAAGCAAGCCAGAGATGTAGGTTTCTTTTGTTTTTGTTTTTTTTTAAATGAGATCCTTTTGTCAACATTTCTGAAAATACTGTAAAGTTCAAAGAAAACATCTCGTGTGTTTGTTTAGTGAAGAGATCAGGGATTTAGAGTTTGACCTGGAGCCACATCCTCAGCTTGTTAACTAAGTGGTCTCATGAAGCAGTGACTCCTTTCAGCCTTGGCTTATTTATCACTTAAATGGGAACATTCATACCTGTTTCCTAATATGACTTCATGAGGCATTAACATGGAAATGTATTTTGAAGCGTGAGGCACAGGAGAGCTACTTAATTAAATATCTTCTTTCCCTTATACCCTTCTTGAATTGTTCTTTGGGACCATGGGTAGAATAAGATTCCTTTAAGATGTAAAAGTGTTTTTCAAATACTAGTCTGTGAACTCTTGGGTAATAATGGGAAACCCACACAAATTGTTCCATTTCAGCGAAGACAACATTGAGATGCCAAAGATTGGTTGATTTTCATGAAGAAGTAATACAATTTGAACTGGTATTAAAAGCCAGTAACTTCTGGTTTTTAACCTTTAAAATCTTAATTCTCGGGGAAGGCAAGTTAAAAGGTCATGAGTGGAAGTGCAATCTCAAGGCCGATGTTACAGTGCTTCCATTTGAACTAATCCTATTTTCTTATTTCCTCAGGAAATCACAAATTGACACAAATAGCGAAAGTAGTCATCAAAATCTGTGAACATGAGGTATGATTTTCTTGCTGAGCTCTGTTTTTTAAAAGTGAACCCTAAATGATGGGTTAGGGTGGCTGAAAGTTCTATTTGAAGAATCATCCAGTGGGTAGCTGTGGTGATCTGGGAATCTTTGTGGCATAGGCAGCGCCCCCTCTCTTTTAAGGAAAGTTAAAGCATCAAACAGGGGACCCCCTGGTATGTTATAAAGCACGTGTGCCTTAGCCGTGAGCTAAAGGAGTTGCAAACAGTGAGTGATTCTTATTCTTCAGCCTTATGTCTTTGTCAGTTGCTGGGCATTGTGAGTTTTCTTACTTGCATAGAGGGAGTTCCTAATTTCTGAGCTTTGCCCCATAATCTGTGGCATTGAGCCAGGCCCCTTTAAATCTTCTTGCAAAAGAAGTTTGGATTTTGACATTATTTTAGGGGAGAGCCCTCAGCTGCTTCTCAGAGATCAGACCAAGTTATTTCTGTCCCTGAGAGTCTGTCCCTCTCACAGACCCCATAGTTTTAATGATGTGGATAAAATGAACCTCCTGGACATGGGAGCCTTGGGGCTCTGGTGGTGTGGGACACGGCTGGAGGCAGAAATGGCATGATGGAGGCCTTCTTTATATAGATCCCCGTTGTAAAAGTAAGAAACTGAGGCACAGTGGTCTTCAACCTGTTGGCGCATTTCCTTTCATTCACTCATGGATATGTAAAGAAAATATTTGGATATTACTGGGATACGTCTGTCTCTCTCTTCTCTATATATACATGGTTTTATAATATGTTTTTTTCACTTAATTTGTTTCGCGTATTTGAATAGTTAGACAAGAATAACAATATTTCATGACTACATAGTGTTCCTGTATACAGTATGTGAAAATTTATTTAATTAACCCCTGTTGTCATTTAGACAATATCCAGTTTCGTCAGCATTTTAAATAATACCTCTGTCTCGGTGTGCACTGCTGATATCCTTAGTATAATTTTCAGAAATGCAATTACCAGGTCAGAGGCTGTAAACATCAACGAGGTAGATTGAAGTAGATAGTGCCTGATTATTTTCTAGAAAATCTGTAGAAATCCATACACCAACCTGAGATGGATGCATGTGGCAGTTTCTTTGTGCCTTTTCTGATACTGGAAGCACATTTATTTATTGATTTGTTGAGTCGCAGTCAGTCTTATAAACAATTATTGAGCACCTACTATGTATCCGGCACATTGCATGATGATAGAAGAAAAAGAGAAAAAGACTGAAGATGGTGGGAAGAGAATAGCAACTAACAGTATAGTGGTGAAGTGTGTGGGCTTTGGAGCTGGGTTCAAATCCTGGCCCTACCATTTAGCTGCTGTGAGACCTCGGGCAGGTCACTTGACTTCTTGGGACCTTGTTTTATTTCTCTGTAAAATGGGGATAACAACAGTCCCACCTCACAGGGTGGTTATGAACTTTAAACGAGTTAATACCCATAACACTTAGAATGATAACAGCACACTCTATGTCTTCAGTAAACGTTAATTAATACAGTGATTACCATGTCTCTATTTGAAGTGCTTTATATTTACGATCTTACTTAATTTTTATAATAGCGGTAGGTACTGCTACCCATTCTATAGATGAGGAAATGGAGGCCCAGAGAAGAGAAGCAACTTTTCCTAAAGGTAATAGAGCTAGTAAGTGGTAGGGTCTGAATTCAGATCTAAGAAGGGGGCTTCCAGGGTCCTTGGCTGGAATGTCTGTTCTCAAGAAGGGAGAAGGACAACAAGCAAGTCTACATATAAATAAGTTACGGAATTTTTAGAGAGTCATCAGTGGAAATAAAATAGGGTGACATGGTATTAATTAACTATTCTAGATGGTGTGAGTAGAGATGTATAGAAATTGGCAAGTGGAGGCCAGAGTGGCTGAGATGGATGAAGAAGGGTGGAGCTCATACAAGACGAGGTCAGATAGGTGGGTAGAGGCCAGATCATACATAGTCTTGAAAACTCTGATAAGGTGTTTAGATTTTATTGTTAGTATAAGGCAGGGTTTCTCAACCTCAGCACTGCTGACATTTTGGGCCAGATAATTCTTTGTTGTGGGGGGGTGGGGTGGTTATCTTGTGTATTACAGGCTGTTCAGCAGCATCCCTGGCCTCTACGCACTAGACGCCATTAGCGCACCCTCTCTCACCCAGCTGTGACAACCAAAAATGTCTCCACGTGTTGCCAGATGTCCCCTGAGGTGGGGGTGGGGTGCAAAACTGCCCTGGCAGAGAACCACTGGTATAACGGGACGTCACTGGAAGCTTTTAACCAAGAGAGGGACAAGATCAGATTTATGTGTGTAAAGATGGCTCTGGTTGCTGTGTGGAGAGTGAGCCATGGTGGGGTAAGAGTAGAAGCTGGGCGCCGTGTTGGGGAGTCAGCTGGTACATTGGTCCAGGGGAGAAATGAAGGCAGCTTGGACTAGGGTGAAAACTGGAATTGATGGGAGTAGTTGGAGTCATCTGCTAGATGTTTCCCAACTAAGGAATTTTGCTTAGCTAATTTTATTTTATTTATTTTTTAATTGTGCTTTCAGTGAAAGTTTACAATTCAAGTTAGTCTCTCATACTGAAATTTATACATACATCGTTATGTGACCCTAGTTGCTCTCCCTGTACTGTGACAGCACACTCCTCCTTTCCACCCCAGATTTCCCGTGTCCATTCAGCCAGCTCCTGACCCTCTCTGCCTTCTCATCTCACCTCCAGACAGGAGCTGCCCATTTAGTCTCATGTATCTACTTGAGCTAAGAAGCACACGCTTGCAAGTATCATTTTATGTCCCATAGTCCAGTCTAATCTTTATCTGAAGAGTTGGCCTTGGGAATGGTTTTAGTTTTGGGCTAACAGAGAGTCCAGGGGCCATGTCTTCTGAGATCCCTCCAGTCTCAGTCAAACAATTAAGTCTAGTCTTTTTACTAGAATTTGAGTTCTGCACCCCACTTTTCTCCTGCTCCGTCAGGGACTCTGTTGTGTTCCCCGTCAGGGCGGTCGTTGGTGGTAGCTGGGCACCAGTCTTTGGTTTATGTGGCCCTTTCTGTCTCTTGGGCTAATACTTCCCTTGTGTCTTTGGTGTTCTTCGTTCTCCTTTACTGCAGGTGGGTTGGGACCAATTGATGCATTTTAGATGGCCGTTCCTGCTTAGCTGATTTTATCAGTCAAAATCATCAGGCATTTATTGAGGGCTTCCAGCGTGTAAGTCCCCTAGGATGACACATTCTAATGTCTTTCTGCTTTACAGATGAATGAAATTGAAGTGTGTCCGGAATGTTATCTGGCTGCTTGCCAAAAACGAGATAACTGGTTTTGTGAGCCTTGTGTAAGTTGGACTTCTTTTCTTTACTTCATTTTCTGAACTCTATGCCTTGGTCAACTACCCCATGGCAACTTTTGCCAGGTGGCTGATTAGACGAAAGTTTGGGTGACGTTTTTAAGTAATTTTTTTTTCCTAATAAAATTATGGCAAAATGAAAGTAATCCAGGTAGGATAAACCTCTTGGGCTGAAAGTGCATGTGCCAGAGATAGCATCATGATTTACCCAGCTTATTAGCCTGAGCAAACTGCAGGATGCAAGAGACATGGGACTGGGATGAGATGAAGCAGGACAGATAATGAGATGCGTATTAAATGAGCATGCCATTTAAAAATCGTGTTAGGTCTATTTTAAGGGGTTTGGAAGTGCATCCCTAGATTAACTCTATGGCCTCTCCAAGCCATGGTTCTTGGGAGCCAGAAAGTCCCCTGCAGATCCGCGTTTTCCAAACTGGTGTTCTGCGGTGAGAAGTGCGTTAGTGGGTTAGGCTGGTGTCTGTGTATATGTATGTGGGGGTTGTGGGGTGGAAGGGAAGATAAAGCAAATAAAGGTGAGAATGAAAACATAGTTTATATCTCTTTCTGCCTTTGGAGATTAATGCTAGAATAGTAAACGTCCTGAGTAGCCTTTGATCAAGGATAAAACCAGTTGCCGTCGAGTTGATTCTGATTCATGGTGACCCCATGTGTGTCCGAGTAGAATTGTGCTCCACAGGGTTCTCAATGACTGATTTTTTTGGAAGTAAGTCATCAGGCCTTTTTTCGGAGGCACCTTTGGGTAAACTGGACCCTCCAGCCTTTCAGTTAGCCCTGAGTGCATTAACCGTTCGTTAACAGTTGCTGATGAAGAATAAGGGTAGCTAATACTGGCCCTTATTATAGGCCTGGCACAGTGCAGATTGAATCCTCAAACTTAACAGCTTAGGTATAATTGTGTCCATGTTGCACAGAAAGGTGGGATCTCTTGCCTGTGGTCACGCAGGCAGTAAGTGGCAGGGCAGATGCAGGATTCAAGCCTGGTATTGTCTAGGCTCATTTCTTCCTGATCTCACTGTTTAACCCCAGGCTTATTGGCTCCCACACCTTCTAGGGAACACGACTTTGGGAGACCCTGCTTGAAACCGTTGTCTTTCCACTTGTGGTCTGTATCATGTCTACCTGCATTATCCTCACACCGGGCTTTAAGCACATATCTTGCTGTCAGATATATATAAACCCTGGATTTTGTTTTTCTTTTCCTAGAGCAATCCACATCCTTTGGTCTGGGCGAAACTGAAGGGCTTTCCATTCTGGCCGGCAAAAGCTCTGAGGGATAAAGATGGGCAGGTCGATGCTCGTTTCTTTGGACAACATGACAGGTAGGAGTTGAAAACAGGCTTTGAATGGGTAGCTTTAACTGAAACCTTTGATACTGTCATTGGATAGGAGAAGGGGCGGAGAGGATGGCTATTATTTTGTTCATTGTCACGCGACCCACGATTCATCTTAGAGTTTAAAAATACTTTGCTGTGCTGTGTTAAGCCTGATAATGCCTGGGCTTCGGTTTGTTCAGGTAGATTAGAAAAGAACCTTGCTTCCGTGGTTCTGTTGATGACACCGGCATCAAAGTGGGTTCAGTGGCTGTGTGAAGTGCTGCTGTTCCTCTTTGGATTTTCTGGAGTAAATTAAACTGCCACGCAAATTGCTTTTCAAAATAATGCTATCAGGGATCAGAAGTATTTCCCCTGCTTGCCAGTAAATGAATCTGTTAATCATTGTGCTGGGTCCTTCCCTTCTATTCCCTTTTCCCTGGAGCTAAAATGGGAAATTATAAGGGGATGCTGTTTTGACAGGCGTGAACCCTCCCTCCCTGCCTTTCTGCCCTCCCCTTCCCCTCTGCACACGGCAAAGTGAATTGTTCCAGCTCATAGCAGTTCCGCTTAGAGTGGAGCACCCGGAGTCCTCGAGAACAAGAAGTAGACAGAGATGAGCAGTGGGTAATATCTTAGTTCTCTTCTGACATGTTATGTTAAGGGGCAAAAACCTTTTCAAAGCCCTACTAAGCAGTCTGAGAAAGTATGTGAACCTGTTGGGGAGAATATTTAAAATACATATGCTAAAAATTAAACACACACACAGAGAAAAAATACAGTCATTTATAGTTTTAAGCAACTCTAAAATCTGAAATACTGTTCTCTTTGTTAAGTCCTGCTTGTCATTTTGCAAATGAAAGAGAAGCATGAATTCCAAAGTAATCTGCTAAATTATTAATAGGAATCGTGGCAGTCCATTGTTAGGAGACAAGAGAAATTCTTTGAGATGGTAGTGGGTTTGGTAGGAAGTATTACACTTGATTAGATTTTAACGACTTTTGTTGGAAATCTTTCTAAAATTAATGTATTCCTTCATTCATAGAAGTATGTGGACAGTGTCTGCTGTGTGCCAGGCTGTGTTTTAGATGCTGGGGATACAGGAATGAGCTAGGCAGACACTGTCCCTACCTACATTCTAGAGGAGAAGGAGGATAATAAATAAGTAAACAAGTAAGCAAGATACCTTCAGATCAGGAGGTAATGGTAGGCCAGGTGTGAAGATCAGGGACCAGCAGGAGCAGGAACTGGGGCAGGGAAGGGCTTGAGTGTGTTTGGGAAAAGCAGGGGGGCCAGTTTGGGTCAAATGGGTTGAGGGGAGGAAAGGATGGTAGGAGATGGGGCTAGAGGGATGAGCAGGGGCCAATTCCCAGGGGCTGTGGTCAGGAGTCTGGCTGTTATTTGAAAAGCAGGAGAGTGGTCATGACAGGTTGTATGTACATCATCTTGCCTCTTCACGAGAGCATAGCAAGTGTTAATTATCTCGAAGGTTTAGGATTATTCTTACTCTCTAGTATAACAGTGCGCGTACACTTAGGAAATAGATGGGCAGGGGAGAGCGGGTGGGGAAAAGCATAGCTTGGCCCCATGTACCACAAATTCTCAGGCCCTCTCACAGCTCTGATCCCTCTGTGTGGGAGGTGGCTTAGGGGGCATGAGTTTTGCTGGTGCTGTTTCAGGGATCCTGTGCGCCACCTAGCAGGTTTAGGACTTAGTTCCGGATTGGAGCTGTCACGGAAGCTGGACCCATTCTGTGCATTTGTGGAAGAGAAAGCAGCGTGAGTTTCATGATCTTGCTGCGTCCCGTGGCAAGTTGTGGCAACCCACCAGATTTTCCAGGTCCCTCCTAGCGTCTGTGGTGTCTCTGATCCCTTGCGTGAAAGCTCCAAGTTGTGGAGTTTGTTTTGGGTGAGGGAGCACATTGAGGGAGTCCCGAAGGGCATTCCAGAGTGGCAGAGTCATGACACGTTGGAGTTCTAAGAATGTTCTAATCGGCCTTGGGTTGGGAGTCACTGACAGCTGTGGGCGAAGCCACTCCTAAAGGGAGTTCTTCTTTTCGGGGGAGGGGGATCCCTTCATCTGCAGAGGATCTAGGGTTTCCCACACATGTTCTTAAAGAAAGCAGAGTGGGGCAGAGTTTATCGACTCGTCCCTCTGGTTAAGGCCTGGGAACGAAGTGGAGGCTGAAGGAGGCTGCAAGAGGTGTGATACACTGGTCCCTGTTTCAGAGGAGCTCACCTCTGGGTTGTAGAGCCAAAGGTGTGTCAGTGAAATAGGGCAGGACAGCAGACCAAGAAATATTCTAGACCACTGCGTGGTTAATTGTCTAGTAAATCAAATCATAGCGAGAGGCCGGGGAGGCTCCTGCCTAAGTCAGCGCACATTCTGAGTAGTCTCATTGCGTGCTTTCTGTCCTTTAAAGATACTGCTTTTTCTGCTTTATTTCATAGACACACACGTAGTATTGCGTAAGAATATAGAATGTGTTTCATTAACTGCCTGCAGATCTAAAAAAAAAACAAGAAGTAGCAGACATGGAATGCTTACTATCCACCAGGCCCTGTTTTGAAGGGCTTTTGATGTATTTGATTGTTTAGTTCTCACAGCAGCCATGTGAAAGAGAAACTGCTTTTATCTCCATTTTACTGATAAGAAAACTGAGGCACAGAGAGGTTAATCCCTTGCTCAAGGCCTCACAGCCAGGAAGTAGCCAGGCTGTGATTAGAACCCAGAGAATGCAAGTCCAGAGCACAGGCTTTTAAATGCGGTGCTGCTCTTGTGCTCTCGTGACATTGCCCTCTAGAAACTTTATATTGTGAAGCAAATTCATTTCCATTTTAAGTATTTCCTGGGCCTGCTTTCCAAACCCAAAAATAAAAAATAAACGCGTTGCTGTCTAGTCGATTCCAACTCATAGTGACTCTATAGGAGAGAGTAGAACTGCCCTATAGGGTTTCCAAGGAGCAGCTGGTTGATTTGAACTGCTGATGTTTTGGTTGGCAGCCGAGCTCTTACCCACAGTGCCACCAGGGCTCTGGGCCTGCTTTAAAGGAAAAGAAACATTTTACTTTCTAGAAATTGCTTACCAGGCAATGCCATTGACAGCATCTGAGAACCAGGGAAGAAACAGTTAAGGCCCTCATACAGACATGGGTGTCGGGGGGACATGGTCACAATGATAATGACCGACTGGTGGTGCCGGACACTGGCTTAAGTGCCTTTTATTTGATCCCCTCGATGCCCACCTCCTCCCCCACTCCCCCCCAGGAGGGCAGGGGCTCATCCTCTGCTTCACTGGTGACAGAGCTTGAGGCTGGCTCAGGGGAGTGAAGTCACTCGTCCAGTGGCAGCCCTGGAGTCCCTATGCTTCTCACACCTTTGTGTCTAGCCCGGACTTGTGTCCACCCAGCCTCATACACGGAATCTCGAGCACACTCAGCCTGGAAGGCATTTGGCTCCTGTTCAGCCCCCGTTCCATCTGGCTGGAGCCGTGGTTCTTCAGGTTTCAGCAGAATGACAGCAGCCAGTCGGAATGCCCGAGAACCTGGTGATTTTAAGCACGCTGAGATGAGTTAGATATTTTGGGGGTGTTTAGTTTTAGTTTAAGAAGCCCTGGTGGTGCAACGGTTAAGCACTTGGCTGCTAACTGAAAGATTGGTTGTTGGAACCCACCCAGTGACTCCATGGGAGAAATGACCTGATGATCTGCTCCCATAAAGATTACAGCCTAGAAAACCCTGTGGGGCAGTTCTGTTCTGTCACTTGGGGTGTTATGAGTAGACATCGACTTGATGATACCTAACAGCAACAGTTTTAGTTTGCGTCATGATCTAGTTATTGCCAAGGGCTGCAAAGAGGCTGCCTGTATTCTGAATTCTACTCCAAGGACACACTTACTTTCCCTTGGACCATTTTCTTTTAAAAACATGAATCAGGTGCCAAAAAAACTTGGGTAAAATTTCACAGAAAGTCAAATCATCTACCATCTCACACATACGAAATTCCTATAATATGCACGTGTGTAGAGACCTAAAATTATTAGTGATTACCAGGGGTGGGTGAGAAGGGGACTCACTGCTTAGGGGACCCTGAGGTTCTGTTAAGGGTGATGGGAAAATTTGGAAATGATGGTGGTGATGGTTGAACAAGATGAATGTGATTGGTGTCATTTAATTGTACACGTAAAAATGGCAGATGTTTTGTTACATAAATATTCCCCACAATAAAAAAAAGGGGGGCAAAATTTAATATTAAAAAAAAACTTTTTTTTTTTGAAACATTGGACAACATAGCAATGTCCACCCAGATCCTGAATGGCCACTTTTGGTAGCAACATAGATGTTACTGCCTTTACTCTGCACGTGGATTTTCTACTTCCCCATAATTCACTTTGCTTCCATTGCTTCATACTGTCTTGAGTTTATGGGCTGTAAAATCCAAGAAGCCTCCTTGGAAAAACACATCTCCTTCAATTCCCAGCTACAAACTGGGTTGAGGCAGAGCAAATGTATGTGATGACAAAGTTATGTTCTGGGGATTTCTGTATCGGCTTTGCTGCACATGCAGCAGTGGGACTCGCACCCCTGTCTCCTGTCTGCAGTCACTGGGCTGCTAGTTCCAGAGAAGCATCCACTGGCATTTTTACTTCCTTGTGTCTGTGCGGAGCCTTTTGGGATATGGGGATTGAAGGTAGGAAGATTGAACTGTCCTGGTGTGGGAGGTGGAAGGTGCACACCTAGAGGCTGAAGGGCTCTTCCCCCACCCACACCTGGTTTGATAGGTGAGACTGTCATCCTGCTTTATTTTGCATTGTTGTTGTTAGCTGACCCCCTACTCATGGTGACGCCATATACAATGGAACGAAATGATGCCCGGTCCTGTGCCATCCACATGACTGGTTGTGTATCGGACCATTGTGATCCATAGAGTTTTCATTGACTGATTTCTGGAAGTAGAGTGCTAGGCTTTTCTTCCTAATCCATCTTCATCTGGAAGCGATGCTGAAACCTGTTCAGCATCATAGCAACATGCAGACCTCCACTGATAGATGAGTGCTGGCTGCACACGAGGTGCATTAGCTGGGAATCAAAGCCAGGTCTCCCGCATGGAAGGCGAGAATTCTACCACTAAATACCACTGCCCCCTATTTTGCGTTAAAAAACATTTTTATATGCTTATTGGCCAGTTAAAATCAAAAGGGCTGGTTTTGGTTTTGGTTATTTTCCACATGAATTGTCTCACATTCAAAAATAAGCACCTCCTTTTAGGTTTACGGTTTTCCAGAGTTTGCTTCTAGTCCCCCCTCTAGAATCCTCGTGACTGTGCCGATGTGTGAGATGTAATCTAGGCTGTAATGACATTGCTATCTGTTTTCCTCCTCTCACCAACTCAAAGCTCCCCCGACCCCCGCAAAAAAAAACAAACCCAAAACCAAACCCATTGCCACTGAGTCGATTCCGACTCATAGCGACCCTATAGATCAGAGTAGACCTGCCCTAGAGGGTTTCCACGGAGCGGCTGGTGGATTCAAACTGCTGACCTTTTGGTTAGCAGCTGAGCTCTTAACTACTGTGCCACCAGGGGTCCACTGTTATTATTTTTTAATGGGTTAAAATGACTAATCATAGAGCTTTTTAAAGTTTTAACTAATTTTTGTTGTTCGTGTTCTGTCATAACAGAATGTGTGTGTGTTACGTTGGATTATTTAGTAACTGTTCAAACCGAGTCATTAAAAAAAAAAAGTTAAGGATTTAAGAATCTTGGCAAAAATATGAGGCTAATTTGGTTTGCGTGAAGAAAAAACAGCCTTGGAAATTACCGAAGTTGACTTAAACTCTTTCCTTTTTGCACTCCTAGGGCCTGGGTTCCAATAAATAATTGCTACCTCATGTCTAAAGAAATTCCTTTTTCTGTGAAAAAGACTAAAAGCATCTTCAACAGTGCAATGCAAGAGATGGAGGTTTATGTGGAGAACATCCGTAGGAAGTTTGGAGTTTTTAATTATTCTCCGTTCCGGACACCATACACACCCAACAGCCAGTACCAAATGCTGCTTGATCCCACCAACCCCAGTGCTGGCACTGCCAAGATAGACAAGCAGGAAAAGGTCAAGCTCAATTTTGACATGACAGCGTCTCCCAAGATCCTGATGAGCAAACCCATGCTGAGCGGGGGCACGGGCCGCAGGATTTCCTTGTCGGATATGCCGCGCTCCCCCATGAGCACAAACTCTTCAGTGCACACGGGCTCTGACGTGGAGCAGGACGCCGAGAAGAAGGCAACTTCGAGCCATTTCAGTGCAAGCGAAGAGTCGGTGGACTTCCTCGAGAAGAGTACAGGTCAGCCCTGGGCGGGGGAGGTTTGGAGGAAGCCATTCAGACCTGGGCGGTGTCTGTTGGTGTCAGACCTGTTGAGCCCCATTGGGCGATTGTAACAGCTATCAAAGGCGCTTCATGGGATTGAGCTCCAGTGGGGCAAATTCTCAGTGAGTAGCCAGACAGGACTCTTGCTATTTCAAACCCAGACCCATTGCTGTCGAGTCGGTTCTGCCTCAGCCAACCTGTAGGACAGAGTAGAACTGCCCCGTAGGGTTTCCAAGGCTGTATATCTTTATGGAAGCAGACTGCCACATCTTCCAGCCAT
Organism: Trichechus manatus latirostris; assembly: GCF_000243295.1. Taxonomy (NCBI): domain Eukaryota; kingdom Metazoa; phylum Chordata; class Mammalia; order Sirenia; family Trichechidae; genus Trichechus; species Trichechus manatus. The sequence continues at coordinate 16,844,115 of NW_004443944.1, forward strand.
GGAGTGGCTGGTGGGTTTGAACCCCCGACGTTTTGGTTAGCAGCTGAGTGCTTAACCACAGTGCCACCAGGGCTCTTCTTCTTGCTGTTAGGGGAACGAAAAAGGAGAAAAGTGTTCCCAAAAGGCAAGCTGGAGGTCGTTCCTGGAAATGGACAGAGATGGCCAGAAATCCTTCAGGCCTTTTGGGTTCATCACACCAACTTTCCAAAGCACTGGTTTTTTTTCCCCAAGAATTCATTTTAATTGAAAAGGAGCTTTTCTATCTGAACCATCCATTCATTTTAACACTCAAGTATTAGAGAAACATACAAAATAAAAAACAATACTCTATCTCCCCAGGGCGATTCCAGTCCTTAAAGGTGACCCGTTAACAGTCACGTTGCAGTTTTGAGACTTGGTTTAGCAGAGTGGTTAGGAACGAGGATGCTGGAGCCCCATCCTGATTCTGCCATTCTGTGTGGCTTTGAGCAAGGTGCTTACCCACTTGATGCCTTAGTTTTCTGATCTGTAACATGAGGACAATAATTGGACCTACCTCTTAGGTTCTTGGAAGGATTAAATGAATCAGTATACAAAAAGGGCCTAGAATAGTGCCTGGCATCAGAAGTGGTTACTATATTGTTTGTCATGTGCTTGCCAATTATACGCCTACCTGGATCAAGGAGTTGGTGCCAATGAGGAACACTGGCTGAGCGTTAGGAAAGTAATGGGGACTTACATTGATATATATACATTTCACCCAAACATAATTTGTTTTGTGTTAAATACGTAAAAAGTTTTTTTCTCTGTAAGGAAATAAAGGAGCCCTAGTGGCACAATGGTTAAGCACTTGCTGCTCAGCACGGAGAAAGATGTAGAGTCTGCTTTTACAAAGATACAGCCTTGGAAACCCTGTGGGGCATTTCTATTCCGTCCTGTCAGGTCGCTATGAGTCAGAATCGACTCACCAGCAACGAGGTAAAGGAAGTAGGTTACTCTCATTTTTCTTGAAACATCTGGCCTTCACAGTTTGTTCTTTGTTTTTCAACCTTTGAGAGACATAGGCGCAGAGAAGTTTTCACACTAAGAAAGGCAGGCATGAGAAAAAGGGGCAGCCAGCCTCAGGCTCCGGGCCAGGGGCACATGCCCCCATTGCAAGGGCATCAGCCCATGGTTGCCATGTAGGAGCGTGGACTTAGGCTTTCAGATCTTAACGTTCTTCTAGGGAAATGGGAAATCTGGATTTTTATGTAAAGTCTCCATTGTTAATGTCATCTCAGAATGTCAGGATATTTTGCAGGATGAATAAAGCACATCTGCAGGCTGCACCACTGGTTGCAGGCTTCAGAGCATTAACCTTGGATAGCCTTTTAGGTTTCAATTCCTTCCTTCCTCCTTTGCTCCCTCTTTCACTTCCTTCCCTCCTTTTTTCCTTCCTCCTTCCCCTACCTCTCTTCCCTCCCTCCTCCTCTCAAATTCTTGGAAGGACAAAGCATCGGTTCTTTAAGGACCACAAATGCTGCAGGAAGATAAGAAGATAAAGCGATGGGGATTTAGTCGGTTGGGGTTACCTTAAAGAATTCCGTCCATTTTGGTTGTGTTGTTGGTTTGGTTATTTTCAAGCACTGCTTCTATCTAGGTGCTCTAAAGATGGCTCTGCATGGGGCAAAGAGAGTTGGTAAACTATAAATGGCTTTTGATCTTTTAAAATAAAGGATGCACGTGGTTGGTTCTGGATATTCACATTTGAGTTTTAAAGCTTCAGTCTAGGATTGACATGATTTATGTTGACATAGTTTCAGAAAAAACATTCCTCTTGCTCCCTTGTTCTCTGAGCAGAGTTCTAAAAGATTTGTTTTTATCTCATCATATGATGCTGTTGTAGCCATCTTGCCAGAACATGGGACATAATCACACAGACTCCTCATGGAGCTCAGCTTGTTGCTTCCCATATGGAGCACACTGTTGAGAAGAGTGTTTTACACCCGACAGCAACCTCGTAACTCACTGCTGTCTGCACTTTTCATTGCCATGGTTTTTGCCATATTTTAGTACTAGCCATTTAATGACATACTTAAACATTAAATCTGCAACTTAGCTCAGTCCGGAGCAATAAAGTTGCTTGTTGTGTTTTTTCTAATATATGTGAAATTAATATAAGTAGTAAAATAAAACATGGTCTGTGAACCACCATGGGTTCTCCTATGCCACAGTTCAGAATACATTGTTTTATAGGAATATGAGAACATGACAGATGTGCTTAATTCACCTGCTCTTCCCCCTGGAGGTGCAAAGGAAGAGGGAGAAAGGGCATCAGAATTCCTGAGAAAATCCTTTATCACTTTTGAGTGGCTTTTTATATCCTAGGTTAGTGGATCCCTGATTTCAGTGAATTTGAAAAGTGCTTTTCCCAAAACATAAACATTCCTTGCAAGTATGTGTTGGGGCCATTTTGTTAATCATGAGTTAGACAGCCATCGCGTAGAAAAGGAGGAGAAGTGAAATTCCAAATCAGTTTACTCTTGTGAATTGCTCCTTTTTCTATAAGTGGTCAAGGAGCTCTGGTGGCGCTGTAGTTAAGGCGTTTGGCTGCTAACCGAAAGGTCGGTGGTTTGAAACCACCAGTGGCTCTGTGGGAGAAAAATGTGGCGGTTTGTTTCCATAAATATTCACAGTCTTGGAAACCCTATGGGGTTGCTAAGAGTCGGAAGCAACTCTACAGCAGTGGGTTTGGTTGGTTTTGGTCTGTAAGGGGAGCCTTGGTGGTGCAGTGGTTTAAGAGCTCAGCTGCTAACCAAAAGGTCAGCAGTTCGAATCCACCAGCCGCTCCTTGTAAACACTGTGGGGCAGTTCTACTCTGTCCTATAGGGTCTACTCTGTCCTTTAGCGCCTCTTGACTAGATGGCGATGGGTTGGTCTATAAGGGGCCAGATAGTAAATATTTTAGGCTTTGTGTTTATTCAACTATTCAGTGCTGTCCTTGTAGCTCAGAAGCAGCTATAGACATTATGTAAACCAGTGAGCATGGATGTGTTCTAATAAAACTTTATTGATAGACACTGAAATGTGAATCTTCTATAAATTGCACATTTCATGAACATTAATTCTTCCTTTGATTTTTCTCAATCATTTAAAAATGTTAAGAACCATTCTTAGCTTGCCGGTCATATAAGAATAGAAGAAACTCTGAGCCAGCGTCTGTACGTTACAGAAGGCGAGTTGAGGTTCCTGCAGAATGTGTCAGGGAGGTGGCTAGGTTCCTGAGCCAGATCCTGAATCTAGGCCTGTTTTCTCTTCACTGTACACTTCCACCCTCTGCTGTTAGTGTCGATAATAACAGTCACTGGAGGGAGTGGTGGAATACATATTGAAATGCTCCATAATCAGGGATGATATACGAGAGGTGAGACTGATTTTTCTACAGTCGTGTAGAAAAGATTGCCATTTGATGGAAAAACCATATAAGTAGTTTAAGCAGTGAAAATTTTGTAACCAGTAACATAAAACTACAAATTGAAATGTGTAAGCTATTAAAACAAAATTTTTATGAGTGTTTAGAAACCTTCCTTTTGTTTGGGGATTGAGGAGCTCGGAGCCATGTGTTTGTAATCCTTAGAGCTGGATTTAGCTTTCTGAGGCACACTTTGCTCGGCCAGAAGCCTTTACCTCCTGGTATCCTGGAATGCTGCCATCTTAATGGCCAAAGTGGTTTATATTCTCAGTGATTTTTCTGGTTCCCTCTCTGTATTGGCCTCCTGGCCAGAATTGATGCCTCCGCCAGTGTTTGCTTGCGGGATCCTGATTTAAGTCATTAATATGTATTAACTCAGAGGCTTTCACCACCCTCTGAGTTAATGGTCTTTTGACCTTGTATCTCCATTATGGGTTACTGTTTAGGGAGAAAATACTCTTTCATATACTCCTTTAGTATCATGAAATCAATACCTATTTGTCAGAAACCAGTTGTTAACTACAAAAACTAACGTCACAGATAATCTCATCTCTCATGGGTTACCACGGTTAACCCTTAGACAATATTTCCAGCATTTTTTCCTAATTTGGTTTATAAATCATACCATTAAGTTGAAACTCACACTTTCAGGCATCAGGCAGATATGGAAATGAGTGAGGTTGGGAGGTGGGCCCATGTAAAAAAAAAATCACTTTCCAAAAATGAGGTGAGATGGTCATGACATATGATAGGGAGTGGTAGTACCTGGGGTGAACTGAAGCAGAAATACGTTTCTCATCATGATGTACTACACGCATACCTGAGTATGTGTGCACGTGCTTGTGTGTGTGTAAAACTTCCCCAGCAATATACTTATCCTTCTGACATATGATACACTCTGGTGTTTACACCCTGTTGTATCGCAAATGGTGTACATGCTCAGCTGCTAACTGGAGGTTGGTGGTTCGAGTCCACCTAGAGGCACCTCGGAAAAAAGTCCTGGCGACTTGCTTCTGAAAAATCAGCTGTTGAAAACCCTATAGAGCACAGCTCTCCTCTGACTCACGTGGGGTTGCCATGAGTCCAGATCAGTTTAAGGACTGTGTATTTTGTTTTGTTTTTGTATTTCATTACAAAAAATGCTGCTTATAATCCACTAACGGGTCATAACCCATTGCTCTAATGTAAACTCGCCTACTTCATCCTAATGCTTAGAGTTTTTCAACCTCAGCACTGTTGTTACTATGGGCCAGATAATTCTTTCTTGTGAGGGACAGTCCTGTGTGTTGTACGCTGTTTCGCAGCATCTCTGGGGTCTACCCACTGGATGCCAACAGCACCCCACCCCAGTTGTCACAATTAAAAAATGCCTCCAGACATTGCCACGTGTCCTGAGTGGGGGCAGGACTCAACCACCAGTTGAAAACCATTGGTTTAGATGATGGAATCAAAGCTTTAGAGTTCTGTTTAATTGAGGTAGAAGTCACATAACACAAAACTAACCATTTTAAAGTATACGGTTCAGTGGCATTTAATACATTCTAAAGGGGACTGGTAGCCTTTTCCTCCTCCTGGTTCTTGTCAAGTGGGAACGTGGGCTCAATGTTACCAGATTGTTGATGTTGCAAGAGAAGTCTCAAATCTGTATTCTTTTAAATGGGAACGATTCCCACTTTTACATTTTGGCACAAATTTAAAAAAAAAAACACCAGAAAACTCTATGCTGTATAAAATATGTCTGTGAACTGTGTGGTTCGTAGATCACCTGTTTGTAATGGCTGGTGTAGATGGTTGAGATTTTTTTTAACTTGACCTTGTGTTGTGAATACGTCTCCACATTAGTAAATAATGCTTTGACATATCACTTAGATGGATGCCTCCATCACTATATGAATGGTTTGCATTCTGTCACGGGCCATGCAGTGCCACCCTGCCGCCCAGCTTCTCTGTGCATGGTGCCACCAGGAATTGTGCAAGGTGCCAGCCCTTTGAACATACAGGTTGTTTCCAAGCTTTTGTAAGTAGAGGAAAATTCACATGAATCAGAGTGCTGGGGCGTGTGGGAGCGAAGGGGTATTTTTTTCTAATGTGATTCCAAGCCTCATGCTTTGTGTAGTGAGAAGAGCACTTAGTACAGGTTGTTAGAATTTCGTAATTGTAGATAATAAATGATGTGTTTTAGCCCACACTTGTGCATTGTACATCAAAGTATAAAATCTGATTAAATTATTTGTGACTTCAAAGGCAATTAGTTCTTTCTTTGGGCAGGATTTATGGCTTTGTGAAAGAATTGGCATCCGTTTCAAAGTTTAATTGAATTGGGAGTTTCCAAAAGTCTTTTTGCTTTTGCAAACGTCTAGAGTGATTTAAAGCAGGGTTTCCCAACCTCAACACTATTGACGTTTTGGGCCTGATAATTCTTGCTGTGGGGGCCTGTCCTGTGCATCGTAAGATGCTTAGCAGGATCCCTGGCCTCTACACGGTAGATACCAGAAGGGCCCCCTACCCCTGTTGTGACAGCCAAAAATGCCTGCAAACATTGCCAGATATTCCCTGGAGGGACAAATTTGTCTCTCCCAGTTGAAAACCACTGATTTTGAATTTTACCAAAACTTTGTTTGCTGAGTGCTCCTCTTTAAAGTTCAGTATTTACATTTAATTTTTATCAGTTTTTCCCCCGAATATAAAATATTTCTTTCCAAATTTTTTAATATCATAGAACAAATAGCATTTAATTTCACTCCAAGAGGTGACCCCTATTAAGAATCGGGTGTTCTTTTAGATTTTTTAATGTATATAATTGCATTAATAAAAAGGAAAAACGTACAATACAAATGACTTGTGGCAGAACGGGATCACACTAGGCTTTGTTTCTTCTCATACAGTATGTGCAGAGGAATGTTTGCTGCAACAGGATTTCTGTGGTTTTGAAATCTTTATGTCAGTTATGTGTTTCTGATTGTCAATAGTTATATGGATAGTACATGAATACCCGTTGCCGTCGAGTCGATTCCGACTCATACTGACCCCATAGGACAGGGTAGAACTGCTCCATAGGGTTTCCAAGGAGCGGCTGGTGAATTCGAACTGCTGATGTTTTGGTTAGCAGCCGTAGCTCTTAACCACTGTGCTACCAGGACTACAGTACATGAATAGGACAGAACTAATGGTGGTATGCGACTGACTGAATTTTGGAAAACATTTCTTGGAAAAAAAACATGGCTTCAGTGAAGTAATATTTTAAGCATGTATATTGATTTGTTTTCTCAGTGTAAATTATATACTCGTATGTGTACTAAATTCATGTATGTCTCTAAGTTTCTAACCCCACATGATACAGGCAGTTTAGCCAACCTAACATTTTTCTTTTGCTTGAGGTGAAAGCCACATACCACAATTAACCATTTTAAAGCGTACAGCCCAGCGGCATTTAGTACTTCCACAGTGTTGTGCAGCCACCTTCTCTCTTTAATCCCTGTGCATTTTAATCACCCCAGCAGGCTAGCGTTTTACACGTTTCTCTAGGTGGCCCTGTACAAAGCCACAGTAAAGGTTTTTAAGAACATATCCATCAAACTTCACTGGAGTTGTGTAATGATGTAAATGGAGGGAGAAGAATTCCATTTTTCTGTGTTAGCAAATATATCTTGCGCTTGTTTTAAAAGATTTTCCCCTCCAAAAACCCACAGGAAACACGCAAGGAGAAAAGGACAAAATGACCCATAATCTACACACCTTTGTTGCTGCTGTTGTTGGGTGCCATCAAATAGATTTCGACTCATAGTGACCCCATTTGACAGAGTAGAACTGCCCCACAGGGTTTCCTAGGCTGTGATCTTCACAGGAGCAGATCGCCAGGTCTTTCTCTCTCGGTGCTGCTGGGTAGGTTCAAACTACCAACCTTCGGTTTGCAGCTGAGGACTTAACCGTTGTGCCACCAGGGCTCTTTAAACACCTTTAGCTGACTCTTTTTTTAAGACAGGAGTAGTACATGCACATGGTTAAAATGAAAAGAAAAAAAATAGAGCAGTACAGAGCCTATAAAATAAAAAGTAAAAGTGGCCTTCTCACATAAAATGGTACTTGTGAAGAGTGTGCTTCTTAGCTCAAGTGGATACGTAAGACTAAATGGGCAGCCCCTGTCCGGAGTTGAGATGAGAAGGCAGAGGGGGTCAGGAGCTGGTTGAATGGACACGGGAAATCTGGGGTGGAAAGGAGGAGTGTGCTGTCACAGTATAGGGAGAGCAGCTAGAGTCACATAGCAACGTATGTATAAATTTTTGTATAAGAGACTAACTTGAATTGTAAACTTTCACTTAAAGCATAAGAGCAAAGAAGACTCTCTGAAATAATAAACCTCACTTGATCTTTCCTAGTCTTTAAAAAAAAGAAAAAAGTGTCCTTTTCCCCCCTTACTCTGAACTCCAGTTTTTCTCAAAAGTTTACCCCTATTAACAGTTTATAGAGTATGATTTTAGGAAACAGTATGTATCTATGCACTTAAATATGTGTATGCACTTCAAAAGAAAATACACACACAGGAACATTCTGTCCATAGTTGATTTTACTTTTCTCTTTTTTCACGTGTATTTTTTGTGGAGGCTGTTCTGTGTCGGATCATACAGATCAGCTTCATCCTGTTTAAGGGTTGCATGGTATTTATACCAGAATTTATTTAGCTAGTCTTCAATGAATTGACCTTTATAAGCTGTCTCCTGTTTTTTTTGCCGTTATAAACACTGTTGTAGCAAGCATTCTTCTGCACATACTGTGTCCTGGGGCGCTTTTCAAAGTTACAGCCATAGGTGAATTCCTAGCAGTGGAACTTGTGGATCGGTGTGTTTTACCCATTTTAATTTTGGATAATATCCCCAGTGTTCTCCTAAAAGGTTTTATGATTTATATTAGCGTATTTCTTTCTTTATCTGCATCAACCCTAGATGTTAAGTTTTGAAGCATGTTACCATGGAGATAAAAAGGGAAAGGGAAGTATTTATTTTGCTGCTTGATTACAAAATAAATCCATTGCCATTGAGCTGACTCCAGCTTATAGTGACCCTGTAAGACAGAGTGGAATGCCCTATAGGGTTTCCAAGGAGCGGCCGGTAGATTGGCACTGCCGACCTTTTGGTTAGCAGCCGAACGCTTAACTATTGCACCACTCGGGCATTTGTTTAGGTTGAGCTCAGTTATCATGTTTATTGACCATTTATTGATCATAGTTAAAAAATTTTAATTTAGAGACTATGTCTTTGAAATCTCAGTGCTTAAATTTACTAACATGAGAAACTTTGTGTCTATAAAATTAAAGCCTTGTTGTTCCAGTTATTTTTTTTCCCTAGTACTCATGGAACCCTGGTGTCACGGTGGTTAAGAGCTCGGCTGCTAACCACAGGTTCTGCAGTTCGAATCCACCAGGTGCTCTTTGGAAACCCTATCGGGAAGTTGTACTTTGTCCTATAAGGGCTGCTATGAGTTGGAATCAACTTGACGGCACGAGTTTGATTTTTTAGTACTCATGAATACACACACACACACACACACACACACACACAACACACACACACACACACACACACACACAAAATAAAAATGACTTTATCTGTGTTCTTGCTAAAATTTCCCGAAGGACCAGGAGTGGGCAGGACTATGCTAGACTGCTTGCCAGCCTCTCCTTTTTGATTTTGTAACTTGATCTCTTAGGGAGGGAAATGGGACTCACTTGGTGAGTTCTATGTGCAACCGCATGTTTGTATCTTTTTTTTGTTGTTGTTGTTGCGATTTTCACTTATAAGGCATCCTTGTCAAAATTCCCTGCAGTTTTCAAGTAGTGCTTCAGATAGTACAATAAGGCCTTTCGTGTTAGACTTGCTTGCTAGTTTCCTTGAGAGAATATAATCCGAAAAGTCTTGGTCTTTAATCTTCATGAGAAACACATTATGGGGATGTTTTGAGCCACTGCAAATTCCTTTTGGAAGAATTAGGAACATGCATGAATTTTTAATAATCCTAATACTAAAGATTTCTATTTATAGTATTTAAATCTTTTTAAATGCCTTTATCTTTATTCTTATCTCTTTGTATAACAAGCACTTCAGTTCTCCTTGTTGTTTCAATACCAGTGGTAGTATTAGGAATGTTATTAGCTGCCATAGAGTTGACTCAGACTCACGGCAGCTTTATGTGCAACTGAATGGAACGTTGCCTATTTGAGTCCGTTGTCGCAGCTGTTGTGCCAGTCCATCTCACCGACGGTCTTCCTTGCCCTTGCTGGCCCTCTACTTCACCAAACACGATGTCCTCCTCCAGCGATTGATCCCTCCCGATGGCATGTCCAAAGCCTGAGAATCGAACAGTGTTCTGTTGTGATCCATAAGGTTTTCACTGGCTAATGTTTAGAAGTAGATTGCCAGGCCTTCCTTCCCACTCCATCTTAGTCTGGAATCTCCACTGAAGCCTGTCCACTGTGGGTCACCCTGCTGGTATTAGAAATACCGGTGGCAGAGCTTCCAGCATCATAACAACACGTAAGCCACCACAGTACAACAAGCTGACAGGCAGGCGGTGGAGTAATAGTAATAACAACCCGAAATGAGAGTATGCCAGGTGCTGGGCCAGGAATTCAATTAATCCTAACAGGAACTGTGTTTTAATGTAGTATTTTCTTTTAGCCTAATTCTCAAAATAATTCCTAATGTTTATTGAGCACTTGCCAAGCACCAGTTGACGTGGATTAGCTAATCTAATCCTTACCTCTCCTGGTTTCCAGATGAGGAAGAGGAATTCCTGAGACACACGTGCTTCATCCCCATGTTTGGAGTTTCTCAGCCTCGGCACTATTGATAGTATGGGCCAGATAATTCTTCCTTGTGAGGGACGATCCTGTGCGTTGTAGGCTGTTTAACAGCATCTCTGGGGTCTACCCAGTGGATGCCAGTAGCACCCTGTCTTAGTCATCTAGTGCTGCTACAACAGAAATACCACAAGTGGATGGCTTTAACAAAGAGAAATTTATTTCCTTACAGTAAAGTAGGCTAAAAGTCCAAATTCAGGGTGTCAGCTCCAGGGGAGAGCTTTCTCTCTCAGCCTTCTGATCAGTGTTCCCCTGGACTAGGAGCTTCTCGGCGCAGGGACCGCGGTCCAAAGGACGCGCTCTGCTCCTGGCACTGCTTTCTTTATGGTATGAGGTCCCCCTGTCTCACTGCTCACTTCTGTCTTATATCTCAAGAGATTGCCTCAGGACACAATCCAGTCTTAGAGATCAGCTCCTGCCTTACTAACACAACTGCCACCCATCCTCCCTCATTAACACCATAGAGGCAGGTTTTACAACATAGGAAAACCACACAGTACCAGGAATCATGGCCCAGCCAAACTGATACACACATTTTTTGGGGGACATAATTCAAACCATGACACAGCCCACCCCAGTTGTCACAACCAAAAATGTGCTGAGGCGTTGCCAGATGTACCTTGGGGGCAGGATCAACTCCATTTTAGAACCATTGGTTTAGGTGATGGAACCAAAGCTCTAGAGGTTAATTGGAAACGCTACACTGAGAGCAAACAGTAGCATAGTACTTAACAGATGCCAGGTGTCATTCAGCTGATGGACCGGTTAGTTCATTTAATCCACCCAATGACCTCGTGAAGTAGGTACTGTTATTATCTCTTTCTGTGGATGTCAGGAAGGAGCCCTGGTGGTGCAGTGGTTAAGGGCTTGGCTGCTAACTGAAAGGTCGTCAGTTCAAATCCGCCAGCTGCTCCGTGGGAGAAGGATGTGGCAGTCTGCTTGCACAAAGATTACAGCCTTGGAAACCCTCTGGGGCAGTTCTGTTCTGTCCTGTAGGGTCGCTGTGAGTCACAATTGGCAAAGGGTTTGTTTTTTTTTAGTGGATGTCAGGAAAGGGAGGTGCAGAGCCTCAGGTAACTTTGCTCAGGTTTACACAGTAAGGCAGCAGCAGAGTGGGGACTTGAACCCAGGATGTCTGGCTCTCAAGTTCTCGCTTGAATCCAGGCCTCTCTATGTCTAGACATACATAAATAACGGGAGTTTGAACCGTTGACCTTTCGATTAGCAGCTGAGCGCTTAACCACTGTACCACCAGGGCTCCTTTTACATTAATTTCCTAGGGCTCTTACAAACTGGGTGTCTTAAAACAAGAGAAATTTATTCTCTCACAATTCTGGAGTCTAGAAGTCTGAAATGAAGGCGTTGGCCAGGGTGGTGCATTCTGGGGACTCTGAGGGAAAATCTGTTCCTTGCCTCTCCTATCCTCTGGTGGTTGCCAGCAATCCTTGGCATTCCTTGGTTTGTAGATGCTTCACCTCAGTCTCTGCCTCCATCTTTACATGGCTGCTTTCCTTCCGTGTGTCTGTCTCTGTGTCCAGTTTTCCCTTTTCTTATAAAAGACACCAGTCATACTGACTGAATTTGGAGGCCACTCTAATTCAGTATGACTCGACTGTATTACATCTGCAAAGACCCTATTTGCAAATAAAGTCACATTCACAGGTTCTGGATGGACATGAATTTTTGAGGGACAGGAACTATTCAACCTAGTACTCCCACTATATTACATTACAAATACTGGCAAATCTTTGCATGGACCTAAAACCAGCTCATGTGTATTGACTGGGTGAGCTGGTGTACAGGTTTTAACCCATTAAATCCTCACCCTTGAGTATCCTCACTTGACAGGTGAGGAAGCTGAGGCAGTTGCCCTCCACAGTGTTTGAGCACTTTTGAAGTCCCAGCTGTGGGGGTTGAGATTCCTGTCTCCATGTTCTGCTTCAGAGATCTTGATTCCTAACCCCTTTGCCATCAATAGCTTTCTCTTAACAACCAGGTCACCTCAGTGTAAATGTTTCTCACCTGAGGTAAGTCGGCCATTTTGTTGCCTGTCATGGTCTCCAGGGCCAGCTGTTGTTACGTGAGCTTGAGAGGAGTTAGCAGGAAAGTCCTGATAATGCAGACCTGTGAGGGCAAAGGTGCACAACATCAAGGATCTTCAGGAGGCCTTCATGGGCTCATATTAATGCTGCATCTTGTTAAAGTGCGTGATTTGGTTTTCCGCCCTCCCTCCCCACACGTGAGATGAGGCTGAAGAAAACCAAGCAAAAGCTTGTTGTCGACAAGTCAATTCCAACTCATAGCAATCCTGTAGGACAGAGTAGAACTGCCCCATAGATTTCCCAAGGCTGTCATCTTTACAGAAGCAGACTGCCACATCTTTCACCTGCTGCGCGGCTGGTTGTTTGGAACTACCGACCTTTCAGTTAGTAGCCGGAAGTTTTAAGCACTGTGCCACCAGGGCTCCTTAAAGCTGAGAAGGAGCTGTGTATAGGTGAGTTCTGAGAGATTTTTAAAAGCCTCTGGTGTGGGTGTAACTCCTTTTACTGATGTGAAAGTTTGAAACACAGTAGGGAGGGAGATAGTTTACAAACTTCTCCCTCACTCCCCTGTGCTACTGAATTTGGCTTTATTCAACCCTAGAGAACAAGAAATGGTGGGCCTTTGAAATGGGAAGCTGGGGCTTTCCCAAGGGGTCCGGTTGGTCACAAGCAGGTGCAAGCGGCTGGATGTGACCCGGCCTCTGTCTTCCCACAAACGGATGAGATACCATTTGTAAGTCTGGCTCCCAGTTTGGGCATCTGGACTGTGGTGGGGCTGGTTGAATTGCTGTTTGAGATTTATACCGTGAAAGGGCCAAACCAATTTCAGAGGCAGCTTAGCTGATTTGTCTTAGAGCTTTGTGTGTACTAGAATAACTGGGGAGGTCTTCTTTCCTTGTGGCTTTAACGATTTAACATTGGCTTAAAGCCCTTTGCTGAAAATAAATGGTTGACCCTCCCCTCCCCACCCTATCCCGTGGTGCTGTGTTGGCCTTGTGGAAATCAAATACAATTTCCCAACTTCTCCACTCTCCCCTTACCCCACACCTAGAAGTTTTGTTTGTTTATTTGTAAATCTGTCTTTTTAACAATTACATATTTTTTCAGCTTCACCAGCCTCCACCAAGACGGGCCAAGCAGGGAGTTTATCCGGCAGCCCAAAACCTTTCTCTCCCCAAGCGTCAACGCCAATCACGACGAAAGCAGACAAAACGTCCACCACTGGAAGCATCCTGAATCTTAACCTTGGTCAGTCGGAATTTTTGGAAGTGTCTTTCTATGGTAACTGCGAGTATCTTGGCAAGCTGTGGTGTCCTCTTTTTTGGCATCGTTCTTGGACTTTGAACTCTTTCCTCCGTTCAAAATTTTAAAGTATACAGTGGATAAAGGTGAAGAGAGATCAATATTAGGAACAAGGGATTTTGGGGGCACTCCTTGACATGCGAGTTGTTTCATCTTGAAGTACCTTAGGCCAGTGTTTGCAACCTTAATTGCCCTTGACCATAGTAACGCAGTTCTCATATATGTCAGTTTGTATACTACATACAGGTAACGGAAACAAGTTTCATGAATCAGCATTTTCCTTTCTGTGTGCAGCATATACTGATTCACTTTTCTTAATTCTCTTCTTTTTAAAATTCTGGCCTTCAACCGCTAAATTTTTTTTAACCTATTATTAGGTTTTAGTATTTTTTTAACCTATTAGGTTTTAGTTGGTAGTTTGAAAAAATACTGCCTTAGGCCAAAATCTCTAGCAAAAATTGGCACTGGAAATGTTAAGTAATCAAGTGTGTAGTTATTTGGAAACACATTCCATGACACCCACTTTTTATTGAGCATCTGTTATGTGCTGTGTACTGTATTAGGCATGGCGGGGGGCGGTGTGTAGAGTGGCAAGCAGTTCATCTAAGAACGCTGCTCTTCTCGAGCTTGGGTCCTAGAGAGGGAGAGGCAGTGAATCTGGTTAATTGACTAGGCAGTTCACACAGTGGTAGATGCTGTGAAGGTAAAAGGTGTTGATGTGATATATGGAGAGTGACGGACAGGATGGGGGTGGACACCCTGATTCACATGAGTGGAGGGGTCAGGGAAGTCCTCTTTGGAGATGTGATATAGGAACAGAGATTTGCATGATATCAAGAAACCAGCCATGCCAGTATCTGGAGGAAGATCATCCTAGAAGGAAGGACCAAAGAGGTTGAAAGGCCCTAGGGTAGGAATTAGCTTGGTGTGTTACAAAGGTAGAAGGAGGCCCAGGTGCGTGAGGGCAGAGTGGGCTAGGAGATGAGGCCAGGTGAGCAGGGGACCTGCAGGCTGTGCTGCGGAGGAGTTTGAGTAGAGGGGGATGTGAACTGACTTAATAGAATGCCCTTGTCGGCTGGCTGTTGAGAATAGTCTATATCGGTGGTTATCAAAAGGGGATGATTATGATTTTGCCCTCCTGGACATTTGTCAGTGTTGGCAGACATTTGTGTTCGTCATAACTGGGATTGGGGCGAATACAACTGGTATCTAGTGGGTAGAGGCCAGGGGTGCTGCTGACCATCCTCCAGTGCACAGGACTGTCCCCCATTACAAAGAATTATCCGTCCCCAAACATCATGGTTGGGAAACCCTGTTCCGTATGGAGCAAGCAAGGTAGAAGCAGGAAGAGCAGTTGGGACACTATTGGAATAATTCAGGTGAGAGCTGAGGATGGCCCAGACTGTGGTGGTAGCTGGGTGGTGGTGAGAGGTGGTTAGCTTCTATTTGGAAGGTGGAGCGGACAGGATTTGCTGAGGATTGGATGTGGGCTGTGAGAGAAAGCAAGGAGCCAGGGATAACCAGGGCTTCGAACTGGTTCATTACGGTTCGAACTCCTGTTGAAAGTTTGCATTTCCACTCCAGATATACTGAGTCAGAATCTACATTTTAACAAAGTACTCCAGGTGATTCTTATGTATAATAAATTTTGAGAATGACTGCTCTACTAGTGGTTCTCAGAATTGGTCCCTAAGCAGCAGCATTAGCATTGCTGGGAACTTGTTAGAAATGGAACAGTATTCACGAACTGATTCGAAGTCTTGGGGATGACGTCAGGGTTTTGTGGCTTTAGTTCCTGGTGGGTGGTTGTGCCAGTAATTGTGCTGGCAGGTTTGTGTGTGGTGGGAGTCAAGAAGTCAGTTTCAGATTCTACAAGTTTGAGATGCTTGGTAGACCGTAGGTGGAGAGGCTGAGTGAACAAAGTATCATCTGGCCCAAGTAGTCAGTAGTGCCGAGGTTGAGAGATGCTGGCCTAGAGTATCGTGAAAGATTGAGGACTCTGGAATCCTTAGGTGTGTAGAAATTGGGAAGAGGAAAAGAAGCCAGCAAAGGAGACTGAAAAGACAGTAGATGAGGAGAAAGAAACCTCCGGAGAGTATGTTACCCTGGGAGCCTGGAATATAAAGGGTTCCAGGAAGGGAGAGGTGGCCACCTGTGTGGACCAATGCCCATGCCTTTGAGGGTCAGTGCCCTCAGAGTTCATCTGGTGTGCAGTGCTGTTTCTAGATGGAGAAATCATGATTTGGAGGGGAGGATCAAGGTGCCCAGGATCACAGAGCCAGAGGCGGCAGGCCTCGATTTCCCACGGAGGGTGGTGGGTCAAGGGCTCACCGATTAGTGCTGCTAGATTGGGCAGTCAACGTGATTTGGACTCCAGTTCAGATGAACTGGCGGGAATTCCCCCCTTGAATGAATGGAGACCCGTTGGCCGGCTTGGGGAACATTTATTGTTCTCAACAGTGTGGTTTGCTTTCTCACACCCTACTGCCACCTCTCCACCCTGAAAGGAACTGCTGTATGGAAGCGTTCTCACAGTGACTTTCTTCTCTGCCAGTCATGCTTGGCGAGAAACGAGCTCCTTTCCCCAGCCAGGTGGTCGTTGGGAATCCTCATGGCACTGTGGATCATTCCATTTGGCTTGGCACATTGCTGGGGTGAAGAGTTCTTCCTGCCGTGTGTTTCAGTGGGTTGGCATGATGGATTCGAATCTCCTCTGGTTGCTCTTCCATTTCCCTGCACACACTCCTTGTTTTAGTCGGTGGGAATGAAAGCATTGGGAGCGTGGGCATATGGTGGGCCAGAATTTCAGTTACCTAATGGGGGATTAGTTAGTGATTGATAGAAGTATCTTGGGTAGGTAGAAAAGCCTGAAATGTGGAGGGAAATGCTAAGTAATTCTTGAACAATCGCCCAAGAACTGAGCAGATGGATTATAGGGCTTGGTCAGGTCTGTTGTCCATGCATCTCCTTGCAGAAAGAAACAGTGCCAGGGATAATGATGAAAGGATTATCACTGACAAAACACTATTTCACTGGGGAAAAAAAAAAAAAAAAACCTCTGGAAAAGGCAAACTCAGACGCAGGAAACAGATCAGTGACTACTAGGGGTTGGAATGAGGGAGGTTTGCTACAGAGCATGGGGGGAATTCTTAGGGGATGTAATTGTTCTGTATTCTGTTTGTGGAGGCAGTTACACGAATCTGTGCATGTGTTGCAACTCAGAACTGTACACCCAAAAAAGTGAATTTTACTGTCTGTAAATTAAAACAGTTAAAAAAATAAAACAACCTTCAAGGTAGGTAATAGCCCCGTTTTAAAGAATTGGGGACTGAGGCACAGAGAAGCACAGTTATCTTCCCAAGATGACACATGGTTTGTGGTAGTTTGGTCTTTAGACTCTGGCGTGACTGACGTTTGGCTCTTAACCAGGAGACATGACCCAAAATGCTTTCAGCAAGGCCTCCTGATGACTTCTGAAAGCCTTGGGCCTCCTGATGGATAAGTTGGCCCAGCTGCAGGGGCCAGAGGGGTAAGATGAATGCCAATTCGGAATGAGTGATAGTAGGGAGGACAGAATGGGCCTTCTAAAGGAGGTGGCTCACTCCAGTTAAGCCTTGTTGTCAGACTCTTTGAATTCTCAAGGAAGACAGAAATCCAGATTTTTATGCAAACTCTCCTAGTCTTTAAAAGTTGGTAATTAGATTCATTTAAAGAAACAAAAAAAATAACCCTACTTGGGCCAAAACAAAACCAAAAATATAAAAACAAGCCCATTGGTTGTCAGTTGGTCACTTATTGACTGTTATTTAATGACATGTGGTCAACGTGAGTTGGGAGTCAACACAAGTTAGAATCGACGGCTGTTAGCAACAACAGCAGTTAACATGACACAGGGAAGGTTTGTGAGGAGACCTGGTTTTTGCCCTGCCCACTGACTGACCAGGCTCCCCATTTGCCCTGTGAACATTTTTGCTCCTCCAAAACAAGGCGCTGAGCCCTGGTGCTTGTTATGGGGGCTCCCTCTGTGACTCCGTCATTCTAAGTAAGTCATAAATAAGAATGAGTTTGTGAGACGAGGAGAGAAGAGGACCGAACCCTTTTCTTCAAGACTCCTGTTTGCTTTCTCTGGTAATCCTGTCTCCTCTTATCTCTCAGATAGTGTTTACCTTGGGCTGAACAAACTCAGCGGTTCAGTACAGTAGTCCTGTTAGTGACAGAAACGTACCTTGATGCTCTGTTGAAGATGCCGACAGAGCAGTGGAAAGTTGTCAAATCCGGAGCTTTTCTGCTAGTTTATTTCTCCACAAGAGGTCTCCTTTCTCGCATAAAGCGATGACTTGGAAGTCTGCATTCTTTGAGAGTGCAGATGTGGAGCTGGGGGCCCAGATTTCCCAGATGTTATCTCTATATCCTTTATAGAGAGAGCAAGTGAATGAGATGGGGAAGAGCTCTGCTTGGTTTTGATTGATAAGATAGTATCTAGCTGGGCGTCTTTTCTACATGATATTGTTTCCTTGAAGGAGCCACCATTTTGTGGTTCCTGGGAGTTGATCCATTACAATTTTGCCTACAGCTTCAGCACAAAGGAGATCTCTTTCTTTCTCTTTTAACTGAAAACCACGTGCTTGTATTTTTCTTTAAAAAGATTTATTTTGGTTTTTATAGGTAATGATCTAGAGCTCTGGTGGAGCAGTGGTTAAGAGTGTGACTGTTAACTAAGAGATCAGCATTTTGAATCCACCAGCCGCTCCTCGGAAACCCTATGGGGCAGTTCTGCTCTGTCGTGTAGGGTCGCTATGAGTCGGAATCGACTTGATGACAACGGTTTTGGTATGGATAATTAATGTATGTTGTAAATTTCAAAGTACAGAGGATATTTAATGTAACGTCTGATCCTCTGTCCCTATACCTCCTCCCCAGAGGTGAACACTGTTCTTTTTACTCTTCTCGGAGAGATCTTTGAGGTAGATACCAGTGGTTCTCAACCTGGGAGATTTTGCTCTTTGGGAGACATTTAGCAATATCTAGAGACTTCTTATTGTCATGACTGGTATGTGGGTGCTACTGGCATCTAGTAGCTGGAGGCCCGGGATGCTGCTGAATATCCTCCAATGCATAGGACAGCCCTCCCCCTTCCATCCCCCGCTCCCAGCAGAGAATTACCCGGCCTCAAATGTACAATAGTGCTGATGTAGGGAAACTCCTGAGGTATACTTATATATTCATCTGTGTTCCACTTCCTTCTTTTCTCCCCACACTAATGCTACTGTGCTTTATCCTTATTTTATCATTTTTCATTTAACAGGCTGACTTTCCATATCACATAGAGATCTACCCCTGTTCTGTTTTAGCAGCTGCGGTTTATTCCATTTAAAGGTGAACTGTAACTTCCCACTTATCCCGGCCCCTTATTTATTGACTCTAGGTTGTTTCCCATTATTTGCCATTGAAAACATAGCTGCAGTGAAGCGGCTTTGTGCACATTTTGCTAGGATAAATTCCTCGAAGTGGAATTGCTGGGTTAGAAGCCACGTGCGGTTGACATTCTGAGAGATAGTGCCTAATTGCCCTCTGAAGAGGTGGTTCTGATTTATGCTCCCTCCAGAAATGTAAGATCGTGCCTTTTTTCTCTAGCGTGGGTATTTTTTATCCCCAGTTTCCATTTATAGCCTAAGCTGTCTTCCTGTCAGCTGAAAAGTTCAAAATGTTGGCAGCAAGGGTGGGTTCTGAAGATGTTCCCGATATAGAAGGGCAGGAGTAAAAGAAGTCGTCCTGATAAGCTACTATGGGAACGTGAAGCCCTTCTTTTCTCCCCAGAGAGGAGAGGAAAGTCAAAATGCAGCTGAAAGTTTGAGGAAGATAATTATATTTGGTCAGAACTTCTGAAAGTCTGCTCCCAGGGACCTGAAAACATAACATGATCTTAGTGACCAGAGAAATCTTATTTTGTGAAGTGAGATGCTTTACCTTCTTTTCTTTTCTTCTCTCTTGAATATGAATATTAACAGAGTTCAGTCTTTTTAGGCTGCAGTTAAATGGCTGCATTTACTTGAGACATCCATACAGAGACAGACACGTTATTTAGATTATTTTGACAAGACGTATGTCTTTTTATGAACACTAAGGTTTAGAAGGGTGATGCTGTCAACACAGATACCCAACAGTTTAGGGGAATGGTGAGGAGTTATTCTTAACAATAAGTCCTTGGGTTGTGAACATCCTTAACAATTTGTATGTGCTCTTTAATGTTATGTAAATTTGTCCTCACTTCGACAGGCTTGAACCAACCCCCACCCCCCACCACAAATTCTTCATCAAAATCACTTTCATTTGCTGCACGTGCGGCTTTTAAATAATTCAGAAGGCTTCGAGCCTTTTCTTGCACTAAGGTCAGGCTAAATAAGAAACTACAAATTCTTAAAAACACACTTAGGAAGGATCTCATTTGTAACCAGGGGCTACCTGTACTCACGTAGAAGATTGGTTTTAATATACAGGAGTTCTCAACCTTCGGTGCCAATTAGAATCACTTGGGGAGATTTTAAAAGGCCTGATGGCCAAGCCTCTCCCGAGGCCAGTTAGAATCTCTGGGGACGGAGCCCAGGCATAAGTATTTCTTAAAGCTCTACAGATGATTTCAAAGAGCCTTGTTAGCACAGTGGTTAAGTGCTTGACTGCTAACAGAAAGGTTGGTGGTTCGAACCCACCAGCCGCTCAGCAGGAGAAAGAGATGGCAGTCTGCTTCTGTGAAGATTACAGTCTTGGAAACCTTGTGGGGCAGTTCTCCCCTGTCCTATAGGGTCACTATGAGTTGGAATCAATTTGACGGCAATGGATTTGGTTTGGTACAGATAATCTCAGTATGCAGCCAAGGTTAGGAATCACTGCACCAGTTATACGGGTTGTCAACTATATCTTGTGGGCCAAATCTGGAACCTCACCTGTTTTTGTAAATAAAGTTTAATTGGAACACAGCCACACCTATTTGTTTACATACCCTTTGAGTGCTTTTGCAGCAGAGCACTTGTGACATGCAAAGCCTGAAATATTTACTTTCAGACCCTTTACAGAAAGTTTGTTGACACCTGGTCTAGTGGATTGAGTTTTTCACTAGCTGCTCTGTAGAATGTATTAATCATCTGTTAGTGAGGACATTGATGAACGTATCAGTCGGCGGCTTCCCCTCATGGAAAGTGTTTTTATGAGATTCTTGTTTTCCAATTTCACGCTTGAAAAGGCTGCCTTTTTCTTCTAGAATCTAGGATGCTTCCTCATTTCAGAAAGCGGAAATTACAAGGCCTCATATCCTTTCCCTTCTGACGTTATGCTTGCAGCTCAGCTGCGTAAGTCTTTGTAAGTCCTGCTTCTTTGTGCTGCTCCCCAGTGTAGTCTCTCCGTTTTCTTTTTATGCTTCTCTAGCCCTTATTCTTCTTTTTCTCCTTGCTGTTTTATCACTGTTTCATTCTTTAAGTAAGTAAGATACTTCAGATTGCTTGCGTTCAGATGCAGGTATAGATAGTTTTGTAGTTCTTTCTCCAGTAATTTTTTTTTTTAAAGTCCCGACGGTTTATTAGAAAGAATGTAGATATTAAAAAAAATCCCCACTGTCATGAACACATACTGAGGTTTTCAGCCCTGGTATAAGGTGAATCAAGTAATAAGAAGAGTAAATCCAATAGTGTATTAACATTTTTTACTCATTTGCCATACTGATGGTGTACATACAGATTTGGTCTAAATGTACAGACTCCTCAAGCAGCAATGTACAGTCATTGTCCTCCGTGCTAAGAGATGTAGAAGCTTAGAGTCAATACCAAATGTACAGGCTTCAAAAACCATCTAAATTAGGGCATTCACTAGTTTTAGCTAAGATACATTTGGAACACTGAGAAGTGATTACAATAATGTGAAGTAAATTTCTTGAAAAATTTAGCTGAACAATCAGAGGGACAGCAGGTTACCAGTGTAAGGTGTCAGCTGATTTGTTTCAGCTACTTTGAGCCCAAGTTCTAAAATCTAAAATTTAGTGGCCTTTCTCTAAGCTGAGAGCTTCCTATCACGTCAGTATCTATGTTATGAAGTAAAGGAGACTTAGATGAAATGTTTTATTTATTACAACTGCTGTATTAATTGCCTAAGACCTCAACAGCTTCATGGATGTCTGGGAAATGTTCAGGCTTTAGCTGACTTAAAATTGTCCCCATACAGTGGTGCTTACTAACCTTTAGTGAAGGCTTTTAACAAACAAACAGGTTGAAACATGGGATAAAGAAGGCAAATACAGCATCCGCCTTTTTAGAGCTGTCAACTCAGGAATTCTTTCCAATTATGAAATCTTGCAGAGAAGTTATTTTTCTTTCTCAAAATCCCGGCTGCTGACAGTATTCCTTACTCCAGATCTGGCGTTTTTTCATCATCACTGTTTGTGAGTCATCATCCGCTCCATCTATTTCTGGTAAGTCGACATCCTCATCACCACCCATGTTGTTCACCATCTCAGAGATACGGTCAGAATTAGACATATCTTCATCTCAATCATCTTTCTACTCTTCCCAGTTATTTAAGTTCACGCTAAGCCAGTTAAGCTTTGCTCTTTCTTTTGTTAACCTTGGCCATGACTGGCCAGATTCTCCTTTTCGTAAACAACGTAGATTGATCTGTCCGCTTTTTTATGCCTGGAATCATTTGGATCAATACAGTAAAAAAGGTCAATTTCACGTAAATGTTTATAATTATCACTTTCTCCAGGACAACTGAATATAAGTTTGGATTTCTCAAAATTTACATTAATATCTTCACTGTCTTCAACACAAAATTCTGTAAAGACATAGTGCCTTTGGTCGTAGCACTTTGCAGAAGCAGGCTGCATGATGAATGGGGCAGGGGATGGGTGGGCAGGCATCTCCTTTAGCAGCTGCTGGGGAATTGACTCCTCTCAGGTGGCGACTCCGGGGTTTTCTCCCTGGTCGTGGCCTGTCTCCAGTAAATTTGAACGTACATTCTTCTCACCCGAAGAGGTGGCTGTGCATTCCCACTGCCGTCTTTGTGATGCAGTCCTGTCTCTAACCTCTTCAGAGAGGTGTTTTTTTGGTGCTTTTCCTGAATTGCAAGGATGAGTACATCTGCTTGCTTTGAGCACTCAGTTCTGGAATCTTCCTGGGGGACTGATTGCTGAATGTTTTGTGGAAAGTGTCCTTCATAACCTTACCTTGGTGGGGATGTTGTTAGAATGATAAAATCAAGTTGGAACAGTTTTGCTTCTGGTCAGTTGTGACTGGGTTGGGTGGGGCTTTAGGGGGCTGCTTCTGATCACTTTAAAGAACTGATCTATGGGTGCATAATATAAGAGAATGCACCCATACAGGATGAAGGGGAGGTGTGTTGGGAGTATGTTGGAAGACAAAGCAAAACCGAGAGTCGAGGGGAAGAGTGAAGGCTTTGAGTGGTTTGTACCAGTCCAGCTCTCGGACTATGCCCTGTGGCCTCTTCAACAGTCTAATGAAAGGAAGTGGGTGTTTGGGGTGCGGTCACAAGGAGATGACAGGAAGGCTGAGGAACTAGTTCCTAGCTGATGGGAACAGGCGTAGGGGTGACTTCTCCTCTTTGTCCATTGGTCTGGATGCCACATGCTTTCCAACCTCTTTTCTGGGATTGGGTTAGGGCACGTGCCTCACGTTCTCTGCTTTGGGTCACGCCAGAGGGTGGCAGGCAAGGTGTAAGACGGTACTTCCTACCTGGAAAGTCTTATCTTTCTCTGTGCCTTTGCAATCACCTTAATTTTAGGGGCTCCTGATGTCAGTGGGAAGGCTGAAAACCTGTGTGTTCTGTGGGATGGGGCTCATCCATGTCTCCTCAGGACAACAGGGCAGAGTCCCCAGTATGCTTGTCAAGTGTCCTGTGTCTGCCCTTTGGCCAGGAAAGGGCTGGTGTCTGGACACCTGGACCCACCAACACTGCCCGCACTGGAGAAGATGTAGTTTCTCAAAAGGAGGCCAAGTAACCACTCAGGCATCTTGGGAAATTAACAGCATTATTCCCTATTTGGAGCCCTGGTGGTGCAGTGGTTAGGAGCTTGGCTGCTAACCAAAAGGTCAGCAGTTCTTCTCTGTCCTATAGGGTGGCTGTGGGTCAGAGCCGACTCGATGGCAACTGGTTTGGTTTTTCTTTAAGAGGAGGCAAGAGGAGCCCTGGTGGCGTAGTGGTTCAAGCACTCGGCTGCTAACCAAGAGGTTGGTGGTTTGAATCCACGAGCCTCTCCGCAGGAGAAAGGTGACAGTCTGCTTCTGTAAAAGAATTTACAGCCTTGGAAACCCTGTAGGGCAGTTCTGCTCTGTCCTATACGGTTGCAATGAGTTGGAATCAACTTGACAGCCCTGGGTTTTGATTTGGTGGTTTAGAGGAGGCAGGAGGAGCCCTGGTGGCACAGTGGTTAAGCACTTGTCTGCTAACCAGAAGGTTGGGCGTTGGACTCCATCAGCCACTCCGCGTGAGAAAGAGGTGGCAGTCTGCTCTTGTACAGATTTACAGCCTTGGAAACCCCATGGGGGCAGTTCTCCTCTGTTCTGTAGGGTTGCTGTAAGTTGAAATCAGCTAATTGGCAGTGGGTTTTATAGGCAGCAGCAGAGGAGTTTGGAAAGGAATTGAAGAAATGCAAACTCATCGCCTCTTTTGGAATCTGGTGCATTGGTAATACAAAGAGCCCTCTGCAGAATGGTAGGGGTGGGACCTTGAGGCTAATTCGTCATTCAGAAGTCTTTGCTTGGATATTATGGTGAGGGGCTTGGACTCTTGATCCTGGGTGAGTTGACCTGTTGGATACAGGTTAAATATCAAGCGCTAATCTACTCACTTTCCTCAAACGGATGCTATCAGCCGAAGGGAAGTATAGCAGTCTGCCCGGAAGGTTTGCCTCTGTGATATTCTCCCCTCCCCTTCTAGTCTGAGCCCCAAGACTAGGTTAACTAAGAACGAAAAACGAGCTTGCAGGGTGAGTGGTGAGCTGACATCCCCCTTATCAGGGAGGGGCTAAATGAATAGTTTCTTTTAGAAGGATCAGCACAAAGCTGGTTCCTATGAAGCGGAGGTTAAAGATGTCCCAAATGTCTAACTTAACTGCTGTCCCACTCCATCATCTTTAACATCAGCTACTCCCCCTCTCCTCAGTACTCTCCCTCCCGTCTTTGGGTTCAGTTATTTGCTGCAGTGTCTCACAGAACTCACGAACTATACTTACAGTTAATTATTAGGGAAGTAACAGGGTACAACTTGGGATTGGGATCAACTTGGAAGTAACAGGAACAACAACTTAGGATGCAGTTCCTCCATCAGGACAGCATCTTTTTGCCCTCTGCCCCTGGGCCCTGCTGGGGGCCTTCTCAGGCAAGTATTAATAGCTCTTGGTTGCGTGGATCCTCTCTTTCACTCTCTCTGTCTCCCTTTAAGCCTAGTTGGGTGGCAAAACTGGCCAATCCCTTCATGAGGGTTCTATACACCTTTTTGCGTGGTCCCACCACCACAAGGGTGCCACGCACCTTATTTACATTATTAGCAAGCCGTCCAATCCCCTTGGTGGGCCACAAGCACCTCATTTGCATAGCCCTACCCAGTCATTTGGTAGGTGTTACAAAACTATGGCGAGAAAGGCCATATAAAAGCTTCCCATCACACCACAGGGGCTCACTGTCTCTCGGGTGCAAGCCCTCTCTGTCTGGGCCTGGAGTTAAAGGCACACCTTGGCCAGGCTCAATGTGACTATATCTGCTGATACTGAGATTGGACATTGTATTAGTTATCTACTGTGTTCACAAATAATGCACCCACATAGATAACGCTTATGTACGTACACATACAACACGCATAGCACGTCTAGGAAAATACTGCACGAGGGAGTTGCACGGTTGGCCTGTCCTCCAAAAAAACATGTATAATGCGCACGTTATTTGCATGAAAATATGATAGTGTTGCTCTAACAGAAATACCACAAGCGGATGGCTTTAACAAACAAATCTATTTTTTCCACAGTTGAGGAGGCTAGAAGTCCAAATTCAGGGTGACGGTTCTAGGGGAAGGTTTGCTTTTTCTGTCGACTCTGGTGGAGGGTCCTTGTCTCTTCTGAGCTTCTGTTCCTCGACGACCTTCATGTGGGTTACCGTAGTGTGTTTTGCTCACTTGTTTAATCTCTTTTATATCTCAAAAGAGATTAACTCAAGATACACACCCTATACTAATCCTGCCTCATTAACATAACAAAGACAACACATTCCCAAATGGAATTATAACTACAGGCATAGAGGCAAGGATTTACAACACATTATTTTGGGGGACACAGTTCAGTTCATAACAGACATGTTACTGGAACCTTTGGCTTTCAGGGATCACTGATGAGGCTGAGGTTGCCACGTGGAGCCATCTGACTGAGATGGTACATGTTAAGTATCGAAGCAACCCAGACTGTTGGGTAGACTGAGTCAATCTGCCAGATATGTTTATTTGGGCCATTATCTTCAAGTCACCCCAGGTTGAACAGATGATATTGTTGGGACAAATGACAAGAAACTTCTAATCGTTGTGTCCTAAAGTATATGTTTGGCTCTGGCTTTGTGAGGAGGTGCTGAGTGATGACAGTTGTTTGTGAATCCCCCGAGTGCCTGGTCTTACAAGGGTGGCATGATGTCTTCCAGACCGCAGCAAAGCCGAGATGGATTTGAAGGAGCTGAGCGAGTCGGTTCAGCAGCAGTCCGCCCCCGTTCCGCTCATCTCCCCCAAGCGGCAGATTCGCAGCAGGTTCCAGCTCAATCTTGACAAGACGATAGAGAGTTGCAAAGCACAATTAGGTATGTCTTTTGGTTTGCTTGCTTTTAATGTTATTCTTTGTAGGAATACCGCCCAGATGAAATAAGGGTTGGATCCTGGCTGCTCATAGCATCTTTAACCTTGTCATGTTTGTTTAATTAAAACCCATTTCCACTTGTGGCAAACTATTTCAGGTTTGCTAGTTAATTATTCAGAAAGGCCCTTTGAGTTCATCAGAGTTCATTCATTAGTGGAAGCAGTCTGAGAACCAGAGGTGAAGGTGGTAAGAAGGCTTAAAAGCATAAAGGGTCTCCCGGGTTTGCCTCTTTTTCCCCTCTCAGCACGCGTCCGTGTCTGAACATCAGTATGCGTGTGTGTGTCCCACGAGTCTCCGACACAAAACCCTGCCCCTCCAGACCGGACGATTCCCACCCGGCAACCATTTTTGCATCTGTACCTGTTGTTGCCTCTCTTCCCTGTGCTGCCTGCCATCACACTGCCTGCCTGAATCCTGCCCCTCTTCAGGCTGAGCTCAGGCCTCACCCCCTCCAGAAGTCTCCCCTGACTGCTCTTCCACCTGCTTGCTTCCTGTGGTACCTATTGCTCAGAAGCATCAGTGGTCCCTTTGTGTGGGGGTATTTGTCCCAGTCTAGACTGGAAGCTGTTTGAGGGCAGGGACATTGTTTTATAAGGATTTGCCTTCTTCAGGGTACTTGGTGTTGTGCACATAGTAGATGCTCTGGAATATTTGTTGAATAAGTAATTAAAGTGAAGAGAGTATTTATTAAGATGTGGGGAACAGCTCTGGGCCTCAGGAGATAGACCCACTCCAAGGTGGTCTTTACTGTGTCTGCGGGTATTCTGGACCTTCCAGTGAGAAAGGAGCTGTAGTTAGGGGTCACCTGTACAGAGGAGAGTGTTCCTTATCGGGTTTCCTGTTTGGTGAGGACATTGAGTGGCCTGGGTGAAATTTGGCTTTTGTTTAAATACCCCTCTTGGGTCATTCCATGCAGTTGGCTAACTCCTTGGTTTGTTATTGTTAATTTTAATGTTGGTATTTGCTGAGTTCTTCCAATGCACCCTGTGCTGTGCTAAGCACTGTGCGTATATTGTAGCCATCCCATTTTGCAGATGAAGAAACTGAGACTCAGAGAGGTAGGTCACTCATTTATGGTTATATATACGTAATCAAAGTGGAGGAGCTGGGATTTGGATTCACGTATTTTGAACTCCATGCTTTCCTGGCACATGTGCGGCTATACTTACTTTTCTTGTGTCTGACCATTAGCTTCCAGTAGCACAAGCTCTAGGACTCAGAAATTATACCAGATTTTTATATTTTGATTTTTTTATGCCCTTGAGCCCTGGCAGAGGCCGATGTAATTGACTGGCTCTTGCCCTTTTGCAAGTTTGTCTTCTATATCTGGGTCAGGGCAGTGACTCTACTCCTAGGCCATGTGGTGGTGAATTCTCTAGTACCAAGACTGTACTAAGAGTGGATTGGATCTTCTTTCCTTCAGAATTTTAGGATACAGCATTATTTACCTACAGCCTGGTGACACACAGCACATTACTGGAAACAGGAAACGTAAATGGGTTAAAGGACCTATTGTTAGAAATATGCTTTTACCCATTAGTGTGTGTGTGGGAGTGTGAAACACCTGCCTTTTGTATTTTCCCCTTTTGATAGAGACTTGACTGTTGACTCCACTGTGAGTGGAAGAACAGTGCAGACGTGATGGCGGTTGACTGCAGCAGTGCAGGGAGTAAGAGGGAGGGCGAGGCACCTGACTCATCGGGAAAGGGTGTGCCTTTCTACAGGGGGCAGCAGCTTCTCGGCCCCGGCCAGGTCTTGCCTTGCAGGAATGTGACCCATGTTGCCAGATCTGCTCTTTCAAGAGAAGCCCGCCATCTTGATTTCTGTGTGAATAGTCCTGATTTGTGAATGTGGGTGAAATTCAAAAATGGGTTTTTGAATTAAATTCAAAATTAGAAAGCGAAAAACAAAAAAAAAAAAATACTCTGTGGGCCAAACCAGTGCTTCCCAAATAAAATGTGTCTGCTGGCCAGATGTGGCTTGTGGGCTGATTTTGCAAGCTCTGCTTTAAGGCTTTGCCTCTCTTCTTTAAGCCCTAGACACATGGGTAAAGTGCTTTACCACTTTGGGAGCAAGTGAGAGGAGCGTGGGGTAGTGGGTCAGGAGCCCAGGTTTCTGGTCTTGCCTCTGTCTTGGTTTTCTCTGTGTCTTAGGGCAGATGATTTCTCTGGGTCTCCGTTTTCTAATCTGTAAAATGGATCAGTTTTAACAGCTCATCTCTGGTAGTCCTTTCCATCTCTCCCATTCTCTATATCCCAGTTATTACCAGTATTGCTAAGATTTAGCACTGTGTAAACTTAAATTTTATGTTGCCAGTTTCCACGTCTAATGTGAATGTTAATAACTGAAACCTTCTCCAAAAACAAGTTCCATTCATCAGCTGTAGTCAGTTGCAGCTTTAGTTCATGCTAACCCCGCCAGGCCAGTGTGATGTGATGTGAAATGTTTTTTTTTATTCCAGCATTTGGCGTGGAAAATGTTTGCGTTTTTGGTCCTGCTTTTTATTTTGTGAGTACGCCACATGCTGGGTTTTCTTTTTGAATTTAGGCATAAATGAAATCTCGGAAGATGTTTATACGGCCGTAGAGCACAGCGATTCGGAGGATTCCGAGAAGTCAGATAGTAGCGATAGTGAGTATATCAGTGATGATGAGCAGAAGTCCAAGAATGAGCCGGAAGATGCAGAAGACAAAGAGGGTAGTCGGATGGACAAAGAGCCATCTGCTGTCAAGAAAAAGCCCAAATCGACAAACCCAGTGGAGATTAAAGAGGAGCTGAAAAGCACATCGCCAACCAGCGAAAAGGCGGACCCAGGGGCAGTCAAGGAAAAGACAAGCCCCGAGCCTGAGAAGGATTTTCCAGAAAAAGCAAAACCTTCACCTCATCCAACAAAGGATAAACTGAAGGGAAAAGATGAGATGGATTCCCCAACAGTGCATTTGGGCCTGGACTCCGATTCAGAGAGTGAACTTGTCATAGATTTAGGAGAAGACCATTCTGGGCGGGAGGGTCGAAAAAATAAGAAGGAACCCAAAGAGCCATCTCCCAAGCAGGATGGTAAGTTACTATATCAGTTTCCGGTTTCTTAATTCGGTTTAGAGTTCCGCCTTCCGTCTGTGTCATCAGAAGTTTATGGGACCCTCTAACCCCAGTGAGAGAGAGAGTGCAAAGCTGTAATTGGTTTAAGGTCAACTAGCTAGTTCTGAACAGGACCAGGATTTAAACCTGGGCCTGCCTGCCTTTTACCTGCTTAGTACCCACCCAACGTGATTGCTTTTAAACGCAGAAAGTCTTAGAAAATGCTAGTTGCTTTTTTTTTAAATTGATGTAATTAAATGACATTTACGTTTCAAGTTAGTCTCCCATACAGAATTTTTTTTTTTTTTTTTTGCTAGTTGCTTTTAATGGCCATTTTTTTCACCTAAGCAACTGCTTCTCCAATATACTCACACAGTTCTGTAAGTGACTGTCAACACTTAGACTGTTGACAAGGCTCAAATTGTTACAAGTGCTCAGATCAAAGTGTTCATGAGTTCAGCATCCCTTTTCTCTCTTTATGCTGCCCAGATGTCTCAGAGTGCATTTTCTTACTAGAACATGAAACCATTTGAGTAACTGGTGCCAGAATTGGGTGCTGAGTGGTTGGTTCCTGAGTGCTGTAGATGAAGGGCTGTTGTATGGTGGGTACCCGGGTTGGTATTCCACCATACAGGCTGACCTGAGACCAGGGTTTCTTAACCCCGGCACTATAGCGATTTTGCACCTGATAATTCTTTGTTGTGAGATGCTGTCTTGTGCATTAGATGATGTTTAGCAGCGTCTCTGGCCTCTGCCCCCTAAATGCCAGTAACACTTGCCTAATTGTAACAATTAGTAATGTCTCTACATTACCAAACATTCTCTTGGGGACAAACTCTCCTGCAGTTGAAACCCGCTGCCCGAGTCCCAGCATTCCCCCCATTGCTAGTTACATATTGAGCCAGCAGTGGCTGCCCTCAAGCCTAAGGTAACCCGGGCATGTTGGCGAACCCTTCAGAATGTGTGAATAATTTGAAAGGGTATCCTTCCAATCGACAAAGCAGTAAGCACATTTTTCAGTTGGCTCGTGGGTGGTGAGGAGATTCCAGCATACCCAAGAAAGATGCTGAAGAATTAATTGAGGGCCCAAGAAAAAATGTTGCATCTGACAAACTAGATGTTATAACCATAAAACAGTATGGTCTTAAGATAATGAAAGGGATAACCATGTTTAATTTTTGACTATGCCTAACTTCTGACAGGTGTGAACTTTTCAACCAATCCCTTGAGTAAGGTGTGCTCTGTGTGCTTTGGGGACTCATAGCCTAGTGGCTAAAGCAAGTCAGGGATGGGCCTTGAAAATTGTTCCAGTTGTGGCTGTTTTCTACCCGGGCAGCTCTGGAACCTGAAATGTACTAGAGAGAGGATTCCTGCAGTTCAGCAAAAGAGGTTGGAGTGTCTGGATAATGAGATGGAGGGAGAGAGAGAGGCTAATGAAGTGGGGCAGGGAGGGTAAAGCATCCATCTCACCATCCGTGAGCCTGTCTTTCAGATTTATGGGTGGCCTCTGGAGACGCAGATTATGTTGGGGCTTAAGGGGACACCTCTGATATTCCAGAGAACGATAGAACTAGTATTTATTCCATGATGGTGAGAATTTTGGGTACAGATAAGGCTCCTGTGAATGATATATTCATACTGTTCCTTTCTTTCTGGAACAGATCTTTGATTGATTTTTATGCCTCTTTCTCTTGCAGAAGATTTGCAACTGATCAATAAGAATACATAACCATGAGATAAGATGTAAATAAGTAAATCAGTGTAAAAGGATAATGAAGATAGAATAGTGAGAGGTCTGAAGAAAGCTTCTGTGCATAAGTATATTCCAGTTGGGCTCTGAGCTTCCTAGCAGTCAAAGTAAAAAGGGAAACACAGTCCCTAAAAGGTCTCATATTTTCCAAAAGTCAAAAAGAATTCCAGTTGATTAAAAGAAGTAGAGCTCTTCCTCGTGTTGATGTCTAAAGGGAATTTCTCCAGGAGGCCCTCATGAAAGAGACCCTGAGTGTATGAGTGGAAGATCTGATTCTAAAACACAATTTGGTTAGAGCAGCTTCCCCGGGGGTTGGGACAAGATGGAATAATCTTAAATCCAGAGCTCCCTGATGGTGGTTTGGATCTTGAAGAAGCAACTTCGTGTCTGACTCTGCAGTTGAACATGTTTTTAATGATGTATAGTCACTCACGAGTTTGTTAAGTGAAGGACATTTTGGAAAGTTGTGTGAGGTGACTTCAGACTTAACCTTCAGCTAGGGATGGAGCTTCTGCATAGAATATGAATCCTCAGATAATTGTCGTTAGATGCTGTTGAGTTGGTTTCGACTCACAGTGATCCCATACGACAGAGTAGAACTGCCCCATAGGATTTTCTTGGCTGTAATCTTTACGGCAGTAGACAGACAGGTCTTTCTCCTGCAGAGTAGCTGGGTGGATCTGAATTGCCAGCCTTTTGGTTAGCAGCTGAGCTCTTAAGCATTGCGCGCCACCAGGGCCCCTTCCTCAGATAGTATACTTTTTATAACTGGTTGATCTCAGAACAGAGGTGAAGGGAACTTCTTCCTCAGAGACTTTTTTGCTACGTGTACTCTGTAATGTCAGTGATTTCTATTCTTTTCCAAAGGGTAGGTGAATTCTTTTCTTAAAAAGTCCTCTATTTGTATACAAGACAGCGGCAAACTCCAGAATAAGTAGTAGGTTCATTTGATAGGGTGGCTTCTGGGGTGCTGACCCTTAAGAAATTTACCTTTTATTTCTGTTAGAGGTAATTCATTATATACTTCAAATTTCTAGGACAATTAGGATTTCCTATAGCCTGTTTTTGCTCCAAAAACCACCAGAATACCCTAGAAATTAAAATCTTGTAGTGTCTAAATGATATCCCCAAAGACTGTACTTTAAGCCTGGTATCTTTCCCGATTGTGCACCCCAGTTTTTCATTGGGAAAAGGGAGCCATCCAGACTGCCGCTAAGTGGTAGCCCATCTACAAAGCTGGCTGTTTGTTTTTGCAAATCAGCAAACAGATAATGACCTTGGAGTTGCCCTTTGCCCAAACCTGTTGCCCTCGAGACAATTCCAACTCATAGGGACCCTGCAGGACAGAGTAGAACTGCTCCATAGGATTTCCAAGGCTGTAATCTTTATGGGAGCAGACTGCCATATCGTCTTCCCAGGGAGTGGCTGGTGGGTTAGAACCACTGACCTTCGGTTAGTAGCCAAGCACTGAACCTAGGCTAGCTAACGTTAATTAACGACAGCCACGCAATAACAATGTGTATATTTTTTGCCACATGGCAGAAAAGGGAGGCATTGACGGAGCATCTGTAGGTTAGAAACCCCGCTGGGGGGCTTCCTGTGCCTGGCCCTTAGAAGAACCAAGTTCAAGGCCTCCTCCTACACCTGGAAGGGGCAGGGACTGCACACGCTATTAGGCAAGGCCTCCTGCTCCTGAAAGGGGCAGGAACTGCACCCAGTATTAGGCAAGGCCTCCTTCTGCATCTGGAAGGGGCAGGAACTGTACCCAGTATTAGGGAAGGCCTCCTTCTGTACCTGGAAGGGACAGGGACTGTACCCAGTATTAGGCAAGGCCTCTTGCACCTGGAAGGGGCAGGAACTGCACCCAATATTAGGGGCTCCTCACTGCAGGACAAGCTCCCCTTCAGTCCCCAACATTCTTGCCTACAAGCTTGGCTGAACTCTCATCTCCGGAAGACCATGAGGGCCAGCCAGAATCACCAAGAAAGCTTTTTAACCTCCTGAGTCAGAACGGTCAGCTTGTCTGTTCTCTCCCCTGGCTTCCCAGAACCGTTAAAACTTACTGAAAATACTCCCCGGAGTAATCAAGCTCATCTTTTCTGGGTGAAAGAAGTCTAAGAAGACAGGCGTAGTCTTTTCATAAAGTGTATGATGTCAGGGCACAACCTCTAAGCCAGGGTGCTGACTTTACAGTGGTGGTGTGTGTGTGTTCCTGGGCATCCTCTCTGGGGGGAGAGCTCACCCAACCGCTGGCTGGGACCTCTGCGGTGGTAACAAGGACCCCCCTTTTACAAACCAGCACTCACGTGGTCATCCCCTCCAAGCTGCTCAGTGCTTCTGGCGCTAACCTGCCTTCGGCCACTCTGCACTGCCTGCCCTAACTCGCCTGAACGTGTCTTGGCCAATGCTGTTCCCTTCCAAATTCTCTGTCTGTTGAAATCCTTCCTGCCCTTCAGAGCCCAGCTCCTCCAAGAAGACATACCCTACGTGGCGGTGGTTTTCAAACTTGAGTCCTTCATATTCGTTAGTTTTGTCATTTCTAAGTCCTGCTTTATATAACTATTGATTGACTTTTTTTTTTTATCAACTCCCTCTTAAAAAAAATTTACCTATTTTAGACATTAACTTGATTACCACACAGTAGGAAAATCAATATTGTGTGCTGTCCATAAAAGATGGTGGCAGGAATAAATTAAAACAAAACGGAACACCAAAACAAAACACTAATGTAACTAAATCCTGGATAAGTGCCATGCGTTGCAGAAAATTCTGGCCTTGGGGCACGCTCCCTTTGTTGAAAGGGAGGAAACACAAGTGTTAGTCTGTAAGGCTACATCAGCACCACCCTGAGACTTTGTCCCCAAGGGAATCAGGAGGTGGAAAAGGGATAGTTTACTTTCTGGGTGATTCAGTGTTATTCTGTCCTTTGGCCATCTTCTCTTTGAACTATCTTGGGAAGCCTTCCAGTTCTTTGGGATACACGGTTTATAGGGTTCCTAGCCAAATGGTTTCTCTTAATCTCTGGTTGACTTGCCAAGGCCTTTCTCAAGGTGATTTACCAAATTCTAACTTGCTAAAACAAGGCACTTGTAGTGATTCTGCTCATCTGCCTTGTCCACTAGTCAGTTGGCTCCTTACGGGTGGGGGCTGGGTTTTGTCCTCCTCAACCCCCGTATGACCTTGAGTTGTGCCTCAGGGGTGAGCAAATCTCGGTAAAGGGAGGGGCAAAGATGCTGCCAAGGCGGAAGGTGCTCCCCCATCAGGGGTGGCTAAGTTTGCTCCATCTTCCCGCCCGGCCTTGGTTGGCATCACCCAGAATTTGCTGGCATAGGCTCTGCAGTCGAACCCGACTCAAATCCAATTTTTGTTTCTCTTACGCATTGGCTTTAGTTGTAGGTAAAGCTCCACCATCCACTACGGCAGCGGGCAGCCAGTCTCCCTCCGAGACGCCGGTCCTCACCCGCTCTTCCTCCCAAACCCCCACGGCTGGTGTCACGGCCACCACCAGCACGACGTCCACAGTCATGGCCCCAGTCGCTGCCGCCACGGGAAGCCCAGTGAAAAAGCAGAGGCCACTCTTACCGAAGGAGACTGCCCCAGCCGTGCAGCGGGTCGTGTGGAACTCATCAAGTAAGTTTCAAACGTCCTCCCAAAAGTGGCACATGCAGAAGATGCAGCGTCAGCAGCAGCAGCAGCAGCAAAACCAGCAACAGCAGCCTCAGTCTTCCCAGGGGACGAGATATCAGACCAGACAGGCTGTGAAAGGTACCGAGCCTCCCCTTCTGTTCTCCGTGGTTGTCTGCTCTCTTTTTGCCACATCCACAGGAGAAAAATTGTTACTGCTTTTTTTTTCTTTTTTTTTTTCCTTTTTTAAGTTCCCATTTGTTTCCTGGCCATTGCATCCTGAAAGCCCTAAACATTCCATGTGGCATGGCTTTTAAAAATTGTTTTGTAACCTTTTATTTTTGTATAATTTTTTTCATTTTATAAACAGTACATGCATATATTCTTTAAATGGGACAAGCTAGGGACATAAAAGTCTGTTGTCCCTATCGAACAACCATCTCGTTCTTCTCCCTTCATCAGAGGCTCCTATTATCAGTTTGTTGTATACTCTTAAAACTCTACTGTGCATGTATGCATACTTATTTACCTATATGTGACCCCATAAAATATTCATTTTTCTTCCTTTTTTCTTTTTAAAAACATAAAAATGGTACCACACATGTTTTTTCATTCATCAGCATGTTTTGGAGGTCCGTCCATGTCAGTACATACAGCTCTACCTTATTCTTTTGAACTGCTGCATAGTATTTCAGAGTTATTTAAAGCATTCCCCTACTGATGGGCATTGAGTTTTCTTCCAGAGTTTTCCTGTTGTAAACAGAGCTACGATGAACATCTTTGTATAAGCTTCCCTGTGCACATGAATGAACTTTTTGGGATTCTTTTGGAAAGAGTACAGGGTGAAAAGATGGTAGCAAAGGTCACCTTAATAACCAAGGATTAGCCACGTACAAAAGATGAACCAGCACCAAGAAACAGTTGCTGAAATTGTGGAATCAAAACTCCTCCTGGCCCTGCTGGAGGCTCCATCTAGAGCTGGTGTAAGGCCAGATAGAAGTACTGATCTGGACCAGTTTGTCTAGCTTTTGTGAGCATTGATCTAGACCATTCTAGGAGAAAACCTGCATCTAGCTCCTTGGAGGTTGGGCTCCTTGATCACAACTCTTACACAGTGAGTGTGCCACAAAAGGACTCGTAAGAGTAGAAGCAGGATATGAGATTGAAAGGTAGCAAGGTCTTGAATCGGCTCCCATTGAAACCCTTCAAAGACTGGAAGAGGGAAGACTTTTAGAAGAATTGTAGAGGCAATATTGAAGTACATGCAGTCCCTGGGTTTCGAATGTCCTACTTACAGTCAACTTGGACTGACCCTTTAACGTTACATAAATTTGCCCTCACTTTTAAATGATTGAACAAACTCTTACTGTTGAACCAACCTCTTACCCGTTGCTGTCGAGTCGACTGAGTCATATCGACCCTATAGGACAAAGTAGAACTGCCTCAGGGTTTCCAGGGAGTGGCTGGTAGATTCGAACTGCTGACCTTTTGGTTAGTGGCTGTCACTCTTAACCACTGTGCCACCAGGGCTCCCAGCCAACCTCTGCTGGCAACAAATTCTTGATCACAATTACCTCTACTTGCTGGATGTGCAGCTTTTAAATCATTGAAAAAGCTCTGAGCCTTTTCTTGTACTAAAGTCAGGCCAAATAAGAACCGAATGCACCTGTTACGTGACTTACAACTTTGATTTAAAGGCACAGTTGGGAATGGATCTCATTCGTAACCTGGGAACTGCCTGTACAGTTGAGTTGACCTTCCCATTTAAAGATTGGTGGGGCAGAGCTGAATCCAGGATATTTGAGATTGGGATGCCCAATTCCAATCTCAGGTCTCCGTGCCCCGTACGCATTCTTAGGCTTCTCCAGTGGAATTTAGATATTAGCAAGAAAGAGGTCATTGATGGTACATTTCTCAATTTCCAGAATGTCTTAAGATAGAGAAGCTCACAGGGTCTGTATTAGTGGCTTCACTTCCTCACCACGGCTTTGTGCTGGGACAAGTCTGTCCCACAGTGGTGGGGTAACCAGAATCCTTTGCTTTTTAGCTGTCCAGCAGAAGGAGATCACACAGAGCCCATCCACGTCCACCATCACCCTGGTGACCAGCACACAGTCGTCGCCCCTGGTCACCAGCTCGGGGTCGACAAGCACACTTGCGTCTTCAGTCAGTGCTGACCTACCCATTGCCACTGCCTCAGCCGATGTCGCTGCAGATATTGCCAAGTACACTAGCAAAGTGAGTGGAAAGGAGCGAGTGCTACCGTGGGAGATGAGCAGGTGCCCAGCAGGAAGTTGAAGGACTTGCTTCCTGATGGGAACCATTAAGGCCATAACCTTGCACGTTTTGGGGGTACTTCATTGGGGGGACCCTGTTCTTACAGAGGATCTTCAAGACAGGAGTCTTTCATTTGGGTCTAAGTTGGATAAACAAATCAGTGTGGAATGGAGAGGGTTTAGTTTCTAAAGTCGGTACATAAATTGAAATGATGCCTAATCAGAAGTACCTTTCAGAATTGAAGTCATTCATTACGGATAGATTTACCTTAAGCAAAGGAGCCTTAGCGGCACAGTGGTTAAACGTGCTTGGCTGCTAACCAAAAGGTTGGCGTTTCGAACCCACCAGCCACTCTGAGGGAGAAGGAATGTGGCGGTTTGCTTCTGTAAAGATTTACAGCCCTGGAAAGCCTATGGGGGGCAGTTCTGCTCTGTCCTGTAGGGTCACTGTGAGTTGGAATTGACTCAGTGGCAGTGGTTTTTCTTTTGTTTTCCTTAAATGTTGGAATAAATTGCCATTCCCTCAGCTGACAGCAGATCAAGGAGTTGGTTTGCATTTAGGGGCCATGTGGAACCAAAGTGATAGATCTTTATACATGAGACTTGCAAGGTAAGATACTCACATTGATTTGCCCAGGAGTGAAGATGGACTCTGGGGACTAGTAGACCCATCCTGTCACCCAACTTGTCCACCTTCTAGGCGTGTTCCTCATTGACCTCCTGAACTAGCATTGACTTAATGTTTTTATTTAAATGAACTCAGCTAAAGAACTTAAATAAAATTAAATTTAACCTCATTGGATGATGTTCCTTATTGAGGCTTGTGACCTAAGTCTCATTTCTTTTTGTTAAAAAGGGAGATGGGCATAAAGTTGTTAAAGACAATAGCACCAAACTGAGACTTTCTTCCTAACATGATCTGCAGGATTAAAAGAGAATTGAAAGGGGGTAATTTTTTCATGACTGATTTAAGGAGGTGTCTAGTATTAGCTTAAATCATTTATTTTTCTACTTGAAATCACCTCTTGTACCACCCTCCAGTGACTTGGGCCAAGCTCTTTATAGATGGGAATACCGAGGCCTGCTGAGTAGATTTGACCAGTGGTGTGCACTGAGCCACTTTTTCTCAGCTTATGCAGCCATTTTTATTCCATTACCCTCTGCTGCCCCCTTTACTGTTCCAGCAAAATCAAGGAAAGACCTTCTTGATAGAATTTTCTTTGCAGTTAAGAAATTGTACATGGCGACATTTTTTGGAGCTGATCAACCTTCCTGTCTTGGAGGTGACCTGGAGTTGAAGACCCAGATTTGTGTGTTTTGGCAG
Source organism: Trichechus manatus latirostris (assembly GCF_000243295.1). NCBI lineage: Eukaryota > Metazoa > Chordata > Mammalia > Sirenia > Trichechidae > Trichechus > Trichechus manatus. Next base: position 16,882,683 of record NW_004443944.1, read on the forward strand.
AAGGCTGCTTCTTACTAATGTTGAGTTCTTTGCTATATTTGGAAGTAAAAGTAAAAGTCAGTCTGCAGATTCATGATTTCTTTAAAATGGAATGTAACCATTGCGTTAGTAACATATTGAATTTCATCTGCTTTCTAAAGTTTTCTTATAAAGCACTTTAGTTTAAAGTTTTTAAATTGACCTGGTAGTGCCGTTGGATAGGGAGGCCCAAAAGAAGGAATTAAAAAGAAGCCTTATAAAGCACCATGTTTTTTTGCTGCAAGTGTCTCATGTTGCCTTTGCAGCCAACTGGAATTTCAACAGATTCTTTATTCCCTTTACTCCCATTTGGGGCTAAATTTGGGGTAGTTTGTTTTTTTTTTTTTAGGGGCTTGACATCAGTTAGTCAATTACATGCTCATGTGAATTTTTTTTTTTTTCCTCCTAAAGAATAAGAACAGGTATTTATGAACACCTACTCCATGGCAGATATTTTAAGCTAAGTCTTCACATGATTTTCTCATTTAATCCTTACACATACCTTACAAGGGGGGACATAATTATAATCCTCATTTCCTAAATGGGGAAACTGAGGCTCAGAGCATTTGGATCAGAAAAGGTAACGGTGGGAACAAATCTCATGCATCAGATAGGGACATTCTTTATCCCACCTTCTTACTGAATAGGAGCAGACTGGAAAACAAAGGCAAGTTAGTCTGTGTTGAGACCTCATTTGGTCTCTTGTTACCTGTGTCCTGTGATAGAGCAGAGGAGAGGGGAAAAAAATTCATCCAACAAATACTTTTAGTAAGCAAATATTTCAGTGCCTGTTACATGGACTTGAGCTGATTTCACAAACTCACTGATACCTTCAAGGGCCAGATAGTTAAATAGAAGGAAGATGGGGAACCAACTGGGAAAGGCAATGCTCTGACTAAAGGCATTAGAATAACAAGCCAGCTATGTCCATACAGGGAAACAATATTCACCAATAAAAAGGAATGAAGTACTGATATATACAACATGAATGAGCCTTGAGAAGGAATCTAGTCACAAAGGACTCCATATTGTATGATCCTCTTTATATAAATGTTTAAAATAGGCAAATGTATAGAGACAAAGTAGATTAGTGGTTGGCTAGTGCTTGAGGGGATGCAGAGACTGGGGAGTGAGGGCTAAGGGGGAGTGGAAGTTGTGATGGATGCACAACTCTGAGTATACTAACAACTGCTGAGTTGAACGCTTCAAATGGGTCAATTGTATGATACACGAATTATATCTCAAGAAAACATTTTTTGTTTTTAAAGGAAAGAAAAAATAACAAATCAACAAAATAATCCCTTCCGCAAACCACCAGCACATAGGGCCAAATTCCGACTCTCTAGTTTGAGCTTTTGACTGGAGAAGCCAGCCTCAAGGGTGGAAAATGTTCCCCCAATATAAGACAGGGCATTTGTGGGTGATTCCTATCCTGCTTTGTACCAGTGTTCCTGAGCCCTTGGTACTATTGACATTTTGGACCAAGTAATTCTTTGTCGTGGGGCTGTCCTTTGTATTGCAAGATGTTAAGTAGCATCCCTAGCCTCTACTGAATAGATGTGTCAGCAGGATACTCTCCTGCCCCCCCCCCCCCAGTTGTGACAACCAAAAATGTCTCTGGACACTGCCCAGTGTCCCACGGGAGCACAGTCCCCCTGGTTGAGATTTTAGATATCTGCCACCTAGAAAAGCCTTGGGGAAGTGATCACCTGAATTGTCTGTTTTTATCTTTCAGATGATGGATGCAATAAAAGGAACGATGACAGAGATATATAATGATCTTTCAAAAAACACTACTGGAAGCACAATAGCCGAGGTCAGAGTTCACACATTATTTCCTTATTTGCTAAGGGTGTTTTATGGGCTGCTGTAAAGATGGCGCCATGCAGAGCTGCTCTGGAAATCCCTCCTAGCTCCTGGCTCCAGTTACCAGGCTGGCTCTGTTGATCCCATTTGTTGGGGAAGGTGTTTCTTCATTTAGCCAGATGGCTGGGGCTGTGGAGCTGCATCTTGCCTTATGTGATAAATTCAATTCTAATAGAACAAGCTAAGAGCTAATAGAACAAACTAAGGGCCAGGTCAGACCCAGAGTTAACTCACTGGTGACCCTGGAAACCAGTTCTTTTAGCTTCATATAAAACTGGCTCCTTAATATTTTCCATGAATTTGGACTTCTTTGTACAAGTGATCTTTGTTGGCAGAGTATTTGTGTACGGGGCCTTCACAATTAGGTGATTGCCCAGGAAAGAAAACGATTAAAACCTTAAACTCTGTTGATCCTCAGTGGACATACTGTATGAGCAAGAAGTAAATCTTTGTTGTTTAAACAAAACACATTAAAATAATTTACTCATGAACAGACCACTTACAGTATATGTCATGGAACTTCCCTCTTAGGCTAATTCACTACAGAAGCATGATAGGTAGGTTGTCTACTGGTTGTCAGTATGGACTGGACAATGTAAGCCAGATGCAGATGGTTCACTAGGTGCAAATGACAAGTGGCGGGATTTCTTGACGTCATTGAAAGTGATGTTGGAGAACTGGGAAAACCATGGAAATCTGTTGACCAGTGAGGACCTGGCAGGGTTAGACCCACACTCCGACGAAGCAGAGAAAATCTTCAGGGAGGCTTTCTTCTATCAGGAAGAGAGCCTGAAAGAAAGTTCTCTTGTATTCAGAGAGGTCACTTTGAATGTAAAGAATTCATAGAGCCTCTGAGAGAAACTGATGAATCGCCTCTGTTGTGGAGTGAATTGTGTCCCCATCTTAGTCATCTAGTGCTGCTATAACAGAAATACCACAAATTGATGGCCTTAACAAAGAGAAATTTATTCACTCACAGTCCAGTAGACTAAAAGTCCAAATTCAGGGCATCAGCTCCAGGGGAAGGCCTTCTCTGTCAGCTCTGGAGGAAGGTCCTTGTAATCAATCTTCCCCTGGACTAGGAGCTTCTCTGCGCAGGAACCCTGGGTCCAAAGGACACACTCTGCCCCCAGCACTGCTTTCTTGGTGGCATGAGGTCCCCGTCTCTCTGCTCGCTTCTCTCTTTATATCGCCAAAGAGATTGGCTTAAGATACTGTCTAATCTTACAGATCTCAGCAGTATAACTGCTGCTCATCCATCTCATTAACACATAGTGATAGGATTTACAACACATAGGGAAATCACATCAGCTGACAAAATGGTAGACAGTCATACAATACTAGGAGTCATAACTTAGCCAAGTTGACAGATATTTTGGGCGGATACAATTCAATCCATGCACCCCCGAAAATAAATATTGTGAATCCTAGCGCCCTATACCTGTGGTTATAATCCCATTTGGGAATGGTTTTTCTTTGTTATGGTAATGAGGCAGTATTAGTATAGGGTGTATCTTGAGTCAGTCTCTTTTGAGATATAAAAAGAGCAGATTAAGCAAGCAGAGATGGGGGAAGACAGATGCCATGCCAGCTTCAGATCACCAAAGAGCCAACAGAGAGAGCCTTCCTCTACAGCCGGTATTTGGACTATGAGTCCTCTAATCCGAGAAAATAAATTTCTATTTGTTAAGGCCCACCCACTTGTATTTCTGTTATAGCAGCACTAGATAAACTAAGACACGCTTGAATATGTTTGCAAATATGACACTTTTTATGATTATACTGGGATTGTCAAACAAGGAATGAAAAATAATTGCTTCAGAAAAATCTCTATTACCTTCCACCATATTCATTCCTTTTTGTTCATTTTAAGAATTGACGTGTGGTTGAAAATACAAGGTCTATAGTGTTGCATCTGAAACCTTTGAGTCCACAGGTGTGCCACAATTTTGTTTTAGAGACAGAACATGCAGTCAGTCCCCCATAATTAGATAATACATCCACACTGAAATGGATGATTGCTTACACGAAGTCAGGTTTCTCTGCTTTGGCACTATGGGCATTTTGGACCAGATAAATCTTTGTTGTGGAGGGCTGTCCTGTGCATTGTAGGATGTTTAGCAGCATCCTGGATCTCTACCTGCTAGATGTTTGTAGTACCCCCAGTTGTGACAACTTAAAATGTCTGCAGACATTGCCAATGTCCCCTGCGGGCGGGTGGAAAACTGCCCCCAGTTGAGAACCACTGTAACAAACACTAGATAGCCTCCTCTCAGTTCAGGTTGAGTTGGTGTTTTTTTCCCATTCATAGGAGCTTGGCCCCAGGTGTATCCCTGCCCCCACAGCACCCTTTGGCTTTCAGAAGTGTTGGGCTTTCTGAATTTCAGGTGAATGATACGGAGCCCGCCTACATGTTAAGGAAGAGAGAAAATAAAGCCAATCTTTATTTGTTTTAGTTCACTTTTTTTCCTTTTAAACCAAAGTTTCTGATCAAATGTTACATTTATTATGAAAATTTGGTCTTTTGTTTCACTTTAAGTGGCTTTTCCTAATGACAGTACTTCTTGGAAAAGATGGACCATTTGTACTTGGTTTTCTGAGACAGTGTTTCCCAGGAATTTGGGGTAAACCACGGGCTCTGACCTCTCTCAGCTGTGGGGAGATGAGTCCAGACCTGCACCGACCGTGCCCTTGCTTAGCAACGTGACATTAACAACCCAGACAGCCGCAGGCTCTGAGACTGCTGGGGAACTGCTCCCAGACTAGCTTTGTGAGCGTCTTGCTGTCCCTCGTTTCAGATCCGAAGGCTGAGGATTGAGATAGAGAAGCTCCAGTGGCTGCACCAGCAAGAGCTCTCAGAGATGAAACACAACCTGGGTAAGGCCCACCTGGGTGGACCATCCTGGGGACGGTTTGCATGTAGACTTGGCGCCTCTGGAGTCAGGCCCAGATATGAATGGAGTCGCAGTGAGGCTAATGGGGTGTTCTTGTGAGGGAGACAGGCTCCTGCAGGGGCTCATCTGGAGAAGCCAGGTGTCAAAGCGGGTGTTGGTGGGAGCCCTCATTTCCTGTCTCCAAAATACCAACATCAGAACAACCAGAACACAATCACGGAGAATGGTGACATAGTAAAAAAAGGTAACTAACGTCACTGAACAATTTGTGTGGAAATTGTCAAGTGGGAACCTAACTTTCTAAATGTTCACCAAAAACACAATACCATATTACTTTAAAAAAAAAAAACAAAAAAACGCCAATATCAAACCAAAATAATAGTAGCCGCTGCTCCTACTTACTGAGCTCTTCCTGTGTGCCAGGAACTTTTCTAGGTATTTTTTGATAAATTAACTAGTTTCATTCTTACAGAAACCTTATGAGAAAGGAGTCTGTTATCCCAAGTTTCCAAGTGAAGAAACTGAGGCACAGACAGATTGAGGAAGTTGTTCAAGGTCACAGAGCTGTGGTCAAGTACAGGCACCGAGGCCCCCAACTTCCCTCTTAACCACTGCTGTTGGGTATTTTAACAAATCGTTGAGCACTTCCTGTGTCCCCCGCCCTGTGGAGAAAGCACCTCAGTGTCTCTGCTTTGTTGGTCCCTGGGGTAGATTGACTGATGGATGTTTTGACCCACCATTCTGTATAGATGTTTTTAAAGGCTTTTCCCCAAAGGCAGAATCAGTTTATTTCAGACCCTCATGTAGGCTCAGCCCTGGAGGGAGGATGCTGGAAACCATCAGACCGCTTTTGTTAGGGACTGTGCCCAGGTGTACCTGCTCACCTGTGACGCACGTTTAACTCACAGCTGCAGACTCAAACTCTAAAGGAGCCCATGGGTAGAGGGGTTGAGGGGTCCGCTGCACCTTAGGTTGTGCTCTGCAGGAAGTGTGGGTGTTGATGCTGCTTCTCAGTTTTCTAAAAAAGTCAGGGAATCTAGTTTTATAGAGAATCTCTCCATTTTTAATGTTGTTTGCATGTCTTAAAAAACAAAACATTCTCCCAGGTGAATTGCAAGTAGATGTGCTGTTTAAAGTAAAATTAGAGAAATCTCAACGGACTGAGCAGTTTGATAGTTGTCTCATTAACATTGATCAACCACAAGATCCTGTCTGGTAAATTGATACATCGCCATGAGTTCTAGTCCCAGCTCTGCCCTTACTAGCTGTGTGCCTCAATTTTTTCACCTGTGAAAGAGGTATAATAGCAGTGTTTACCTCATAGGATTATAGAAGGATTAAATGAGTTAATATTTATAAAAGTACTTAAAACCTTCAAACCCATTGCCGTCAAGCCAACTCCAACTCATAGTGACCCTATAGGACAAAGTAGAACTGCCCTGTAGGGTTTCCAAAGCTGTAATCTTTACAGAAGCAGACTGCCGAATCTTTCTCCCGCAGAGCGACTGGTGGGTTCATACTGCCAACCTGTCAGTTCCCAGCTGAGTGCTTAACCACTGCACCACCAGGGCTCCACTAAGGATCCACAGTAGCTTGAAAACGACTTGGAGTTCTCCCTGGCAAAATGGCTTCCCACCTGCCCATTCACATAGTAGATGCCATAAGAATTTGATTATAGGGAAAAAGGCTCATGTTAATGATAAGAATCAAGGTGAGTTTTAGCGAAAATCGTTCAGAGGGTTTATTTGATGAATTTCCACAGTGTAGTTTTGGATTCAGAATCACCAGTTCTGTTCATACCAGAGACCTCATGTGTATTATCATAAGCAGCTCAGCCAGGTAAGTATGAATGCCCATTTTACAGATGAAGACAGTGGACCTTGGGGAGGTAATCACCAGGTTACTCATGCAGGCTCCACAGCCAAGGCATCTCCAAGCTGGGATTCACACCTGCGTCTGTGTGAACTGCATCCTGTGCTTTCTGTCTTGTCTGGTGTGAATAACCCCATGCCCTGGGCTGGGGGGCAGGTGAGAAAGCCAGTGTCCCTCCTCCCCCGGCAGAGCTGACCATGGCGGAGATGCGGCAGAGCCTGGAGCAGGAGCGTGACCGGCTCATTGCTGAGGTGAAGAAGCAGCTGGAGCTGGAGAAGCAGCAGGCGGTGGATGAGACTAAGAAGAAGCAGTGGTGTGCCAACTGTAAGAAGGAAGCCATCTTCTACTGCTGTTGGAACACCAGTTACTGTGACTACCCCTGCCAGCAGGCCCACTGGCCTGAGCACATGAAGTCCTGCACCCAGTCAGGTAACGCCTCCAGGGCCAGCCTTCGCCCCCACCCTCCCTTGGGACCTCAGCGGCTACAGAGGGGGCTGATGAGGCAGAGGTGGCGTGCCCAGTCCCTGGTTACTCTCGCTTGTAAATAATGACGTCGCATACAAGAGAGCAGTGTGCAGACACAGCTGAAAGACTCAGGGCACAGGCGCTTTGAACCTCTCGTCTTTGCATTGTTTGCCAAAGTGTGGGGCGTGCAGTGCAGCTCGGATGATGTCGGGTTTCATTTGAGTTGCTTTTAGGCAGCGGTCCTCAGTTGGGGCGGTTTTGCTGTCCAGAGGATGTTTGCAATGTCTGTAGACATTTGTGGTTGTCACACCTGGGGGCGTGAGGGCAGTGTGCTACTGGCCTCTAGTGGACAGAGGCCAGGGAGGCTGATATGCAGCCTCCAATACACAGGACAGCCCCCCACAACTGAGAATGATCTGGCGCCAAATGTCAGTAGTGCCAAGGTTGAGAAACCCTGCTTTTTAGATAATAACAGACACGTGGCTTTAAATAACATGGATTTCCAACTCTTACGTCAGAGAGAGTCTTGGTTTGGAACTAGTGTGTTTTGAACACTACTGTAATAATTACAATCTCCCTTTCCACAAGAGAGCAAGCAGGGCTTAGGCCCTGCATCTCCAGCAGGGGGAACATTCTCTAGTTAGAATTTATTAATAGTAATTTCCCTTTTTATTAAATTTTCAGTTAGCTTTCATTCACAGCAAATGATGAAGGTGTTAGGTATCATTGAGTTGATGTCAGCTCAATAGCCCCATATGACAGAGGGTTTTCTAGGCTGTAATCTTTATGGAAGCAGATTGCCAAGTTTTTTTCCCATGGTGCGGCTGGGTGGGTTTGAACTGCCAGCCTTTCAGTTCACAGTTGAGCTCTCAACCATTGTGCCACGAGGGCTCCTACAGCAAATGATAAACTAGATTTATGTGCATAGAATTAGGGGTTCTATTTAAATGATTTATTTAAATAAAAGCATTTCATAAATAATATGACAAGTAGTGTGTGTGTGTGTGGATTAGCAAAATTTAGAGAGGTGATGTATGAATGACTCAAGTTCGAGGAACACTGCTTTAGACCTTCTCTGGAAGGGCTGGAGAGCAAGTCCTTTTGGTTCTGTGAACGTTGTGGTCTCTGTCCTATTCAAAAGCAGCCACAGGTGATATGTAAATGTGCTCTAATAAAACTTTATTTCCAAAACGGATGGCAGGTAGCTTTCCCATCCCTGCTCTAGATGGATCTGTTGTTGTTGTCTTCTAAGACAGTATTGGAACATGTATTTGCACTTTGTTAAACCTTCTTTGGGGAGACGCCTGCTTTGTAGTGACTTTAGATATCTCTCCTTTCAGCGCAGTTAGGTTCCCCTTGTGTCTAAGTTCTGGAATGCGTTTGATAACCCTTTTGCTGACATTCCAAGATGGTCAAAGCATCTGTCAGCTTGCTTTCTTTGAGGCACAATTAATTTGTCCTTAAATTCTTTCCAACGCAATTTTCCAGGTTTAAGTGTCCAGCATCTGCAGTTGCTCTGTGCCTCTGCCATCACGTGGTGTTTCCCGTGGATCTTCCCGTGGATCAAGCAAGTCCACGGTGTGCTCACATACATCTAAAATTAGAAACTATGAAATAGAGTAATTGTCATTCTGCGGTTACAGGCTAGCATTTGCTGATGGGCTTCATTTGTTCGAAAACATGCTTTGGTCTCCAGAGGGATTTAATAAAACATGAATTGCCAGCTATTAAAAAGTAGCATATTTTCACATACAGTCTGGAATTCCCATTTTTAGAAAACTCCTGGGATCCATCCATATTGGCACTGCTTGGTGCCGTGGGTAGGGTAGAGCAGCAGCCCCTCCTTACAGATCTTGGTTGGGTCAGGGCTGGTACAGAAACTGTGGGACTTGGCTTATATGTGGCTTATCTTCCCTGTTCACCCCTAGCTACTGCCCCTCAGCAGGAAGCAGATGCTGAGGTGAACCCAGAAACACTAAACAAGTCATCCCAGGGTAGCTCCTCCAGCACGCAGTCAGCCCCTCCAGAAACAGCCAGCGCCTCGAAAGAGAAGGAGACATCAGCTGAGAAGAGCAAGGACAGTGGCTCTGTGAGTAACCTGATGCTTTTGGCCAGTGACATCATCCCTTTGTGCCAAGCAGAGTCTCAGAACCCTTCCCCATACCTGCCATCCCCGAACATCCCATGTTGTAGAGGTTTGTGTATCTTCAAGGCGGGACAGTTGGACTGCAGGTGGGACCATAGAGTCTTCCTTGGGCTCCTTGTTACCAGTGTGCTGGGATGTCCAGTGGGTGTGTGGGCTGGGACAGAGGAACATGAAGCCCGAGTTGGCATTTGTGCGGCGGATCCCCGGCACCTTCTCTGGGGACTCTCAAAGGTTAGGACACTGTTGTGCAGTAGAACTTTCTGTGATGGTGGAAATGTTGTACGTCTGCTCTGTCCAGTTTTGTAGCCACCAGCCACACGTTGTGGCTACTATGACCAAGGAACTGAATTTTACATTTTTTTAAAATTTTAATTAAATAGCCACAGGTGGCTAGTGGCTGCCACACTGAAGAGCAAACGTAGAATGGTGAAAAGCTACACCTCCTAGTTTCCCAGTATGTGGTAGATGTGACATTGTGTGTAGGCAAAAATTAGTTTAGGTGGCACATTGATAATCTTTTACCTTTTTAACTGTTAGTATGCATGTATTTCAGTGTGTATTAGGAAAACAATAAATCATTAGCTCATCAAGCCCTTGAGTTCACTGATATTATTATCTAGGAAGAGGCTAGTGTGAAATAAAAGTGAATTGATATGATTTTAAAGTAATATACTTCATTCTGACAGGAGCTGTGGTGGTGCAGTAGTTAAGTGCTTGGCTGCTAACCAGAAGGTTGGTGGTTTGAACCTACCTTCTGCTCCTTGGGAGAAAGATGTGGTAGTCTGCTTCCATACAGATTACAGCCTTGGAAACCCTGTGGGGCAGTTTTACTCTGTCCTGTAGGGTTGATATGAGTTGGCATTGACTTGATGGCAGTGGGTTTAGTTTTTTCTTTGTTTGTTTTATACTGCATTCTAAGGAGCCCTGGTGGTGAAGTGGTTAATTGCTCAGCTGCTATCTGAAAGGTCAGCAGTTTGAACCCACCAGCCGCTCTGCCAGAGAAAGATGTGTCTGCCTGCTCCCATAAAAACTACAGCCTTGGAGACCCTACAGGGCAGTTCTGTAGGGTCACTATTGACTTGTCGGCAGCAGGTTTGGTTTAGTTTACTTTCATTTTGGATATGGCGAAAATCTGGAGAGTTGGTAGGTCAGTGAATGAAATTTAGGAAACAGTGGATGTTCTAGAAGCTGAGACTGTAGCTTTGGGTAGGGACCACCCCAGTGCTGTGTTCCACCTGTTCAGTCTGGGAGACTGAGCGCAAGGTGTTGGGCCACCGTAGGTGACTGGACCACCCGTGCCTGACCCTGCCAGGTGGAAGACACTAAGATGATTTGGGGGCAGTGATGAGCACTCCATGGGTCCTGAGGCTTCCCTGGGGGGCTTCACTGGCCCCAGTGCCTTGAGTCCATGTCTTCCTCTCTTTTTGTGTTTCTAGACCCTCGACCTTTCTGGCTCCAGGGAGACGCCCTCCTCCATTCTCTTAGGCTCCAACCAAGGATCTGGTATGTTGCCCCCTTGTGGGTGAAGGACACTTTTACATCGCATATGGGCAGGTGGGAAGCCATTTTGCCAGGGAGAACGCCAAGTTGTTTTCAAGCTACTGTGGATCCTGGATCCTTAGTTGAGCTCTGGTGGCGCGGTGGTTAAGCACTTGGCTGCTAACCGTAAGGTGGACAGTTCAAACCCACTAGCCGCTCTTTGGGAAAAAGACCTGTTGGTCTGCTCCTGTAAAGATTTATAGCCGTGGAAACCCTATGGGGCAGTTCTATTCTGTCCTATAGAGTTGCTATAAGTTGGAATCAACTGGATGCCAACGGGTTTGGTATGAATCCTTAGGGATCCTTGGAGGTGCCTTAGTGGGTCAGTGAGATGGCTGAGGGAGTGGCTGGGCATGTCAGCTTTTAGGACTTCCCCAAATAAATTAGCATTTACTTTTATTTATTTCATTTATTGGGGTTCCACATAAAATTTCATTTGGACAAAGAATTCTTTTGCTGACCTGGGTTGAGTAGAAGATGCCCATTTGGCCCAGGTAGTCCTTCTGCCTTCAGAAAATGACCACAGTTGATAAAACCATATAGAACTTGGTTCTTGAGGTCCTAACCCTCCTGTTTGGTGGATGAGGGTCCTTGAGCTTTTTGATAAATAAGTAAATTTTTAGGTGGATGCTGTATCTGTAAAACCCTTTCTTTTCTCAGGGAATAACCTGGTAAGCTGCTTTGGGGGATTTTCTGAGGCTAACTTCTGGGTTCTCTTTTGCGTGGTTTGAGCTGTTCTCCTTTTCTAGCCCACAGGGTCCTTTTTCTGCACCCTCTGAAATCAGTTTTGGGTCATTCCAAAAGGGTTCAGAGAAGGTGCCTTTCCTGTTGAGGAAAAGCCTTCATTAATTCAAGACTCGCGTCTGGCACCTCAGCTCCAGCATCTTTCTCTCTGCCAGATAATTCGCTTTGCAGGATAACCAGAAGTTTAATTCTTTTTTCTACATATTGACTGGTTTCCTTTGTTAGGGTGGCTGGGGAAGGTTTCTTGAATGGGGCAGGCCTTGAAGAGTGGGTGGGATTCAGATGGGGAGGGATAAGAGGGAGTGGCATGCCTTGATTTTAGGGAGAATGTGAACTTGGCACTTAATCCCATCGAACCACCTTGTTGACAAAGTAAGTCCCTTCTCACTTGACTTTCTGTCCACTGCTTAAATCTCTGAGAAAGAGCTCAGTATGGTGCCTAATGTCTTTAACGCATCTGACATTTGTCCAACTTCCTTTTTGAACAACAAGAGCAGGCTTCAGCTTTAGTAGGCATGATACCTAGGCAGAATTCGATACCACAGTTTTTATTCTGTTTATTGTGTAGAGTTACCTTTTATTTGTGGCAGGTATTTTTTTAAATTATTAGTCCATTTTTTGGTAGTGATGTAGTTTGTTTTTTATTTAAGTTTAAAAAAAAATGAAGTACAGTAAAACCTGTGAAGGGCGAGACCTGTGTAAGGTGGAAACCTGTCAGAGAAGGAAATCGCAAATATTTTCCACTAAAACGAGTGGTAGAAAAGTGGTAAGGCTGCACCCTGTCAAAAGCGGAAAACTTTGGAGGCCTGTAAAAACAAGGCAGTCCCATTGAGTTCCGGCTCTCACAGGTTTCATTGTAATATGTAGGTCAGTTGTGGATGTGTCAAAAATTGCAAAGGTAGTGAGACAGAGAGGTCCAAGTGTGGGGACACCCTGCTTCAGACAAGGGGGTGCTGGTGAGGTTTTGCAGCAGCAGAGTGACAGCTTGGAATTTGGGGAGGTAGATAATGCTGTGGTGCACGGACTATGCCAGAATCAGGAGGGTGGCTGCTAACCAGATGACAGAAGGGTCGGCGGTTCAAACCCCCCACCCCCCACCCCGGCAGCTCCGTGGGAGACAAGACCTGGCGATCTGCTCCTGTGAAGATTATAGCCTAGGAAACCTTAGGGGGCAGTTCTACTCTGTCTTTATAGCGTCAGTATGAGTGGGAATTGACTGGAGGGCACACAATACTACCACCACTCAGGAAGGTAGTCGGGAAACGCATCATAATCCAGCTCTGAGGCCAACAAGGTATTACCTAGTCCAGGAGTCGGTGAATTATTTCTGCAGTTGCCACACCACCTGACGAACCTGCTCAGCTCTGCTCTTGTTGCAAAAGCAGCCGTCTGTGATATGTAAATGACAGGCGTGGCTGTGTTCCAGTAAAACTCGATTTACAAAACAGGCATTGGGCTTTTTTGTCCCGTGGGCTGTAGTCCTGAAGGATCTCCCCGCTTGCTTCTCCTTCTCTGACTCCGGGATATCGCTGCAGCACCGACCGAGAAACGGTCTTTTCCCTCCAATTTCCGACAGTGGGGTCCACAGGGCTCCCACTTTCCTGACACGCTTCCTGTCTGGCCTGTTTCCAAGCCCTACACGTGAGTGGACATCCTTAACGTGGCTCTGGGTCCTCTTCTTTCTTTACTGAAGACTTGTAGAGAAGATCCTTTCTGACAGAAATTCCATGATTCTAACCAACATGGACTTGTCAGTGATCCAGATCTTAAAACAACATTTAGAATTAAAAACGTCCATGCTTGCTAATTTTTTTCCCCTCTTTTCTCACCAAAGCTGTTTGTGCTGATGGTTGTGTCAAAGCAGAAAGACATACTCGTTTTCAGACCCTTTCTAATCGATCGTACGTCTGACTTCTGCTAGCTCTTGCTTTCCAGTGACAATGCAGATGAAATATCCTGGAGGAAGGCGGGCTTTAAAAACATTCAGGTTTCTGAGTTGTTTATAAGCATCTGGTACCAGGATGTAAAGTGGGGAGTCTAGTTGGGAGGGAGACAGTTTTCACAGGGAAATGAGCTTCCTTGGTGTGTGGCCATAGGCTTCTCCTTTTTTTTAATTTTAAGATTTTAATCAAAGCAATACATGCATATAGTTAGAGGAAATAAAATTGTACAGAAAGCCAAACAGACTCTGTTTTTTGGTTCTTCTGGTATTTCCCTCTTTGTTTCTAAATTTTGTACTTCCCTATATCTCTGTTTCTTGGCTTATTATCTTTAGATATTATTTGCCCACTTCTGACTTTAAATGATGAACACTGACCTCATTTAGATGACCTCTCTTCTCCCAAACTGCTTATGTCACTGTTTCAAGGGCTCTGTGGAGTCCCTGGGTGGTACAAATGGTTAATGCTCTTGGCTGCTAACCGAAAGATTGGAGGTTCGAGTCCACCCGCTGGTACCTGGGAAGAAAGGCCTGGTGATCCACCTCCGGAAAAATCAGCCATTGAAAACCTCGTGGAGTACATTTCTAGTCTGACACACATGGGTTCGCCATGAGTCAGGGTTGACTTGATGGCAACTGGTTTTTATAGGTTACCTTGGTCAAAGACTTAACCTCTTTAGTTCCTGTTGCATCAGCTAGAGTTATCACTTGACCCGTCTTTGGCAGCCCATCTCTTCCCTTACTCTCCTACCATTGTTATGTCCAGATTTGCCATCATCTCTGCTGTTACTTTTCCATCCTCAAGGTTAAGAATATGTGCATGCTGCTTTATAATTGCAATTAAGTCTTCTTCCTATTGTCCATTGACTGAGTATAAAAAGTTGAAATGCAGTAATCCTTGTTTGCATTATGATCATGCTGTTCATTGCAGAGTCACATATTATAGTGTGATTACACATTTCCATTCCTGTACAGCTGGACTTTTTCCTGGAGTTTCTGTTTCTCCTCCTTTATCATATCTTCAGTTATTTCCCTACCAAGCTCTTCACCCTATCAAGTATTGAGACTCCTTTTGTATCGTTATTGCTTTGACTTTTCAGATTTCAGGTTTACGTGTTAAGTGTCCTGCTGAGGACACTGGCAGTGAGGATTTAGCTCTCTTGACACCTCATCTGTAGCCCCTTCCTCAATCCACATGCACCTTCTCCACCCTAACTTCCCCACCCTGGCATCACCCTTGGCAGTAGATTAGTTACATAGATTGGTAGACGTTCTCAGTATCACTTGGGTGGCGCCCTGAACCTTAGTGTGATTCTAGCTGCTCTGTTTCTCCTCACTCAATTAAGCTGTTGGCAGAACTTTTGAGATCCTGACAATTTGTGGCTTACGAAGTGCTGAGTTGCTTTTATGTCATCATAGCGCATATTTCTTACCTGTAAAAATGCCGTGCTGTGTTCAGTGATCCTGTTTCATGGTTTGATGTGTATTCTTTGAAAAGTCACCTGTCTCCTGTGAATGCATTAAGTTGAAGAACGTCTAATAACAGTAGCCTGTTAAGGAGTCCTGGTGGCACAGTGGTTAATTGCTTGGATGCTAACCAAAAGGTCAGCGGTTTGAACCCACCAGCCGCTCCACTGGAGGAAGATGTGGTAGTCTGTTCCCGTAAAGATTTCAGTCTTGGAAATCCTATGGGACAGTTCTACTCTGTCCCATAGGGTCGCTCTGAGTCGGAATCGATGTGACGGAATCTATGTGGTTTGTTTTTGGTTGATGAACGAAAGTAGCGAGCACTTGGGGTTATGTGGAATTTGAGCTCACCGACAGACTCTGAGGCTCCCTGTGCTATCTCTGCAGTTAGCAACAGGTGTGACGCAACCCGCCTATGCCCCAACCACCACAGACCACCAGCCGCACCCCAGCTACCCAGCCCAGAAGTTTAAGTATGACCCTGTCTCACAGAAGCTGCCGGGACCTTTTTCCAGGCATGCGAAAGGCGCACACGTGTGTGTGTTATGTATGTGGTGTTTTTTTGTGAGTGTGTCTTTGTTCTTTGGAGTGGTGGGTCTTGCTGTGTCTCTTTATCGCTGTGCCTCTGGTGGACTCCACAAATTGCAGCTGGGAGGAAAGGTTTGGCTCTTAAGGAGAATCATGCTTGCCCTTTTCCTACAGTGTCCTAGGTTAACCCCAATTCTCCCCTGCAGGGATTAGGCATATTGACCTGCCCTGTCTCCTGGCTGTTTGAGATGTAAGGCAGGCAGGTCACTGGCTGGCTGGCCTGACTGTGATGCAGGTGGACTAAGCTCTGTCCTCCCATTCTTCCTAGTGCCCCCAGCACAGGCCTTTTTTCCTAACTTGTCTGAACTTGGTAAGTGATCTATGATGGGATCTTCGTGGTTTGCTGGTAGGTCTCTGAGTCAGCCATCCCGCTGACCTTCGGGCCCAGGCCTTCGGTAGTTGATGTGCTGTTTCCAGACACCTCATTGGCTCTTCTTCAGCTTCCTTATTTCTTACTCAGCTGCTGTTTTGCTCCTTGAGGTACATAACATCCTTGAAGTCATCTTGGGTCTTACTCTGCTTTGCATCCTTCAGTGACCTTAAGCTTTTCCTTACAAGAAGTCCTATGTTCCCAGGTGGGCTTAACCACCTGGATCCACATTCCTTCTCTTTTTTGACCCTCTCCCATGATTGGACAAGTGGGATTTGGACAAAAGTCCATTTTACGAGTTGTCAATAAATTAACCAAAGATACTCCATTAATGTAAAGAAGCAGATTGAATGCCAGACTTTGGCGCCTTTGTGCAGCAGCCAAGATTGGAATCAGAGTGGGTGGGTGGACACTGCTTGGTGTCGTTCAGTCATGTAATATGGATACGCGGTTCAAAGTACTGCACAAGAAAGGCCTTGTATTTGGTACCTCTCTCTCTCATTCTCTGTGAGCATGACATTCTACTGGTTTTCCAACCAGCTCTTACTAAATCCTGTGGAAATTCAGTTGTTCCTGCCTGGTACTCTGCAGAATCACACATCTAGGGAAGTAAATGGTGGCACTTAGTGTTTTAACCATCAGTGTTGTTTGGAGCTGGGAGGGGAAGGTGGCCTCCCAGAGGGGGTTTAGATGGAGTTGAGGGCGGGTTACGCTTCCATGGAGGTGGGCAGGAACGCTAAACCTCCTCCCTGTTGGCTCTCCTCCGCAGACCATTCCCGGAGTAGCAAGTCCAGTTGCTGGAGCAGCAGCGAGGAGAAGCGGGGGTCAGCACGTTCCGAGCACAACGCCAGCACCAAGAGTCTCATCCCGAAAGAGTCTCGGCTGGACACCTTCTGGGACTAGGGACAAACCGAGAGAAGCCATTCAAAATAAAACTCAACAGACTCCAGAGCAAAACAGGAAACAGAAAAGCAGTGTGAGACATGAGAACAACCCCCTTCAGACTTGAGAATTCCAAACGTTCAGACTTTGCCTTTGCTGCCGGCGCAGAGGGCAGCCCACACTACAGTGTCCAGCATTAGCTTTGACCGAGGACTGTTCAACCCACATGAAACGTATGCTTTAGATGTAAATAATGTACAATTTGTGGATGTCATTGAACCTAGAGGACCTTCCCCTTTTTATATTTGTATTGACTTTAACTTATAAAAAAAAGAAAAAAAAAAAACAATTTAAAAAAGAAAACCAACAACAAATAGAATGTTTTGATGTTGGAGAAGGGGTGGTCAGTCTGCCCGTCTGTCACGACGTATATGGAACACTGGGCCAGGGGGATTGCTGGGGCCTACAGCTCATCTTCCTTGGTGGCCCAGAGGAAGTGACATTTTCGTTCATATTTCTGTACACAGCCCACTGGGATCAGGAGTTTCAGCACAGACTGCTGTCACGGGCACATCACATCAGCCATTGGCCCCTTTCAAATCCTGCATTACCACGTTATAGAATGGGAATTCTCCGGACCAGAAGGACATGTGGAGAAGTTATTTCCTTTTGTGTGATTTAAACAATGACTCGACTCCTAAAAGAGGAAAAAAAATATCCTTGTTTACAGCAGAGAAGCAGAGAAAAGCCCCGCGCAGCTCAGTTGCATAGGAGAGGATAGCAAGTGTTAGGTCCCAAGCTCCGAAAGAGAGAAACCTTTGCTTTGCTTTGTGGTTCCTTCCAACCCACTCACAAACACTTCGTAAGAGATCCTGCGCTTCTCTGAAGCAAGAACTCGCAGGCAAGGTGTGCGCAGAGGGCATTTGAGTCTGGGATGAAGCATGTATGTATTATTTATATGATGGAATTTTACGTTTTTGTGTAAGCATGAAATCAAGGCAGTATGAGAGAAAGCAAGACCCCCGCCATGCTGTCTGTGACACTACGTATGCTGTAGTATCATTTTGTATGTTGTGTAAAACAGCATTGAACAAGAGGTGATGTATGTATATGAGAAAATTAATTGTACGATATCATTCCAGTACATTTTGTTGTACATTTTAGTCTCGTTTACTTTCTCTTCATTGTTGATAAGAGGATGAGAACTGTACAGTTTCCAGCTAGTTACCCATATTAGAGAAGAAATAAAAAGAGAGTATTAGAAGAAAGCGAGAAGAACATTTGTGAATTGCAGTTGTCAAAAAAAAAAAAAAAAAAAATAGCCTAGCTGGCCTTATTTGTGAAGCATAATTGCTTTTAGCATATGGAAGTATTTTTTCACATTTTCTTTGTATAAAATTTGTATTAAACTTAAATATCTTTTTTGATGACAGTGTTTCTTTGTGACTGAGGCAGTGCACTCCCCCCGTCTGCTCTTCTGGGTTTCCCCCTGTTTTTTTCAGATCTTCCACCTTTTTTTAATTAAACTGTTTTGGAAAAAGGGCTTGGTCTTCCTCAAACTTGGAGTTTTCCATGGGGTCGAGATGGCCACGTGAGGTTGGCACCATCAAACACAGGAGAGGGGACTCGAGCAGCTGGGGCCCCCCTTCCCCCCCAGGTGGGTGCACTTTGCAGATCAGGCCCCCACAGGCGCTGTCCTGGGGAAGTCCGGTTCCTTGACGTTTTTTTATTTATTCAAAAACGATTTAAGTACGTGCCACATGCCAGGTACTGTGCTAGTCCCTTCTATTGCCCTATATGAAAACACTTGATTTTTGTTTTTAAGTTGTGTTTAAACATGTAATTTGCTGTTTCAACCGATGTTACATTTCAGTGACATTAATCACACTCACCATGCTGTGCAACCGTCACTACTGTTGATTTCCAGACAAAATTCATCACCCCGAACAGAAACCCAGTACGTCTTAATCAGCACACCTCCCCCGAGCCCTGGTAACCACTGGTAAACTTTCTGTGTTTCCTGTTCAAGAAAGTTCATAAAAGTGAAATCAAAGTGTTTGTCCTTTTGAGTCTGACTTAATGTCACACAGCGCAACATGACGTTTGCAAGGTTCTTCTACATCCTCATATGTATCAAATTCATTTCTTTACCGCTGAATCCTTGGGATTTATTGACAGATGTGAAATGGAAGGGAAATCCTTGGTCGGTCCCTGGGAGGGGAGGGAATTGTCCATCGGTGACCAGGAGGGAGGCCTGAGCTGACAGGAATTGAGTGGGCGGCGTGAGGCTGTGGCTCTGCCCAAGCATACCCTGGTCTCGTGACTCAGCCTGGCTGAAGAGGATAGGGCAGGAGGAGGAGAAAGCTGTCGGAAGTGTGTGAGGATGCTTAATTTGGTTTATTGCGTAGCAGAGTCCTCTGTCTGGAATCCACTGGTTCTCCAGAAAAGATCTACCCCATGAGCACCTTCTTGCCAAGTACTGAGACTCGATATGGCCTTCAGGGGAGTTTGGAAGAATGGGGAGAAACTCACCGATGTGATTGGCAAATACTCATTAAGTACCTGCTACTTACTACTGTATGTAAGGAGTCCTGGTGGTACAATGGTTAAGCCTGGGCTGCTAACCAGAAAAGGGGTGGTTCGAACTCACCAGCTGCTTCATGGGAGAAAGACCTGGCGATCTGTTGCTGTAAAGGTTACAGCCTAGAAAACCCTAGGGGGCAGTTCTGTTCTGTCACATGGGGTTGCTGAGTCAAAAACCAACTTGACAGAACCCAGCAACAACAACTGCTGTGTATGTGTTGGGCGCTGTCTTGGCACTGAGGACGCCGTGAGGAACTCGAGGTCCCATCCTTGTCCTTGTGGAGCTGATATTCTACTGGAAGCAGCAATTGCTCAGTCACTCTAGTATTTCCAGAGGACCTACTATGTGCCAGAGGGCATTAGGGGTCTAGTGGTAGAATTCTCACCTCCCCTGCTGGAGACGTGGTCCAGTTCCCAGCCAGTGCACCTCAGGCAGAACCATCACCTATCTGTTAGTGGAGGCTTATGTATTGCTATGATGTCGAGTAGGTTTCAGCAGAGCTTCCAGACTAAGACTAGGAAGAAAGGCTTGGTGATCTACTGAAAATCAACCAGGGAAAATCCTATGGATCACAGTGGTCTGATACTTAACCAATCATGGGGATGGCGCAGGTCTTGGCAGCGTTTTCCTCCCTCGTGCTTGGAGTCACCATGAACCACAGGCCCACTGAATGGCAGCTAACAACCATGTGCCTAGTGGGATTTTAACTCCTGGGGATACAGTGGTGAGCAAGGGGGCCCGGATCCCTGCCCTAGTGGACGTTATGTTCTTTTTTTTATTATTGTGCATTAGGTGAAAGTTTACAGAGCAAGTTAGTTTCCCATTCAATCGTTTGTACATAAAGTGTTCCATGACATTGGTTTCATTCCCCAGAATGTGCCAGCGCTGCCCCCATTTCCTTCCTAGATTCCCTGTTTCCTTTCATCCTGAATTGCTACCCCTTCCTGCCTTCTCATCCTTGCCTTTGTATAAACGTTGCCCTTTTGATCTCGTATAATTGTCCTGAGAAGCACATTCCTCTCGGGTGTTATTGTTTATTTTATGGGTCCGTCTGTGGTTTGGCTGAAGGGTGTTCTCCCGGAATGGCATCAGTTCCAGTTCAGAAGGGTGTCTTAGGGCCATAGTCTTGGGGGTTCTTCCAGTCTCTGTCAGACCAGTAAGGCTGGTCTTCCTTGTGAATTTTTCGTTCTGCGATTTTTCTCCCACTCTGTCCAGAGCCCTCTGTTGTTATCTGAGTCAGAGTGGTCGATAGTGGTAGCTGGGCGCCATCTAGTTCTGGTCTTGAGGTCGTGTAGGCTGTGGTTCATGTGATCCACTGGTCCCCTGGGCCAGTTGCTCCCTTGGGTCTTCATTCTCTTTTTGCTCTGGGTGGTAAGGGACCAATAAACCCATTGCCACTGAGTCAATTGTGACTCATAGCGACCCTATAGGACAGAGTAGAACTGCTCCATAGGGTTTCCAAGGAGCAGCTGGTGGATTCCAACTGCCAACCTTTTGGTTAGCAGCCAAGCTCTTAACCACTGTACCACCAGGGCTGCTAAGGGACCAATAGTTGAATCTTAGATGACACAAGCTTTTAATGGACATTACATTCTCTACAGAAAGACAAGCCATGTACAAGATATAAAAATTATATAAACAAGATTATCTAACACAGTATTAAGTGCTGTGAAGGCAGAGGTTGGCAAACTTTTTCTGTAAAGGACCAGATAGTAAATATTTGAGGCTTTATGGGCCATACGGTCTCAATGATTTGCCTCTGACATACAACACAAAAGCGGCCATAAATATGTAAACAAATGTGCATGCAGAGTTCCAGTAAAATTTTAAATGGAATTTGAATTCCATTTAATTTTCACATATCACAAAATATTCTTTTTCAACTGTTAAAAAATGTATCCATCATTTTTAGTTCACAGGTTGTATAAAAACAAGCAGTGGGCTAGGCCTGTGGGCTGTAGTTTGCTAACCAGTGTGCTTTGAAGGAAATAAAATGAGAATGATTTGGAACGTGATCAAGGGGTGGAGGTGGCTGCCGTAGCTGGGACCTCGCAGAAGGTCTCTCTTGGGAGGGGCCATTTGGGCTGAGACCTGAATGAGAAAGAGCCAGCTGTGGGCAGATACAGTGGGTGGGCATCCCAGATGGGGACTGACGGGGCCCTGGGGTACTGTGAGCTAGATATGCTCGGTGGGGTAGGAGGCTGGTGTGGCTTGAAGGAGTGAGAGGCAGAGAGGGCACTGATTGTTCCAGGGTCAGTGCTGTGATGTTGGTATGTGGATTTTGAACTTCCCCTTGGTCCTTGGGGATAAGCCAAGCTAGAAAGGCCTGTTGACTACACCCAGAAGCCAGTTGGTATGATCTCTCCCCAGCTGCCCTGCTGCAGAAACTGGCTCAGCTGGTGAAAGATTCTAAGCCAACTCCCACTTAAGTGCCCTTTCCAGATGATGGGGCATTATTTGTGACTTAATTTTTATTTTTTTTTTACCTTCCTTTTATCGGGCCTGCATGTGCACCTTCTGTCAATGATCTCCTTTCATCCTGAAGCCCAGGAGAGGGTGAGGCAGACATAGCCCGTTTTTACAGGGAAGCAGCCGAGGCTGCGTGAGGGGAAGCCCAGTCCCCTCTGTCTTCTCTCAGCTCCAGCAGCCGAGCCCCTCCTGTCTCTGGGCCATTGTACTTGCTGGTCCCTCTCAGCCAGGCATACCTTTCTTGTCCAGCTCCTCACCCTTTGGGTCTCTGCCATCCTCCCATGTTACCTCTGAAGTAGGGCTCCCCACCCTGTGTTATTTCTGTCTCACCCTCTCATTAGTTTTCTCCTATCTCTGAGTAAATTTTTTAAGCATTTATGACTTTGTCTTGTGTGTGACTGGTGGTACAGTGGTTAAAGCACTTGGCTGCTAACTGAAAGGTCGGCTGTTCGAACTTGCCAGCTGTTGCACTGGAGAAAGCTGTGGCAGTCTGCGTCCGTAGAGAATACAGCCGAGAAAACTCGGTGGAGCGGTTCTGCTCTGAAACACGCGGTGTTGCCATGAGTCGGAGTCGATTCGACAGTAGCGGGTTTGGTTTGGCGTTCTGGCTTATCTTGTGGGTAAGTGTGAGCTTGTGGAGGGAGGCCTTGTGTTATCTGTGTTCACTGTGTGTCCCCAGGGCTTGGAGGGGTCATGGAGGGCTGCGGCTCCTAAGTGTTCAAACGCAGAGGTCAGCCTCGAACCTCCCTGTCGCTACCCCCACCCTGAGCTGCGGCGCCCGTAGAGGAAAAAGCGTTCCAGGCAGAAATGACTTGCTAGGCAATAGAGAAATGGTTGCTTTTGAAAAAATGTTGAATTTTAGTTTTACTATTTATTTGGCTAGGTAATACAGTCACATGACTCAAATTTGAAAAGGTACAAAAGAGCCTGCGGTGAAAAGTCTCCCCACCAGTCCCTCCAGCCCCCATTCCTGCATATCCCCCCAGAATCTCTGCATTTACAAATACAGAGAGATTATTCTCTCTCCCTCTTTTATTTACTTATTTATAATATTTTACTGTTTTTGGTGAAAGTTTACACAGCAAATTAGGTTCCCATTTAACAATTTCTATACACATTGTTCAGTGACACTGGTTACATGTTTCACAATGTGTCAACATTCTCATTATTTCCTTTCTGGTTGTTCTGTTTCCATTAATCTAGCTTCCCTGTCCTGACTTTCTCATCTTTGCTTTATGGTAAATGTTCACCGTTTGGTCTCATATAGATGATTTTTTAAAGGAGCACAGGACTCACAGGTGATACCGTTTATTTTATGGGCCAGTCTGTTATTTAGCTGAGAGGTGACCTCCAGTTTCAGTACATGGTTTAAAGGGTATCTCAGGGTAATAGTCTTGGGGGTTCCTCTAGTTTCTACTGGTCCAGTAAGTCCCCCTCTTTTAAACGGTAACATTTGATACACACTTTTTTGCCCTGTCCCTCCCCCTTTTTATAATTTTGTTGTTGAGAATATACACAGCAGTACATACACCAATTCAAGAATTTCTACATGGACAGTTCAGTGACGCTGATGACATTCTTCAAGTCGTGCAGCCATTCCAGGGCTTTGAACTGGTTCATTCGCGTTTGAACCCCTGCTGAGAATTTGCTTTTCTAACAAGTTCCCTGCTGAGAATCTGCATTTCCACCCCAGATAAATGGAATCAGAGGCTACGTTTTAACAAGATCTCTAGGTGATTCTTATGTGTAACCTCCTAGGAACTTGTCAGAAACCAGTTCAAAGCCCCGAACCATTCTCACCCTCCTTTTCCGAGCTGTTCCTCCCTCATTAACATAAACTCACTGCCCCCTAAGTTTCCTATCTAATCTTTCGAGTTGCTGTTGACAATTTGATCCCATACAGATACATATTAAAAGAGCATAAAGCTCAAGGCTGACATTCTTTACCAATTGATTTAAGCTAAACTACTGTTTGGTTTTAAGACCTGTGCCTTTTTTAAACTTAATCTGAAGTCTTGGGTATTATTCCTTATTGTGCTGCTTCCTTCCTTTTTATGGGCATGTAATATCCCATTAAGGAGTCTTGGTGACAAAATGTTTAAGTGGTCTGCTGCTAACGACAATGTTGGCAGTTTGAACCCACCCAGTGGCTCCTGGGTGGCGATCTGCTCCTGTAAAGATTACAGCCTAGAAAACTCTATGGGACAGTTCTCCTCTGGCCTATAGGATCGCCATGAGTTGGAACTGACTTGACGGCATACAACAACAATATCCTGTTATGTGGACAGATGATAATGTATTTAACCAGTCCTCAACTAATGAATCTTCAGATTGTCGTGAAGCATTGGCGACAACAGGCAGACCTGCAGTGTGCCTCACGTGGACCCATGTGTGGACCCGTGGGTGTACTCGTGTGTACCTGTGTGTGGACTTGTGAGTGGACCCGTGTGTGTAACCATGAGTGGACCCATGTGTGGACCCGTGTGTGTACCCGTTGAGTGAAGCCGTGAGTGGACCCGTGAGTGTACTCATCTGTACCTCTGTGCAGACTTGTGAGTGGACTCGTGTGTAACCATGAGTGGACCCATGTGTGGACCTGTGAGTGAAGCCGTGAGTGGACCTGTGTACCCACGTGTGTACCTGTGAGTGGACCGGTGTGTGTACCTGTGAGTGGAGCCATATGTGTACGTGTGAGCGGAGC
>NW_004443944.1:16907606-16947864 GCF_000243295.1 Trichechus manatus latirostris
ACGTGTGAGCGGAGCCGTGTGTGTACCTGTGTGCGGAGCCGTGTGTGTACCTGTGAGCGGAGCCGTGAGTGTACCTGTGTGTGGACCTGTGTGTGGACCTGTGTGTGGAGCCGTGTGTGTACCTGTGAGCGGAGCCGTAAGTGGACCCTGAGTGAACCTGTAGGAGTCATGCCCTTAGTGGCTGCACTGTAGAGTCCATGAGTGCTCAAATTGGACTCGCTACTTTTGGGGGTCATCTCTCATAAAGGGGGAGGACTTGGAGGTTCCAGATAGGGCTGCACAGAATTCTCCCTCTGACATTCCTGTGGATCAAGTGTTTTCAGGTGCCCAGTGACTCTGACTCTCTGAATGGGGAGAACAAGGGAAATGCCTGGGAAGGTCTGGCTGACCCAGCAGAAGCAGCCATGCTCCTTGCCCCTTTCTCTTGGCAGTGGCCAGGTGTGGGGCGGGACCAGGCTGGGACTGCAGCCTAGATGTCTAAGAGTGGCCTCTGCTGAGATCTGGCACTCCCTGGTGGCTTTGGGGCAGAACTGCAGCCCACAGAGCCAAACCAAAAACAAAAAACCACCCCAACCTGTTGCCGTCCAGTCAATTCCGACTCATAGTGACCCTGTAGGACACCGTAGAACTGCCCCATAGAGTTTCCAAGGAGCAGCTGGTGGATTTGAACTGCTAACCTTTTGGTTAGCAGCTGTAGCTCGTAACCACTATGCCACCAGGGTTTCTGCCCACAGAGCTGGAGCTGTTAAATGGTTCATCAGTGAGACCACTGCTGGCTGAGCGCTCTGTGTGAGCCACGCACTGGGGATGCAGCAGTGACCAAAACAGGTCCCTGCCCTCATCAGTCTACACTCTTACTGGGAAGTCACCAAATACATACCAAAAAACCAAACTCATTGCCTTCGGAGTTGATTCCGACTCATAGCGACCCGAAAGGACAGAGTAGAACTGCCCCACATGGTTTCCAAGGAGTGGCTGGTGGATTCGAACTGCTGACTTTTTAGTTATCAGCCAAGTGCTTAACCCCTGCACCACCAGGACTTCTAAATACTTATATAATATGATGTTATTAATATCATCCGGGGCAGGATAGATGCATTGAGGTAAGCACAGGAGGGTAAGGAGGGTAGGTTGAGGGTGTGATGGGGGCAGCCTCTCTGTGAGGAGACCTTTGAGTAGAAACCTGGGGGAGGCGGGGGACTGAACCATGAGACCCAGGGTGGTGGATCTTACCTGAATGAATAGTACTTACCTCTGAATTAGCTGAGTATTCGAAGCACCTGGGGAGTTGTAAAAAACAAACCAATAAATGCCCAGACATCACCCGCCCTCCCCGCAACAGTGACATCAGCCTCTCTGGTATTTTCTGAAGCTCATCGGGTGGTCCTACGGGACCGGACAGCCGGGGTGGAGAGCCTCTGACCTGGTTGGAAGAGCATTCCAGGTAGAAGGAAGGGCAAAGGTATGAGCGCTGAGGTGGGAACTTTGGCACATTTCAGGAGGACAAGGCAGAACAGTGAGGCCAGACAGGGGTCAGGTGGATGGCTAGGTGGGGTGTGATGAAGGCAGACAGGGAGAGAGGTGGAGGCTGGAGTGAGAGGGTGTGGATCGGGCACCTCGTGGGCTGTGGCGAGAACGCTGGATTGCGCTCTGCAGATGGGAAGCAGAGGAGCATTCTGAACATACCACCTTCGTGGTTTTGACCATATGCACCACCTATATTATTACAAATTTTCTTTAATCCAGTGACACAAGGGTCACCCT
This sequence comes from Trichechus manatus latirostris, assembly GCF_000243295.1. Taxonomy (NCBI): domain Eukaryota; kingdom Metazoa; phylum Chordata; class Mammalia; order Sirenia; family Trichechidae; genus Trichechus; species Trichechus manatus. The sequence goes on from NW_004443944.1 coordinate 16,909,371, forward strand.
TATCCCTCCAAGTGTCACTGGTGTGGGCACATACCCATGCTGAGCCCAGTGCTGAGGGCCTTTCCATGCCTTAATCTTTTGGTCTTCATGATAACTCCATGAGGCACACACTATCTGCAGTCCCATTTTCCAGACGAGGAAACTGAGGTTCAGAAAGAAAGAAGCAGCTTGCCCAAGGTCACACACAGATCTGTGTCAGAGCCAGGATTCAAAGCCAGACTGCCTGACTCCCAAGCCAGGGCAGTTAGCCACCAGACTGCTTGGCCCCAGTCACAGCTAACCCTGTGTCTGTGGCATTGTCCTACATCTCCCTGACTCCTCTCAACTGCCTACCAGGCTGGGTGTGGATCTGGTCTTTGTACAGGAGTTAAATGAATTTGGAGGGGTCCAGTTTTTAACTGCAGACAACAGAACCCGCTCTAGCTAATTTGAGCAGGAAAGCAATTTATTAAAGGGTATTGAGTGGCTCACAGACCTCTAGAAGGACCAGAAGGTGGGCTAGGAGACTGCACGGCCAAGAACAATGTCCAGATTATATTGCAGGACCTTCCTGTGAAGATGTCCCCCATCACTGCCACTGGGCCCAGGCACTGCAACTCTCACCAGTGACACTGAACATGGCCCTCTGCCTCCTTGCTAGATTGGATTCCACACATCAGATTCACTTCCATTGCTTTCACATGTGGGTGTATCTGGACGGGCTGAGCCTAGGTCCCATTGGGTGTATCTGATTGACTGAGCCTAGGTCCCATGTGGATGTATCAACTGCTTGGGAATGTGAGATTCAGTCTTCTTCTAGTGCAGACTCTGAGGTGGGAGATTGTCCAAACACAAGGCCTTGGGTTGACAAAAATGACAACAGCACCCACTGTCCAAGTTCTCTGTCAGGTCAGTTGTAGAGAGCAAACTCACCTGACTCGTTTCAGCAGATGAGGTTGCTAAGTGTGCTGGTCTGGAACTGTGTTTCCCAGAATCCCCTTCCTCGTATGGTTCTGAGTTTGAGTTGACCAAAAGAGGAACGTGCGTGGGAATTCCAAGGCGGAAGGGAAGCAGCAGCCTCTACTCTGGGCAGGTTGTTGTGGCTCGATGTGGTGGCAGCTGCAGAGGTGCCCCCAGGTTCCAGCTTGCCCGTGCTCACCTCTGCTCTGCATCCAGCTCTTTCCGACTCCTGGACATCAGCCCCAGACCCATCACCAGAGGCCTGGCTGCAGAGATGACGGCTGGACACCTGGCTTCTCAGGTCGCCTGGCTGGTGACTCCAGCTCCCCCTTCCAGACCTTCATGTCCCCACCTTCCTCCCACAATTGTGTAAGGTCTAATTCCCATAATCACGTTCTCTCCAAACTCATGGGCGCCCTGTGGCCTGCTTCCCTGATCGAACTCTGACTGCTCCATTAAGTGGATTTAGAGAATCACCACCAGGCAGCCTGTCGATCCAAGGGCTGAGAGGGAGGTGGGCTGGGTCTTGTGGGCCCCATTAATTGTGGCATGGGGTGGGGGCTGCAAGGGCAAAGAGACACCCACCTCACCTACAACCAGAGTTCACCAAATACTCAGTTTTGGCCAAATATCTAACGGTTGAATTTTAAAGTCAGTATTTGGCTGGACCTGGATCTTACCATCCTAGAATGTACTTCTGGATATCAGAATAAACCCCAATATCTTTTCAAACAATTTAACTGTTATTACAGTTATATTATTGAAGGTTAAAGCAGTCAGCGTTTAAAAGTTGGGCCAAAGGCGGGAAGAAGCAGTTCCTGGCCCTGTGGTTGGCTGGTGCTTCTAATCGCTGTAGCGTCCATCTGCCCTGCTGCCTTGACGCGTCTCCGCTGAGGTTTAGGGAAGGAAGAGCAGCTCTTCTGCTGTGCCGCCAGGGTAGCAAGGGCCCAGCTGATGGTGACGCTGCCCCTAAGTATTACACTTCCTTCCCCTCTGATAACAGTGCTGCAAGTCAACTTATCATTAACTCTCGGGCCTGGACACATTGTCGGTAGTGCTGCAATTTCACCGAAGCAATTCCTGAAGCTTGGGCACGGCCTGAAGAAGATGCTTCCAGAATCCTTTCAAGGGCAGCCTTGCATTGTTGCTCATTTCCAGGCCTAACTTCAGGTGGCACCTGTGGGGAGTGTGGCTTGTGCCAGCTGTGGGGTCGCAGTGCCCTCTGGTGGTCACTGTTGAGCACTGCTTCACCAGCCCTGGACTTGCATCAACGGGCGCTCCAAGTGCCATGTGAAAATGCTTGAGTGTTTTCAGGGCTTCAAACCTGTTCATTTGTTAGGAATGCAGAGTCTCAGCGGGGGTTCGAACCAGTTCATTGGTTTTATAAATCTGCATTTCTAACAAGTTCCCAGGTGATGCTAATGCTGCTGGTTAGGGACTAATTCTGAGAACCACTAGTAGAGCAGTGGTTCTCAACATTTATTATACGTAAGAATCACTTGGGGATCTTGTTAAAATGTCGATTCTGATTCAGTATATCTGAGGTGGAAATGCAAATTCTCTGCAGGGGTTGGAACTAGAACGAACCGGTTTGAAGTCCTGTTTTCTGCAACTCAGATTCCCCTTTAGATTGAATGAACTACAGAGCCACGCAACAACATGGATGCCTCCCCAAAATATTATGAGTGAAGGAAGCCAGGCAGAAGAATACATTCTGTATGAGTCTGTTTATGTGATGCTCTAGAATGCGCCGAACTATCTTTGGGCTTAGAAATCGGAACAGTGGTGGAATGTGGAGATAGACTGGGAAGAGGCAGGAGAAAGCCTTTTCAGCGGCCTGGAAACGTTTTCCATCTTGATCTGGGAGGAGGTTATCTGATTATGACTATATGAAAAAATACATCAAGGTGTACACGAGATTTGTGCAATAAACTGGATGTAGATTATAAAACAATAATAAAATCTCTTTAAGTTCATGAAGGAATCCCATGAACACTTGTTTTGACTGGACGCCCTGTTTCCACCATCTCCCCACCCCAACCACCCCCAAACCATTCTCCCTATAGCAGCCAGGGTGATTTTTAAAAATGTTAATCGGCCCTTATGTAAACTATAGACTTTAGTTAATAATACTTGGTTCAATTATAACAAATGTAACACATGGAAGACTGAAGAAGAATTGATGCATTTGAATTATGGTGTTGGCAGTGAATATTGAACATACCACGGACTGCCAGAAGAACCAACAAATCTGTCTTGGAAGAAGTCCAGCTAGAATGCGCCTTAGAAGCAAGGATCGTGAGACTTTATCTCACATACTTTGGACATGTTATCAGGAGGGACCAGTCCCTGGAGAAGGATATGTTGCTTGGTAAAGTAGAGGGTCAGTGAAAAAGAGGAAGACCCTTAACAAGATGGATTGACACAGTGGCTGCAACAATGGACTCAAACATAGCAACAATTGTAAGGATGGCACAGGACTGGGCCGTGTTTTGTTCTGTTGTACATTGGGTTGCTATGCATTGAAACTGACTCAACGACACCTAACAGCACCACGCAGATGCAAGGTTTACAAAGTGAAATGCTGTGCAGGGGGAGGGGCCGTGTGGGGACTCTCTGTAATTTCCGCATAATTTTTCTGTAAACCTAAAAACTGCTCTAAGAATTAGTCTACTAAAAATGGTGAAGTATCCAGACTTACTAGACCCATTGAGACTGGAGGAAACCCTGAGACTATTGCCCTGAGATCCTCTTTAAACCTTGAAGTGGAACTAGCCCGGGAAGTCACCTTTTAACTAAATAGCAAGTTAGCTCAAAAAATAAAGAATGTCACCCCTGAGTACCCCACTCTTTTAAAAATTATCTATATGAGCCCAAAGGACAACAGTTACCCTAAAGCATAGATGAGAAGTTTGGGGGGCAGTGAGACTAAGTGGGAGTGGAACTTGAACGGAAATAAGGAGAATGTTGACACAGTGTGAAGCATGTAAGCAGTGTCACTGAACAGGATGTGTAGAAACTGATGAATGCGAACCTGTTTCGCTGTATATACTTTTATAAAAAATACAATAAAATATTAAAAAAGAAAAAAAATTAAAGCAGATTATGTCTTACTCCTTAAAACCCTCTGATGTTTTCTTCTTGGATTTAGCATAAAATCCAACTTGAATAAAATCCAATATCCAAGACCAACAAAGTCCACCCAGATTGGCCCCGGCTTCGCCATCTGACCCCGTCATTGACTTTGCCTCTTGGCTCCAGCCACAATGGCCTCCTTTCCTTCCCTGCAGTTCACAAGCCCTCTCCCACATGGAGGTCTCTGCACTTCCTCTCCTTGCGACACCTCCCAGAGTTTCTCATCACTCACGTCTGCACTCAAACATCACCTCCTTCGAAGTGCTAGCCAGTCTGTGGTGCCCCCACGTTGCTCCAGCTAGTCCACCTAGAGGTACCCCCGTGCTCCCTTCAGGCCTCCAGCCCCCGCAGAATCACCCCACACTGAAGGGAAGCAGCCTTGGTCCTCGCCGACTGGCGCCACATCATGCATTCTGCACGTTCACATCTCTAGCAGCGTGTAGTGTGTGAATCACATCTCAGTAAAGCAGGGACCGCCAGGCACCAAGCCTGCAGGAGGGAACGCTATCCTTCTACCCAGACCCACTCTCCCCTTTCCCACTGTTCTCATTCTTCCCTCTCTAACCCCTTATTCTTTTTTTTTTTTTTTTACTTTTTTTCTATTTTTTTATCGTAAAAATATATGTAACAACACATTTGCAAAAAAAAAAAAAAAAACCCAGAAAACCCTCAACCAGCAAAAAGAGCCTCACTGCCCGATGCCCTGGACAAGCACTGTGATCCCTTTATGGATCCTCAGTGTTTCACGGGGCGGATTCTGTGCTCGCTCTGGAAAGTGCAGTCTCAGGAGCCCTTCACAGGTGTTTTGAAGGTGGCTAATTTACGGCTCCCAGATCTACCTTCTCTTCTGACCACTAGGAAGTTCTTGGAAGGGGAATTAAGTTGTAGCTCGGGTAGGAAAGAAAGCCGGAAAGTGGGGTGTGTAAAGGAACTAGGGGTGGAGGTTTCCTGCTTCTGGCTGGTCAGCACCACCTACCTTCTTTCTGGACAACCTTGCTGATCTAGATACTGCAAAGACTGAGTCTAACAAGATTAATTTGCCTACTTTCTTGTCATGCTCCCTCCACAGGAAATAGCTTCATGAGGTTGGGCCTCTTCTGTCTTTTTCACTTCTGCACCCACAGTTCTATAAGGGCCCCTGGTAAATGGTGGACCTTCACGTAACCTCAGTACCTGGGTGGTGCAAATGGTTAACATGCTCGGCTGCTAACTGAAAGGAAGTTTGAGTCCACCCAGAGGCACCTTGGAAGAAAGGCCCCGTGATCTCCTTCTGAAAAATCAGCCATGAAAACCCTATGGAGCATAGTTCTACTCTGACACACAGGGGCCCGCCATGAGTTGGGGTCGATTCAATGGCAACTGGTTTTGGTTTTTTGAGGTCAGCACATTCCTGAACCTTTCAGTTAAGTAAACCAATGAATCCCGTTTTTTGTTTAAGTCACTTTGCAACTAAAAAAAGCCTAATGGTAGCTCTGGGTCTCTGGCTTCTAAATCCCTTGGATAGGCAAATTCCTTCAGCCACAGAGGCAGACCCAGGGACTTCCTGCAGGTCACCATCCTTCTGCAGGGCTGGTCAGGAAGTTCTGAAGTCATCCTCAGACTTCTGGGAGGCTAAGGGCTTTTGTTTTGAGTGTTGAATAGTCTGGTTACTCTAAGAGTGTTCTGGAGAGCTGCAAGACACTGCCGGGCACACAGTGAAGACAGGCAGCCTGGGACCAGTGAAACCTATCCACTCCCCCAGCCACCCATCCATCCATCCATCATCTGGCCAACCATCCATCTAATCATAACCAACACTGTTATCCATTCTTCTATCTGTTCATCCTCCAACACTCAGCCATTTATCCACCTTCCAGTTGCTCAACCATCTTATCTAACCAATCATCCATCCACCTACCAGCCCAACTATCTAACCATCTATTCATTTATCTGCCCAAATGTTCATTTACCCATTCAATTATCCATCTGACTATATGATTCCAATTATACATCCATCCTTCCTTCCATCCCATCTATAATGGGATTCCACTTTGGGTAAGACTCTGTGCTTGATTCTGGGGATACAGATATGAAACCAACAGCACCTGCCCCTGGGGGGACTCAGCGTCTATTGGAGAGAGTCTGTCTCATTCTTGGTGATGGCTTTCTGTTCATCAGAGATGATAACTCTGAGACTTCCATCTCCACTGACATGGGCACCAACCAGATGTTCACCCTGGGTTTCACCAACATGGATAGAGGTAGGAGACTATTTCTGTTTAGCACCCAAATCAGATAGATTCAGGCCCTGCTTGATCCTCTATGGACAGCAACGGTACAAGATGTCCTCAGAACTTCTCCAGATGTCCCTCCCTGCCCCCTACACTGGATCCTTGACTCATTTCCCACCCACCAGAAAACAAATTCCCATCATTGGAAGTTTATTATATGTACCAGCCCAAGTCCCATTTTCCCTTCTTTTAGTAACAGCTTGCTAGTTTTCCCTTTGAGTGACCCAATTTTCTGTTTATGAGGGATCCAACCCTAAGCCCTGCTCCATGGGAAACCCATGACCCAAGTAGGCCAGTGAGACATAATCCTGGGGCTTTTGCCAGAACTACTGTGAAAGCGGTACTCTTTTTCTGCTGGTTTGGTTTTGCTGAAGGATTCTCGGTGCCATCTTTGCCACAACATGGAACAGCCTGCCTGAGAATTAAGGCACACAGGAGAAAGTCATTTGATCACCTGGATCCAGCTATGCCTGAAGCAGATGTCATCTAAAATTCCTGGAGACAATTTTCTTTTTTGTTTGGCCTAAGCCACTTTGAGTTGGAATTTTTATTCTTTTGGAAATGAAAGAGTTCTGAAAAAGACTGACATAACATTTGTAAGCGTCAAAAGTAGTAATAAAATAGCCATCCTGTACCCGCCTTCAAAATGTAAACGCAGTTTTATTTAATGCCTTTTATCCATCACAAAGTACTGCTTCCTTCCCAGTGTTCCCCTCTCCCTAGAAAACAAGATGGCAGCATAAGGCACGTGCACTGTCCACATGACGTCAGGTAAGTTCTTTGAAAATAAGCAATAGTCTCCCCTATAGCCCAAAATCTCCTCCCTTGCTAATGTTCAAAGAATGATTGTCCCCCAAAAGCATAACTTGGAGAAGAGAGTGCTTAAATTAGAACCATGAACCACCCCACATGCCAGCTGAAAAAAACCAAACCAAACCAAACCAACGACTAAGAAAACCAACAACACAGGTACAAGAGCATAATACCGGAGTAATGCGATTAGTCCATAAATTAAAAAGAAAAAAAAAAAAAAAAATCCTGCCCCCCTCCTTGCCACCAGTCCTCCCCCAAATCAGCAAGTCCTTGCTTTTGTTCTCTAAGTCTTGTAGAAAAGTCTGGACTCTGAGCCAGCCCTTTTCCCCGAAGTCAAATATTCTGAAGCCAGTTTTGGGTGCCTCGCCTTTCAGGACCCTTGTTTGGACGGAAAGAACAGCTTCTGAGATGGTCAGCAGACGCGTCTGCTTGCCTGGTGTCCAAGGTCAGCGTGCTCGGTGGGGAGGTGGGGAAGGCGTGGGGCCTGGGTGGGCGCCATGCATCCAGCGATGCCGGTGGAGATGCTGCTGGCTCTGCTATAAATACTCCAGCTCCAGGGCGTGCCTCAGTGCCTCCAGGTCGGCGTGGCAGGATATCCGCCAGAAAGGCATGTTGTGCTGGAACACAGGACATCCCCCACAAGGTTACGCTCCGCTCTGTGTCTCCCGCAGGCCCCACCCCCGCGCCCAAGGCTTAGAGAGCCTTCTGAGAAGTCACCCAAGTCAGGCTCGGGTGTACGCGTCTACTAACCTGTGAGGCACCTTATGTTTCTGGCAGGCCCGCATCTGGCCAGGACCACTAGGTCGGTCACACCATTTCTGTTCACCCAGAGCCTGCCTAAGGGCCATCTTTCTCCTTGCTTATGTTGTTATTGTTAGTTGCTGTCGAGTCAATTCCAACTCGTGACGACCCCATGTGTGCACAGTAGAACTGCGCCCTAGGGTTTTCAAGGCTGTGACCTTTCAGAAGCAGATCACCAGCCCTGTCTTCTGAGGTGCCTCTGGGTGGGTTTGATCCATCAACCTTTCAGCTAATAGTCAAGTGCTTAACCATCTGTGTCACCCAGGGACTTCCTTGTTATAAAAAAAAATCCCAAACCTGTTGCTGTCAAGTTGATTCCGACTCATAGCAACCCTATAGGACAGAGCAAAACTGGAAGGGTTTCCAAGGAGCAGCTGGTGGACTTGAACTGCTGACCTTTTAGTCAGCAATTGTAGCTCTTAACCACTGCACCACCAGGGCTTCCACCTCCTTGCCATAGAACCCTGAATTTCGCAGCATTGTGACCGGATGCAGGGGATGAACCATGATTGTTCTAAGATGTGACGATTCCAGCCGTGTTTGCCAGGCATTGGTCTGGAGGTGGTCATGTGATCTGTTCCCGCCAATGAGGAGGCCGGTTGGGGGCTTCTGGGAAAGGTCTTCCTCCATGACTAGAGAGAGAGGCGCCTAGGAGAATTTCTCCTTTCCTCCTCTCCTTCCCTTCTTTGTGTTACTTCCTGTCCTCACTGGCTAATGGGATGATCTTTCTAAGCATCTGTGTATGTCAACTTGGTTCATGTGGAGGACCTTGTTTCCTTTGCAGCTTTCCTCATATCTGTGGAGGCAGATGGGGTCTGATTCTTCCCCAAAAACATGCGCTCCGGAGGACAGTGACTTGGCCTGACTGTTCACAGCTGTGTCCCCAGAGGGGCCTTCCGACAGGTGGCACACACTCATGGGGCTTCCATTGAAGGCACAGATAATAAACCCATTGATAAGAAACAAGATGATTTCATCTTGCAGTAAGTGCTGAGAATTTGCATTTCCACCCCACATATACTGAATCAGAATCTACAGTTTAACAAGATAGCCAGGTGATTCTTATGTATAACTTCCTGGGAACTCGTTAGAAATGCAAATTCACAGCAAGGGCTTGAACTTGAATGAACAGGTTTGAAGCCCTGAATGGAACAGAGGGAGAGAGAGCAGAAAGCAGCTGGGTGTGTGTTTACTTTTCATAAGCGGGTTCAGAAGCCCGCTTGTTGTGTTGTTGTGTGCCATCAAGTCGATTCCGACTCATAGCAACCTCATGTGACACAGTAGAACCGCCCCATAGGGTTTTCTTGGCTGTAGTCTTTACGGGAGCAGATCACCAGGTCTTTTCTCCTGTGGAGCCGCTTGGGTAGGTTTGAACTGCTGACCTTTTGGTTAGCAGCCAAGTGCTTAGCCACTGCACCACCAGGGCTCCTAGGAGGTGATATTTAAGTGGGACCTGAAGGACAAGAAGGAGGGAGCCATGCAGAGATCTGGGGGAAGAGCAGTCCTGGCCCAGAAGACAAAGCAAGTGCAAAGGCCCAGAGGAGGGTTCGCACTTGGAGTGTCGTGTTCCTGGCTGCATCACATGGCATCCGGCACATAGTAGGTGCTCAAGAAACATTTGTGGAAGGAATGAAAGAGGGAGAAACAACGGGAAGGTGAGTTTCTCAGGCAAAGCTCTCCATGGACTGTTTTTCTGTTTTGTTCCGTTGCTGCTACACAACTTCCTGCTGAAGGGAAGCGGAACCACCGATCAAGGACAACGATGCCGTCCAGCTGCCCCTAGCTCCTCCCACCCTCTCCTTTCCCCACCCAAGCCTGCCTTCCCCTGCACCAGCTTCAGCTGCAGGACAGGTTCTGGTGGCTGCCCAGCCAATCTCGGTCCTTTTAAAGTCCATTTTTCTGTGTGAAAACCAGCAAAGGAGGAAAAAAATGCCTAGGCCTCCTCATTCCAGCCTGGTGGCTCCGGAGAGCTGGTGGATTTATCGCTTGCGGCGAGGCGGAGACAAATGGCCCACTAAAGTGGAGATATTAACAACACTGTCAGCGGGAACCACCCAGGCCCTCTGTCCCGTCGCCATATTTCACGCTGCTCAGGTGTCCGGCGGCCTGGGCTAATGATTCCCATCCATCAGGCTGGAGAGCTGCCGGGACAGCCCGCTTAACAGCAGCTGGGCTCCACCTCAGACACCCTGGCAAAGTGACTTTTAGGGGAGCTTGGTGGGGGATGCCCTTGTCTTCTCTGGTGGGCGCAGGGGTGTGAATGGACTGTGTTTGAGACGCCCCCAACTCCCTCCTCCTCTCCCTGCCAGGCATTTGGAGCAAGATGCAGGAAGGTTTGCATGTACCAGCTGTGTGACCTTAGGCAAACCCGTTAACCTCTCTGAGCTTCAAATCCACCCTCTGTAAAATGGGATGTGACGATACCCACCTTGCAGGGGGCACTTGAGGATTAAATATAATGATGATGATGATGTCAGTAATGAAGAGCAATGATTAAGGGCCTGGGGTTAGGTTGGGCGCCCCTGGGTGCCAGTCCCAGCCCTGCCATTTGTCAGCTGCAACCCAGACTGCCAGCTGCCCCCAGCATCCCTTCTCTCCTTCTCTCCCAGAAGGAACCCCCAATTTTTAGCTGGGCGCATGGCCACTGACAAGGCTGCATCTCCCAGCCTCCCACAATCTGGTCAGTGGGCCATCCACCTGGATCGCGCTGTGCCTTACAAGGGAGGGGTGAGTTCTCCCCTCCCCTCCCCCTTCCCTCGGGCTGGAATGAGGACATGGGGAGCTGGGGGCCATCTTGGGCCTCGTGGAAACAGCAGTGTCCAGGGCTGGCGGAGCCACATGAGAGAATGAGCCTGGATGCCCCCAGTCCCCACGCTGCCTCAGCAGCCCTGGGCGGCTTACACTCTTGCTGTCCCAGGGGACAGAAAGAAACCTCTGCTGTGTTTAAGCTGCTGTCTGGCATCTCTGGGCCCTGCCCAGAATCAATGTGACAACCCCCACCATGCTCCGCGGCACCTTTGGATACTAAACCCAGAGATGAGAAATAAACCGCAGGTGTCGCCCCACAGCCTCTTGCCACTCCCCACTCGCCCAATCCTCCACAGCAGCCACACTGGCCCCCTTCGGACCTCTACATGTCCTGGTTCCTCTCTTGGATGGGAGCCCTTCCCCCTGACGCCTGTTTCCTCTCCTCCTTCCGGTCTTTGTTCAGATGTCACTTTGCGGAGAGGCTGGCCTTGGCCACCACCTACACTTGCAACCTGCCCCTAACCCCCGGCCACGCTTTCTTCCCCATGCTTGATTTTCCTCCAAAGCACTTGTCACCCGTGACACACGTTATACTTGTGTTTACTGCCTGTCCCCAGCTTGTCCCCTGTGAGGGCAGGGCCTGTCTGTCCTGTCCACGGCAGGATCCCTAGTGCCCAGAACAGTGCTGGGCACACAGTAGGTGCTCAGCTAATGGAGCTGACACACTCGCGGAGAGTCCATGGGAAAGTACCAACCACACAGATACCTGTTGTGTGACGAGAGGGGACAGCAGTCTGAAGAAAGAATAGGGGCAGCCCCGGGTGGGAGTCACAGGACTGGCTGGGCAGGGAATCCCCGCTCAGGAAGTGGTGCTGAAGGCGAGGCGAAGGAGGAAGCCCGATGAGCTGGGTGGGGTGGGGGGCCTCCCAGGCTGAGGGAACAGAACATGCAAAGGCCTCTGACCTCCCCTCTCCGAGCCCCTCCTTCAGGCCTCTCCTCTTCTTGTGAGTTTTCATACGCTGAGGCCCTTAACATTTTTGCATTTCCTTGGGATTTGCTGCTGAGTAGGGAAAGGGGAAACCAGGTCCCCTGAATTAAGCTCCGTGACATTAACAATCCACTTCTCAGGCCCCTGGGTGGGGGTGGCAGGGTCTCTGGGATGCTGCTGACAGCCCCAGACCCGGAACCTTGGCAGCTGTTTCTTTTCCAAGAGCAGAGCTGCAGCCACCAGAGCCCCGGCCCTCTCCTCACAGGCCCGACATCACAAATGTGGGATTTTCTTTTTCATTAGCTTAATGCTATCTTTATTAACTGGGAAGGGTTCCTGGAACATATGAGCAGCAAGGATGAAATAAAACACACACACACGCACCCACCCCCAGCCCACCTGCCCTGACGAGCGTCCCTGGGCTCCCAGGAGCCATCCTAGAAACAATCCAGGGCTACCAGGGGCCGCGGCCAGAGGCCTGGAGCGGGATTTGTGGAAGGAAATTACTCAGGATGCTTCTGTGATTTGCAAATGGGAATGGACTGGCCAGCAAACAGCCCGGGAAAGAGAGGACCAGTGGCGGACAGCTGGGCAAATCTGCATGGAGAGACTTAGAGAATCATGAGGACAGCTCAAAAAGCTGGAGAGACAGAAGCAAGTACCTTCTTGGCCCCCTGCTCCTCTTCCACACCATCACCAATTACGATGTACACAGCTTTGCGGCCAAATCTCTGCATGATGCGCTCAAAGCAGCTTTCTTTCCCTGCGTGCACAGAAGAAGGAAAGAGAAAAAGAAGCTCCGTGAGGACCAAGGAGGGAAGCGAATACCTAGGTGCCACAGAGTTGACTCCACCTCATGGCGGCCTCATGTGTGTCAGAGTAGAATTGTGCGCCATTGGGTTTTCATTGGCTGATTTTTCAGAAGTAGATCACCAGGCCTTTCTTCCAAGGTGCCTCTGGGTATACTCGAACCTCCAACCTTTACGTAGCAACTAAGCATGTTACTATTTGTACCACCTAGGGACTTGCCTACTAGAGTAGACAGAGTTTATTCCCCTATCCCACTGATGTTGGGTTTGGCCACGTGACTGGCATTGACCAGTGGAATGTTAGGGACCTGGCACAAGAAATGGGTGTGGGTGTTTGGCTTGACCTCCTGCACTTTTACCCTCTGCCATAAGAAGAATGTGCCTTGGATTGCCACTGGTCCATGATGAGGAGAGATGTGGAGCAGACCAGAACCTGGAGTCAAGCCCAGTAGAGCCACAGCTGGTCCACGGACCCATGAGCGAGAAATAAAAAGCTTGCTGTTGTAAGCCATGGAGTGTTGGGGATGTTTGTTATGCAGCATTATCAGGGCAGAAACTGACCATTGAAAAAATATAGGATCTTTTAGTAAAACTAGGGAGCTGGAGGCCAAATTCGTGTCCTATCTCAACTTTGATTACTTTTAGCTCTCTGATCTTCAAGCTTGTTGTTGTTAGGTACTGTCAAGTTGATTCTGACTCAGAGTGACCCCCATGTGACAGAGTTGAACTGCCCCATAGGGTTTTCTTGGCTATAAACTTTACAGAGCAGATCACTAGGTCTTTCTCTCGCAGAGCCACTGGGTAGGTTCTGTCAACCTTTCGGTTAGCAGCCGAGCATTTAACCATTTCTATGTGGTTTGAGAACAGGTTCAAGGTTATCTGATGATTTGTACCACCTAAATTAAAATCACCTCATGTACCATGCTGTGGGGGGAGCTGCCCTCTTCTTTTTCCTTAGTAATAGAATTCTGTGAGTTTTAGCTGGGCGCACAGCCACTCAGCTACAGATCAGCTTCCCTGCAGCTAGTTGAGGTCATGTGACTCCGCTGGGACCAATAGGAGGTGAGTAGAAGTGATGTGCGCCCCTTCTGAGTCTTGGCCTTAAGATACCAGGCGAAGACTGGTATCTATTCCTTCCTCTTTTACCCCTTCCCACAAGCTGGGATGACAATGTGGCAGAAACTCAGGTTTGACCTTGTGGATGAGAATAAAACCATTAGGGATGATGGACAAATAAAAAGGGAAGGACTTGGGTTCCTGGGTCACTCCACCAGCCTGGATCATTCAACTCAGGTCTGTTATAGGGGAGAGAAATAAGGTTTGGATCTTATTTAAGCCCTTGTATTCTGGGGTATGTTTGTTATAGCAGCTTTGCATGTAGCCTAACTAACACACTTTTGAAAACTATTAAAAAAAAAAAAAAAAAAAAACCAAACCCAAACCCACTGCTGTTGAGTCAATTCTGACTCATAGTGACCCTACAGGACAGAGTAGAACTGCCCCACAGGGTTTCCAAGGAGCAGCTGGTGAATTCGAACTGCCAGCATTTTAGTTAGCAGCAGAGCTCTTAACCACTGTGCCACCAGGGTAAGAGCTCGGCTGCTAACCAAAAGGTCAGCAGTTCGAATCCACCAGCTACTCCCTGGAAACCCTGTGGGGCAGTTCTACTCTGTCCTATAGGGTCCATATGAGTTGGAATCGACTCGATGGCAATGGGTTCAAAAACTACAGTCCTAATACATTTTTCTAGAAGCAGAAGGAAGGCAAGTGGGTTGCGAGGGCTGTTTTGGGCATCCGAGTCATGCCTGTGGACAAGTTCCGTAAACCTCTCATATCCAGGATGGAAAGTTAACCCCACCCTCTCTCCTTGCACCACCCCGAGCTCTGGCTTCTCCCTACCTGTCTTGGTTGCACTGTAGATGTTCTCAATAGGAAACACGGAGCCCAGTCCATAGAGCAGGACTTTGGCCAGGGCAGGAATTAGTTGAGTGGTGGTGACCAGCACGTTGACACAGTTGGGCCTGAGGACAAAGGAGACTGTGGCTCAGAACTCGAAAGTACAAAGGCAGGCCTCCTGATCCTGCAGCATGAGCCCGGAGCGGCTGGGAATTCTGGTGCTGGCTACGTCATCTCCACAGGTTCAGCACAGTGTCAAGCACATAGTAGGCACTTCTGAATTCTTTGTTGGATGGGTAGATGTATGGATGAATTGATGGACAGATAAAGGCAGGGAGGCAGAGGACACTGGGTGGTGGGTAGGTAGGTGGATGAATGGAGGGATGGGTAGATGGATATATGGGTGGTCAGTGTGTTCTGGTGGTTAGCTCCAGGCCAGGGCAGGGCCCAAGGATCCTCCAGCTGTTCCTCTCTTTTAAGCCTGCAGCGCCTGACACACTGAAATGCAATATGGGTTCAAGTCTTTTCTTATTTAAAAAACAAATGTTTACTGCAAGGGTGGCACGCGTACACAGCTGCAGGAGCCGGACAGATACTGTAAATGAGTGTCATGGAACAAGCGTAGGGTAGCAGGGAGGGGTGGGGACTGGGATAAACTGGACTGCGTGTGCCAGTTTGGATCTTTTGAGAATCCAGAAACCTGGGGTTACATGTGAACTTTCCCAGTGTTTGGGAAACAGTGTGAGTCAAATAAAACATATAAATAATATGGATTCAGCCCATGGGCTGTCATTTTGTAATTATTCATTTGCTGAGTCACAAGATTTTTTGATGCTACTGCAGGAGAGTAATTTGTTCTCTGGCCCAGATGATCTTATATAAGAATGAGAGGCAATTTATTGGAATGAAAGTTGACCCTCTTCTACTCACTAGGAACCCACCAGGTGATCTGAGACGTCCTATAAAACCGTTAACAGAGGATAATGCTGTGACTCGTGGGTATTTCGGGCAAGAGTGGATGGGACAAGGAGGACTTATGTACAAATATGCTGGACCTTGATAACTTCTGCAGCTATTTGCTCAGCTGTGCTTTGAGGTGGCCACTGTGCCTTGCACACCTCTGCTTTATTAAATGTCTGCAAAGTGTCACAAGTGAGAATTGGGGAGTTCTGTCCCCCTGACTGTGGAAACGGAGGGGCCACCACCCTAGCCTGGGAGAAAGCTTAGTGGCATGAAAGAAAACAGGGGCTCCGACTTACCGGGAATTGATGAGGTTTAGTGCCTTCAGGGAGTGGGTCAGCCAGAGGTCGGTCAGCGCTTCCAGCTCGGCTCTAAGCTGTAGCCAGGTCTCTCTTTTGGGAGCACCTATCAAGCCTGTGGACAAAGGAAAATAAAGATGTGGAAGCCCATTTTAGAGGTAGGAAGGGGAGTCTGGCCACTGCACCCTGAAGGTTCAAACCATATGACAAGAAGGTCAACTTCAATCCAGTGGCTTCTCTTAATCTTAACCTGGGATCAACCCATCGATCCATCCATCGATCTAGCCATCACCCATCCATCCATCCACTGACCCACCCACCTACCCACCCGCTCACCCCTCCACTGACCCATCCACACACCCACCCACTCATCCATCCACTGACCCACCCACCTACCCACCCACTCACCCATCCCTCCATCCATCGACCTACCCACCATCTACTTTCCCCTCCCTCTCTGCCTCATCCATCTACCCATCTATCCATTAATCTACCCACCCACCTACCACTCACTTCCCCCGCTCCCTGCCTCCATCCATCCAACAAAGAATCTAGGCGTGCCTACTATGTGCTTACAAAGGCAGGGATGCTTTTCTGTTTATTGCTGGATCTCAGTGCTGTCATTCTTTCTTTCTCACCTGTTGTTAGGTGCTGTCGAAATCGACTCGACTCATATCGACCCCTTGTGACAGAGAAGAACTGCCCCATAGGGTTTTCTAGGTTGTAATCTTTTCAGGAGCAAATTGCTAGGTCTTTCTCCCTAGGAGCCGCTCGGTGGGTTCAAACCACCAACCTTTTGGTTAGCGGACGAAATGCTTAACTAGTGAGCTGGTGACGCAGTGGTTAAGAGACTGGCTGCTAACCAAAAGGTCAGTAGTTCGAATCCACTGGCCACTCCTTGGAAACCCTATGGTGCAGTTCTACTCTGTCCTATAGGGTTGCTACGAGTCAGAATCGACTCAATGGCAATGTGTTCGGTTTGGATTGGACTATGTGCTTGACACTGTGCTGAGTGTGGAGATGAAGAAAACCTGCAGACTGCAGTGCTTACACTGGCATGGTAGAGACAGAGAATTAATAATACCAGTAAAAATACTAATGACTAACATTTATCGGGCACTTATTATGTGTAGGTTCCTGCGCTTTTAATGATTTATTTCATTTTTAAAAAATTTTATTTATTTTGTTGTTGTTGTTGAGAATGTACACAGAAAGATATGGAACAGTTCATGAATTTGCACGTCATCCTTGCGCAGGGGCCATGCTAACTAACCTCTGTATTGTTCCAACTTTAGAATATGTGCTGCCGAAGCGAGCACTATTTAATGCATTCTTACAGCGACCCTAGAGGTAGACACTATTTTTATTTTCCATTTTACAGGCGAAGAAACTGAGGCTTTGTGAGGTAAACTGGCTGGCTCACAATCAGTTAGGGAGGAAACAGTGGATACACGTTTGGCACCCAGGCAGCCGCCCTTCAGAGCTCACTCTGTGTCTGTTTCCAGACCCGACAGTCATTCCCTCAGCCTTCAGGGCCCTTACGATCAAGTGTAGACTTCATAGCATGATCCTGCCACCTCTTAGTTTGCCAATCTCATCTCCTGCATCCCAGCCCTGGTGGCCTCCTCTTTGTTCCTTGAAACACCAAGTGTGTTCCTGCCTCAGGACCTTTGCACACCGCATTTCGGACCCTCGACCACTCATCTCACCTCCCCTTTTTGCCTGGCTAAATCTTTCACACTCCGCACACAGGCCTCATCTTAAATGCCATTTATCCTGGCAGGCCTCTTCTAGCTCCCCCTAGGTTGAGTCAGGTCCCCTGTCTTACCCTCTCCCAACACAATGCACCCCTTCTTCAGAGCACTTCTTACAACTATAATTGAAAACTTCTCTGTGTGATTACGTGTTTGCTGTCTGCCTCTACCATTAGACAGTAAGCTCTATGAAGCCAGGGGCCGAGTCATCTTGTTCGCCACCACAGTCCCAGCCTCTAGAGCAGGGGCTGGAACGTGCTTGGTGCTGAATCGATATTGGTTGAAGGAAAACAAATTCGTTGGGACAAAATGCTGCCGTGTGCCTCTGCTATTTAGGCATCTTCTTGACATCAAAGATGCCAGCTGTCCAAAGTACTCCCCATGTCCTATAAGGCCCTGCACGATTTGAACCCTGTCACCACTCAACATGCCACTCTCAGCAAGGTGCACCATGGGTCAACCACTCCTACTTCCTCCTACGCCAGGGAGTATGCTTCAAGCTACTGTCTGCTCATCCCGCCCCTCAGCCTTCTCATCCGGGCTTGGCCTCCTCCCTACCTTCCCCAGATAACAACAGCAACATTCTTGAAGCACTTATCATGTGCCAGGCACTGTTCCAAGTGTCTTCCATGTGTTCATTCATTTATATAATCCTGACATTAATTCTATGAGTTGAGCAGCATAACTATCCCCATTTTACATACGAGGAAACTGAGGCACAGAGGGGTCAAATAACCTGCACAGGGTTACACAGGAAGGGCGGCTAGGAAATCAGGCAAAGGAGGCCTCTGAACCCCATCACTATCTACCAGATGTTGACTTAAGCATTTTCTCCCTTTAGCCTATATTTTTGCCAATGCCTCTCTGCCCAGCATACCCCCAAGGGCCCCTCAGTTTGGAATCCTGGGCTCTGAGTACATCCTTAGACTGGAAGGCTCAGCCCTGCACCTGGCCAGCCTTACAACACAGAAGCAGCTCCTGCACAGCCAAGGGCTGCTGGCACCCTGCCGGCTGCAAGCTTTTCCACCTGCCGACACCTCAGGTCATTTTCCCCCAGCTTAGGGGAGAGCACAGGAGCCTGACGGCAGCTCTGGGCATTTCCTGGGGCTTAACCTGGATGGGGCCCCTGGTGGCACAGTGGTTAAGAGCTTGGCTGCTAATCAAAAAGTCAGGAGTTCGAATCTACCAGCTGCTCCTTGGAAACCCGATGGAGCAGTTCTACTCTGTCCTATAGCGTCACTGTGAATCGGAATTGACTCAGTGGCAATGGGTTTGGTTTTGGTTTTTGGAACCTGGATGAGGAGCAGATGGCTGCTGGTGGCAGACTCCACCCCTGCCTCCCTCGCCCCAAACACACCCCGCTCCCAAGAAATCCTATGGTGAACAGGCTGGGTGACCCTAACTCGAGCTCAGTGCATCACTCCTGCAGTCCACGGACTTGGGTGTGAGCGGTCGAGGAGGGTAGTGTGATGTGCAGAACCATGGCTCTGGCCTAGGCTGTGTGATGCTGGGCAGGTTACTTAACCTCTCTGATCTCACTTTCTGCCTTCATACACCATGGATTCTAAAAGCACTTACCTATTAGGGATGTTGTAAAAAGCAAGTGAAACATTACAGGAAAAGTCCTGGCACACAGTAAGCACTCAATAAATGTTCGCTGATCTCAGGACGGTACTCAGCACCTGGGCTGGGCATTAGGGCTGTAGGTATGATCAAGACAGAAAATCTATCCCAAAGGAGCCGATGTGGAAGCAGAAGACACAGGGAACCAAAAGCAACCAGTGATAACAATTGCTACCATTTATTGAGCACTCACCACATGCCAGGCACGGAGGCGTGCCTTTTGTATGCATTAACAATAAACCTCCCAGTAACCCAGGGAAGCAGAATTATTTTAATCTCCATTTTACAGACTTAGAAATCCAGGCCCAGAGAGATTATGTATCTTAAGGTCTCAGCGAGAAACTGGCACAGCCAGGAGTGACAGTGGTTTCTGTCCCGTTTGAGACTCTGGATTCTGCCTATGGCTCTTCTCTTTCTGGGAATGGAGGGAGGAAGCCCTAGAAGCTTCTGGAGCCAAGGTGTGTATGGCAGACACTAATAGCTGCCTGTTGCTCTTGCTGGGTGCTGTCGAGTCAATTTCAACTCATAGGACCCCTTGTGACAGAGAACGGCCACGTAGTATTTTCTAGGCTGTAATTTTTACGGGAGCAGATTGCCAGGTCTTTTTCCCATGGAACCACTGGGTGGGTTAGAACTGCCAACTTTTCAGTTAGCTGTGTGTGCTTAAGCGTTGCACTACCGGGGCTCCTTTATTAGCGCCCTACTCAAACCTTCTCCCCTATCGGCCAGTAGCTGGTTCCAGGCACTGTGCAACCAAAAATCCCACCGAACGCCTCCTCCAGGGAGCAGTATCACCTCCTGTTAAGAACCACTGGTCTAGGGAATTCCAGAAACAGCGATCTAGGGCCCGGCCATTGCTGAGCCCACCCTGCCCACAGCCCCTTCCAGACTTCTTGTTCCGTGTGATAAACAGAGGCTGCCCTATGATTGAGGATGGCTTCTCACCGTGACTGCACATTAGAATCACCCACCATGAATTCTGTGGCCCCGGTCCTGGAAAATCCAAATCTCGGGGGAGGGGAGAAGCCAGACCGGGTGGTGGTGGTGGGGGCGGGGGGGTGGTTTAAGCTCCTCAGGTGGTTCCAATGTGGGTCAAGTTGGCGAATCTGTGACTTCAGTGCTTCTTCAACGTTAATGCTTTTGCAAATCACCTGGGGCTCTTGTTAGACATTCAGGTTCTGACTCCATCGTCTGGGGTGGAGCCAAGGGCGTATTAACCGTAAAGCAAGGTACGCATGGGCTTAATTATGTTTACTTACTAATCTGTAGTGAACAATTTCACGTGGGTTTCACCACAAAAACAGGTGAGAGTGGGCACTACAGATTAGTAAGTAAGCACAAGTAAGCCCGTGTGTACCTTGCTTACTGGGTACTTTGTCCCTGGGTGGAGTCTGCATTTCCACCAAGCTCCAGGGTCATGTGGCTGGACCCCAGACCACAATCTGAGCAGCGAGGGCTGAAGCCACTGGCCCTCAAACCTAACCTTATTATATCAGAATCACCTGGAAGGCTAGTTAAAAACCCAGACTGCTGGGCCCCAACCCTAGTTTCTGATTTGACAGGTCTTGGGTAGGTGGGACTAGTCCCCAGGTGACGCTTCTGGTCTCAGGACCATGCTTGGGGAGCCGCTGGTTGTGGTCAAGAGCACAGACCCCGGAGCCGGCTGCCTGTGTTCAATCCCCACTGCCCCACTTGCAGGTGGTGTAATCTCGGTTGCTGTTGTTAAGTGCTGTTGAGTCGATTTCCACTCGTAGAGACCCCATGTGACGGAGCAGAACTGCCCCACAGGGTTTTCCAGGCTGTAATCTTTACGGGAGCAGATCATCGGGTCTTTTCTCCCACAGAGCCACTGGGTAGGTTCAAACTGCCCACCTTTTGGTTTGCAGCCGAGCGCTTAACTGTTGCACCACCAGGGCTCCTTATATAATCTTGGGCAAGATGCTTCATCTATTCCTCAGCTTCCTCACCCTCAAAATGAAGACGCTGATACTAGAGCCCTGCTCTAGTGGGTACCATGAGGATTAAATTAACTGAGCTGGTATTTACAAAGCTCGCAGAATAGTGCCCGGCATGGATACCACTCATGCCAGGTGACGCAGTGACAGCGCCTGTCCTGGACGCTTTTCCCTTCATCCGAGAGTGTGGCCCGAGCATCAGAGACCCCTGTATGTGCCGTGTGCAGGCCGGGGACTGCCGGTGACAGCCTCTTCCCAGCCCACTCACCACCCACGTTGTTCTTGTAGGTGTTGTACATCTCCTTCACCCGCCGGTAGCGAAAGGCCAGCTTCCTCATCCAGTCCACACCACCGTGGACGCCGGAGCCCAGGCAGAGATTGGCTCCTGGGGCCGAACTGTGGAAGCCGTCGGTGGAGAAGTTATACGTGCTGGAGAAAGGGAAAGAAGCAGAGGGTGGGAGAAGAGACAGTGTTAACAAACAAACGACAAAAAAGAGACAAGGTTAGCGTGGTGAGACCATGAGCCCGTGGGATCCACGGACAGGGCGTGAGGCATTCACGGACCCTCTGAACGCGGCACAGGATGCTGGAGGTATGAGCTTTCAGGGAGGAGCAGGACCACAGCTGTTATTATTTATTATAAAAAAATAAAGACCTATGGAGAATACAGTATGATTGTTCTAATAACTTGTTTGCACAGAAACTTCCTCTTTCTCTCTAGAGATGTCAATGGGTTTATTACATAGTCTTGTTACTGCTTCTTCCTTCTCAGCCCCCACCCCCGCCATGGGTGGTGGTGAGCAGGCACTAAAGATACGTGAAATATGCTCAACTAGTAAAAGGGAGCAGAACCATGTCTAACCATAGCAGCACATAACTATTTCCCAAAGACGGCGGCCTCTGTTTTTTTTTTCTTGATGGTTCAACAGACTTTAATGAAAGGATTATTCGGGAAGTGTAGGTGGAGTTCAAGGCAACAGAAACTAAACAATGGGGAGTCCTTATCAATGCTAGGTCAGAGTCCACAAAGAGAAGAAATAGTGTTACTGGAGTCCAGCGGGTGAGCTGGAGCCATGGAGGGAGCAGGTAAGCAATACCCATGCCTACCCTCATCTTTCCTTCCACCCTCTTTGATCTCCTTCCAGAGCCTCCCATTGGCCAAATCCACCGGAAGCCTATTGAAGGCATCTTTTGCTCTTGCCCTATAAACATCCATTTTCCTTTCTTTTGTATCAAACAGCATATCTGTTTCCTTTTGTGGACCATTTCTGTCCCCTGCATGCAGTGGCCAGGCCAGGCAAAGCCTCTCTCCCTCTCCCTTTAGAATTTGAAGCTCGAAGGAATTTAAAAAATGGTTGGAGTTGTTTCATCCTGACAGAAGAGTCCAGAAGAAACATCAATGACTTCCTGCTACTTTGATCCCCAAATGTGCTCTGGTTCATGTCCCTTCTAAGGCCTGACTACCCACTCTTCCCTCCGTTCTGTGAGCAACTCCATATCCTTCCACAAAAATTCCCTATTTCATTTTTTTATTTGTTAAATTGGGCAGAGTCAATTTCTGTTGCTTTGCAGATGTATAATCCTCGACCCAGGAAGAAGCATGCTAGGCTAAGAAGTTCCACATGGAGTTGGGGACACTTCAGAGCACCACATAAAGTTAAAGACAAATAGGGCAGCAGGGAACCAGATGGGGAAAGTGTAAGTGATTGGTCACTTTCAGGAACTTGTGTCTCTGCTGCAGGCCCTCTCACCAGCAGTAATGCTCCAAGTGCGGAGATTGAAAAGAAGGAAACTCAAGTCTCCAGAGAACATCATTTTCTTTCCCTCTACCAGGAAGCTTTGGTATAGGTTTGCAAAATCATGGGAGTATGCTTATAATGCTGGTAGTCCCCGATTACGATGTACTCGAGTTACGATGAACCGCACTTAACGACCGTCTTTTTTTGTTTTTGTACATCTTATCATCAGTAATATGTGCTACGTACAGTGTTGCAGCGTGTAATTTGCTACTGTTATCTTTCTCAGATGTTTACGTGCAGATGTTCAATTTTATGATTTACTGTTCAAAACACTGCCGTATAGTTTTCTAAACTGAATCAAGGGCTTCAGTTGTTGGAAAACACGGACCCAAATGAGGATCGCTTTGCTGAAGTCAATAGGCAGGTTTGGGAAGCAGTGACATGTTACTGTGAAATATATGAAGAAAAGAAGAAAAGGACCAAACAAATAACTGTCGCTAATTTTCCGACTAGAAACACCATCGTCATCCCCAGGGATAATCCAGATGATCCAGAACCTTCCACAAGTGGAGTTATTACTGCAACTGACAAAATGCCAATGTTGTTCTTCTTCATTGTCAGACTAAATTTTTATGATTTGCGTATTTTTAAAACGTATGTATTAAAATATATCTGTAAGTTTATCCGTAATGTTTCCAACCTCCAAAGACAAATAAAGATCAGATTTATAAAGAATCTGATAATAGATTCTGGGAAGATGGTGACATAAACCATCGTCCCAACTCTCCTCCACAAATACAAGAAAAACAACAAGGAAATAGTGCTCAGCTTTGAGACAGTCTGAATTGGGGAGCAGAGGAAGGCAGCAGGGAACTACAGACAGGCAAGAATCAACAAATCAACAAGTCCAACATGGTAGGAAAATCGCTTTTCCCACTGTCCCTGCACCTCTCCCAGCCATGCAGGCCACCAGCTGCTGTGAACTGGAGTAGTGGCTCCAGAAAAATAGTCTGCTTCCCTAACCACCACAGCCCTTGCCTGTACAAAGAGACAGCACCCCAAGCTTCTGCCCTAAAATCAACAAGGCAGACCTCCCCAGGGGTCCATTTGGAGTGTGCCAGCACCTCTCTCACCCAGACACTTTGGTTTGCAAGCCTACTGCAAATTGCTACAGAGGGGCTGTGCAGTGGGGTCTGCTCTCATAGTCTCGTAGTCTCTACGTGCCTCCTTGCGCACCCCATAGCCCGGGCCTCTGAAACCAACAGGACAGACCTCCTGGAGAGTCAGTTCTCATATGTCTGCTCCCCCTTTCATTCAGTGCTGAGGACTGCTGACTGAGGCTGCTGTGTGTTAGGAAGCAGGAGTCTTGTGTGGAGGCTGCATTCACAGCTAACAAGCTACCGGGAGGACTCTGATAGCAACAAGGCAGACCTCCATGGGGATCTGACCAGAGTGTGACACCGCCTCCCTTACCTGGTAATTGTTGGTTGCCAGGCTGTTGCAAACTGCTACAGAAGGCCCCTGCAGTGGAGTCTGCTCCCACAGTCAACACTCTACCCGCCTCCTTGTGAACCCCATAGCTCAGGCCTCTGAAACCAACAGGAGAGACCTCTCTGGGGATCAGTCTGGATCTGTCTGCTGCCCCTTAGAGTTGGCGCTGAGGACTGCTGACTGAGGCCGCTGTGTGCTAGGAAGCAGGCATCTTGAGTGGAGGCTACACTCATAGCCAACACACTACAGGGTAGGCTCTGATAGCAACAAGGCAGACCTCCCCGGGGGGTCCATTTGGAGTGTGACTACCCCTCCCTCAACTGGTAACTGTTGGCTGCTGGACTGATACAAACTCCTACAGAAGGTTTCCTACAGTGGAGTCAGGAGGTGGGTCACCTAAGTGCAGACTGCTTCCCCAGCTACCACAGGGCTACTGAGGCTCTGAAACCAACAACACAGATCTCTCGGAGGTCCTTCTGGGGAGTGCCAACTCCTCCTCCTCCTGAAATGGAGGAAAGTCTGCCTGTGCGTCCCCTGAGTGCCAGCTCAGATATAACCAGCCCCCACAGAGCAGGGAAGGAAACCTCAGGCAAAACTGGAGGCAACATCGAGCCCTGAAGGAGGCTTGCTGGGTGTAGGTTTTCCGACTAAAACTGTGGTTGCAGAAACAGAGAAGGGAAGGGAGTAATAACCAGAGAGAGGGGACTGTGCCCCCGGGCGAACAGATTGATAAGTACTTGCTATATCGCCTGAGTGGCAGAGTCCACTGGTGGACAGAATGACCACAGAGTGTTCTCCGGTGTGTCTGGGAGACACTGAAAGTTGAAAAACGAGATCTGTAACTTTTGAATCCCAATTAAACCAGGGAGGGAGAAGGAGCTATCACAGAGAGAGAAAATAGTAAGCAAAGGCCAAAGCCTATGCCCACCTAAGAGTTTCTTGCAGAAAGTAGTGCAGGCAAAAATACCAAATACTGGGGAAAACTGAGAAAGTAAACAGCCTTGAAAATTCCAATGCCTCAACAAAAAAATCGCAAGACACACAAAGATCAGAGAAACAATGGCCTATCCAAATGAAAATGACAAAGGGAGTGAAAGCGCATCTAGGGATGATCAAATAATGAAAAACATGGAAGAATGTAATACAACATTAAACATAATTAAAGAACTAAGGGAAAACACAGACAAAGAGCTAAAAGAAATAAGCAAGAACAAAATGAGGATCTAAAAAAAGAGATATTGCAACTCAAAGGGACAATAACTGAAATAAGAAACACAACAGGACTTGCCAACAGATTTAATGAGGCAGAAAAAAGAATCAGCAAATTAGAGGATAAGATAATTAAAATTACAGATGCTAAAGAGCAACAAAAACAGAGGCTCAAGAAGGCTGAGCACAGTTTAATGGAGTTATGGGACGATAAAAAGAGATCTAATATATGCATCATGGAAATTCCAGAAGGAGATGAGAGAGAGGAAGGGACAGAAAGAATATTTGAAGAAATAATGACAGAAAATCTCTCCAATCTAATGAAGGACATGAATCTACAAATCCAAGAAGCTCAAAGAACCCCAAGCAGGATAAACCCAAAGAGGTTTACACCAAGACACATCATAGTTAGGCTCTCAAAAATTAAAGAAAGAATCATGGAAGTAGTGACAGAGAAGCAAACAGTCACATACGAAGGATCCCCAATAAGATTAAATGCCAATTTTTCCTCAGAAACATTGGAGGCCAGAAGGCAGTGGAATGATGTATTTAAAAGGCTGAAAGAAAAAAAACTAAACTGTCAACCAAGAATACCTAGTGAAACTATCCTTCAAGAATGAGGGTGAAATTAAAACATTTCCCAGACAAACAGAAGCTGAGAGAGTTCATAGCCCACAGACCAGCACTACAAAAAATAAAAATGGGAATTCTGTAGTTGGAAGGGAAAAGACACTAGAAAGTAATTCAAAGCTATACATAAAAAGAAAGATCCCTAATAAAGGGAAATGCGTGGACAAGTATAAGGGCTAGTAATAAGGTATTTATGCTTACTAATTTTAAAAGTTTTGTCCTTCATGTTTTTTTTTAATAAAAAATACACAAAAGGCAAGGATAAACTTATGTTAGAGGGCACATGAAATATAAAGATGTAATTAGTGAGGGAGAGGAATGGTACAGATACAGAATTTCTTGTATGTTACTGAAGTTAAGTCGGTGCCAACTTAACCTAAACGAAACCAAACTCCCTGCTGTCGAGTTGAGTCCAACTTATAGCGATGCTATGAATGTTATAAATATAAGCTCTTAAATGTAATATTCATGGTAACCACTAAGAAAATATATAAAAAATACAGATAAAAGGAAAAGAGAAGGGAACCAAAAAGGTCCACTATGATAAACCAACAAAATACAAAAGTAAGCAGTACTAAAGGACAATGACAAGGAGGGCTTAAGATACACAAAAAACAAATAACAAAATGGCAGAAGCACGTCACTTCTTATCAGTAATTACAATAAATGTAAATGGACTAAAAGCTCCAATCAAAAGGCAGAGAGTGGCAGGATGGATTAAAAAACATGATCCAACTATGTGCTGTTTACAAGAGACACACCTTAAACCCAAGGACACAAAAAGGTTGAAAGTGAAAGGATGGAAAAAAAAATACTCCATGCAAATAATAACCGAAAAACAGCTGGCTGGTAATCTTAATATCAGACAAAGGAGACTTCAAGACAACATCTGTCAGAAGAGATAAAATTATATAGTGACATAAGGGTCAATTAATCAAGAAGATTTAACAATCATAAATATATATGCACCCAACATCAGGGCACCTAAAAATATAAAGCAAACTCTGATAGAATTGAAGGGAGAAACGACAGTACTACAATAATAGTTGCAGACTTCAATACACCACTATCAATACTGGACAGAACGTCTAGAAAGAAGATTAACAAGGAAACAGAAGACCTGAATGACACTATAAACCAACTAGACTTAACAGACATATATAGAACACTCCATCCAAAAACAGCACAATATACATTCTACTTCAGTGCACATGGATCACTCTCCAGGATAGAGCACATTTTAGGTCACAAAGTCAGTCCTGATATATTTAAAAAGACTGAAATCATACCAAGTATTTTCTCTGACCACAACAGAATAAAGCTAGAAATCAATAACAGGAAAATACACCAACATATGGAAATTAGACAACACACTATTAAACTACCAATGGGTCAATGAAGAAATCAAAAGAGAAATCACAAATTTCTTAGAGTCAAATGAAAATGAAAGCACAACACACCAAAACTTATGGGATGCAGTGAGGGCAGTACTCAGAGGGAATCTTACAGCAATAAATGCCTACATCAAAAAAGAAGAAAGATCTCAAATTAACAGCCTAACTCGACAATTCCAGGAACTAGAAAGAGAAGAGCAAACTAAGCCTAAACCTACCAGAAGAAAGAAAATAACAAAGATCCGAGCAGAAAAAAAAAAAGACAAAAACAGGAAAACAATAAAGAGAATCAGTAAAACCAGAAGCTGGTTCTTTGAAATGATGAATGAAATTGACAAACCTTTAGTTAGACTGACAAAGAAAAGAAAGAAAAGATGCAAATAACCAAAACAAAAAATGAAAGGGGACATTACAACTGGCCCAACAGAAATAATGAGAATTATGACAGAACATTATGAACAGATAATCTAAGAAGCTGGACTACATGAAGAAGAACGCAGCATCAGGATTGGAGGATGATTCATATAACATCATACGCAGATGACACAACTTTGCTTGCTGAAAGCGAAGAGGACTTGAAGCACTTACTGATGAAGATCAAAGACCACAGCCTTCAGTACGGATTACACGTCCACATAAAGAAAAGAAAAATCCTCACAACTGGACTGATAAGCAACATCATGATAAACAGAGAAAATATTGAAGTTGTCAAGGATTTCATTTTACTTGGATCCACAATCAATGCCTGGAAGCAGCAGTCAAAAAATCAAACGTACTGCCTTGGACACATATGCTGCCAAAGACCTCCTTAAAGTGTTAAAAAGCAAAGATGTCACTGTGAGGACTAAGGTGCGACTGACTCAAGCCATGGTATTTTCAATTGCCTCGTATGCATGTGAAAGCTGGACAGTGAATAAGGAGGACCAAAGAAGTGATGACTTTGCATCATGGTGTTGGCAAAGAATACTGAATATACCATGGACTGTCAGAAGAACGAACATATCTGTTTTGGAGGAAGTACAGCCAGAATGCTCCTTAGAAGCAAGGATGGCGAGACTACTTGGGACATGTTATCAGGAGTAATCAGTCCCTGGAGAAGGACATCATGCTTGGTAAAGTAGAGGGTCAGCGAAAAAGAGGAAGACCCTCAACAAGATGGATTGACACAGGGGCTGCAACAATGGGCTCAAGCACAGGAACGATTGTGAAGATGGCACAGGACCAGGCAGTGTTTTGTTCTGTTGTACACAGGATTGCTACGGGTCGGAAATGACTCAATGGCACCTAACAACAACAAACGCACATATTCGTGTACACGTAGAGAAGTGTACGTGTATATATAAGTGTGTATATATGTATATATTTGTGCACACATGTACATATAATGTATATGTCCAACAACCAAACCAAACTCATTGCCAATAAGTGATTCTGACTCATCGTGACCCTATAGGACAGAGTAGAACAGCCCCACAGGATTTCCAAGGAGTGGCTGGTGGATTCGACCTTTTGGTTAGCAGCCAAGCTCTTAACTACTGTGCCACCATGGCTCCAATGTATACATATATATATGTGTTAATATGTCTATATAATTTATATATATGTGTACAGACCTATATATAGGTCTATAGGTTTATATAAGGAGCCCTGGTGGCTCAATGGTTAAGCGGTCAGTTGCTAATGAACAGGTTGGCGGTTTGAACCCATCCAGCAGCTACGGCTGCTCCTGTAAAGATTACAGCCTAGAAAACCCTATGCATGGGGTCACTATGAGTCGGAATTGACTTGATGGCATCTAACAGCAACAACACAGGTGTATATGTACACATACTATCCTATCATGATTTGGGGCTAGTACAAGAACATTGCAGATGACTATCAGCTCGTGGTGGTGCGTTTGCCTGTGTGTGTATATACACATACTATCCTATCATTATTTTGGGCTACCACACATACATTGTAAATGACTATCAGCTCGTGGTGGTGTGTTTGTGTGTGAGTATGTGCACATATTATCCATCATTATTTTGGGCTAGCACAAGTACACTGCAGATGACTATCAGCTCGATGGGCATCTTTAAACAAAAAATGGTCTCCAGCTTACAGGTGACACAGAGCTTTCATTCAAACTTCAACTGTTATAAAATTGTCTGTTTTTTTCAAGAATTCTAGAGTAACATTACTTTTTTGCAGATAGTCTGATGCTTCATATCAGTCAAAAATTCTTCAATCATTTCTTGTATGGGAGTCATGAAAACTAGAAGTGGTCCAGGCCTCTCCTGACCTTGCTTGACCTTGACCCTTCATGTTGGTTTTGCCCCTCTGAGGGTGTTCATATGTGGCCGCTGAGGTTGGCTTCACCCAGCCAAGAAAGGGTAGGGGACGGGGTGGAGCCTGAAGGGTATTGTGCCAAAGAATAAGTTGAAGACACAGCCTTGGTTTCAGCAGAATGCCAAATAGGTTAAAAATACAACATTCTAGGAAAACGTCTGAATGAGCTCCTTTTCATTCAATACTGTCTAAAGTTCTCCTAACATCAGTGGCTGCCTGATGAAGATACACTCAAAACGGTCAGGCTACCCTTGGATGGAACCAGAGACACTTTCTACTTTTTCCTAAATTATCCTGATCATGGTGGTGTCTTCCAGGTACTTTTCCAGGGTAAAGGAAACCCGTGTGGTGTGGATACGTGGGCGCGTTGGGGGGTGGAGGCGGGAGGAGGTGGAGCCGGGTGTGAGAGGGTGTGTCACTTTTTGTAGATGTTTGTGTGTGTGTCAATGTATACAAAATTGGAAGCAAGTAAGACAATGTCAGAGTGGTTAGAACAAGATGGTGGGAATGTGGGTTGATTTTACTTTTCTTCTCTGCTCTTTATTGAATTATTCAAATAATAAAAAACAAAGACCTAGGGGGAATACAATATAACTGTTCTAATAACTTGTTTAAGGAACCCTGGTGGTGCAACAGTTAAGCACTCAGCTACTAACCCAAAGGTTGGTGGTTTGAACCCACCCAGCAACTCCATGGGAAAAAGACCTGGTAATCTGCTCTGGTAAAGATTAAAAAAACAAAACAAAACAATTGCCATTGAGTTGATTCCAACTCACGGAGACCCTATAGGGTAGACTAGAACTGCCCCACAGGGTTTCCAAGGACGTAAACTTGACGGAAGCAGACTGCCACATCTTTCTCATGTGGAGTGGCTGGTGGGTTCAAACCACCGATCTGTCAGCAGCTGAGCGCTTAACCACTGCAGTACCAGGGCTCCTCTGTAAAGATTACAGCCCAGAAAATCCTATGGGGGAGTTCTACCTGTCACATGGGGTCGCTATGAGTCGAAATCGACTCGATAGCACCCAACAACAACAACAACTTGTTTGCACAGAAACTTCTTCCACCAGAGATGTCAATGAGTTTATTACTCGGTCTTGCTGCTGCTGCTCCCTTCTCAGCCAACCCCCATCTCCCATGGGTGGTGGTGAGCAGGGAATAAAGATATGTGAACTATACTCAACTAGTAACAGGGAGCAGAACCATGTCTAACCATAGGACCAGACACCATTTATCAAGGACCCATTCTGTGTCAGGCACTTTTCCAGCAATAACATACTCTTAACTAATGAGGAAGGGGCTATAATTTTATCCCCATCCTAGCTGCTTGGCTCCAGAACCCCCACTTTTAACCACCACGCAGTCCTTTCTCTCCAGTGTAAAGGTTCCAGGAGCAGGTTATCCAATAGGCAAAGTAAGCACACCTGTAGTGAAATTGTTCACTGCAGATGAGTAAGTAAGCACAAGCAAGCCTGTGCTTACCTTGCTTACTGGGTAATCCATCCCTATAGAAAAGAGGCTTTGATTCTGTCGGAAGGTGCTGTGGGGTTGGGAGAGAGACAGATGCCAGCCATTCCTAGAAGCAGAATCTTTAATGTGGTGAAAAAAAGTGAAATTGTTCACTACAGACGACCTGGTAAGAGGTAAACACGGTGCCTATTGGATAATCCAACCATGAAAAGTTCTCATCTTGCTAGATAATTTATTCCTGGAAAAGTGAGCACTGACTATAAACTCATCAGAGAGCCTGGAGGAGATGCCAAGAATTTCTATCAAGAGACAGAGGCCCCTCATGGAGGGTAGGGCAGGGCACCCAGGGTGGACAGAGGAGCGGTTAAGAGCTTGGAATCAGGCTGTGGATTCAAATGCTGCCTCCCCACTTACCAGCTGTGGGCAGGATACTTACTCTCTCTGTGCCTCACATTCCCCAGCTGGACAATGGGATGATGATAAGAGCATCTGCCTCCTAAGGTAACTGTGAAGCTGCAGGCGGTTAACCCATGCAAAGCGTTCAGAACAGGGCATGGCCCAAAATAAGGGCCCAACAAAGGCTGGTTCTCATTGCTAAGTGAAAAAACCAAAGCTAGGAGCATTTGACACGTGGCTCCTGTTGTTGTGTGCCGTCGAGTCGACTCCAACTCATAGCGACCCTACAGGACAGAGTAGAACTGCGCCATAGGGTTTCCTAGGCATTAATTTTTACGGGAACGAATTGCCAGGTCTTTTCTCCTGGGGAGCTGCTGGGTTTGAACCTCTGAGCTTTCGGTTAGCAGCGAAGTGCTTAACCATTGTGCCACGTGGGCTCCTTGGTTCCCAGCACATAGTAAAACATCAATTGCCATCAAGTCGATTCTGATTCACGGCAACCCTGTGTGTGTCAGAGTAGAACTGTGTTCCGTAGGGTTTTCAAGGGCTGATTTTTTGGAAGTTAAATCGCCAGGCCTTTCTTCCGAGGTGCCTTTGGGTGGACTGGAACCTCTAACCTTTTGGTTAGCAGCCAAGTGTGTTAACCATTTGCACCACCCAGGGACTCCAGCACACAGTAGGTACTCAGTAAATACTTCTTTCGTGAGTAAGCGGGAATTTGGTTTCTAGGGGAAAAACACACTTGGATTGTGGATTCTCTCAGCACTAGACAGGAATATTGCTCTGAAGTTCCAAGCCGCCTACTGGGGAAACAATAAAAACGAAGCCCTGGTCGCTCACTGCCTTGAAAGGAAGAACAGTTCCCAATGATGACATCATGGAAAGGACGTAATTAACTGTGATCTGGGGTTTATTTACCCCATAAATTGAGGAGTCCTGGCTGGTGCTGAGACTTGCTCCTTGCCAGTTCTGATTGCAGAATGGGATTTTCAGGACGGCTAACTAAAATAAAGCAGGCACCTGCCTGCCTATCACTTCCAATTGCACTGGGCTTTGGAAAAGACTTGCAGGGCTCAGCACTGGGAACTTTGATTTTTTTTTTTTTAAGAGGAAGTTGGGAGACACACCTTGGAAGCAAAGGCTAGGTGAAGTTACCGCGACTGGTCCCACAGCTGAAACATTTGGCCTAACAATATTTTTCTGGGCCTAGAGGCGTTGAAAGGAGGCCTGCTGGAGCAGTGGTTAAGAGCTCGGCTGCGAACCAGAAAGTCGGTGGTTTGAACCAGCCGCTCCGCAGGAGAAAGATGTGGCAGTCTGCTTCCGTAAAGCTTATAGCCTTGGAAACCCTATGGGGCAATTCTATTCTGTCCTATAGCGTCCCTATGAGTCGGAATCGACTCGACGGCAGTGGGTTTTGTTTGGTTTTAGAGGCGCGGAACTGTGATAATTTTGGATAAGCACACATGAACTGTTATTCTGTGTTTCTAAAGTTTCCCCAGGGGCAGGCTTCAAACATTCCAGCTACATTTCTCCGAAACCTGTCTCATTTGGA
Organism: Trichechus manatus latirostris; assembly: GCF_000243295.1. Taxonomy (NCBI): domain Eukaryota; kingdom Metazoa; phylum Chordata; class Mammalia; order Sirenia; family Trichechidae; genus Trichechus; species Trichechus manatus. The sequence goes on from NW_004443944.1 coordinate 16,942,573, forward strand.
GCATTCGAGGACCTCATTTCTGGACTCCATGTCCCACGAGTGTTTTCCCCTAGAACTCAGATGCACTGCTTACTCTTTTCAAGAAATTGTTTTTAAGTATTGACTGTTATCAGTTCTTTTGCTAAATAATACATGTATGCTAATATATGCATTAAAACCTTTGGAGAATGTATACCAAACTCTTAATGAATGTATACCAAACTCTGAGGAGTCCCTGGGTTGCACACACAGTTAAGTGCTCGACGACTAACTGAAAGAAAGGTTGGTGGTTCGAACCCACTCGAAGATGCCTCAGAAGACAGGTCTGGCAAGCTGCTTCTGAAAGGTCACAGCCGTGAAAACCTCAGGCAGCAGCTGGACTCTGCACATACGGGGATGCCATGAGTCAGAATCGACTCGATGGCAACTAACAGTAACAACAACCTCTTAACCGAGGATTACCAGATTTACCTGAGAATGTATACCAAATTCTTAATGGCGGTGATCTCGGGATACGTATCAGTGGCGGTGGTTGAAGTGTTTACAAGATGCATGTATTACTTTTGTAAGCAAACCAAAACCAAACCTGTTGCCGTTGAGTCGATTCCAACTCATAGTGACCCTATAGGACAGAGCAGAACTGCCCCATAGGGTTTCCAAGAGTGGCTGGTGGATTCGAACTGCTGACCTTTTGGTTAGCAGCTGAATGCTTAACCACTTGTAAGCAGGGGGAAAAGATTCTGTGTACACAGACTCACACAGAATTTGCAGAAATCTCAGCCACAATGATTTGAGGTGATGCTGAAGAAGGGCAGGGTTTTGATTTTTGAGTTCAGTGAAACACAAGTGCCAGTTCTGGCTGATGCAGAACACGGCAGAGGAATCACATTTCTGAATATAACCATCCTTCTCATCCTGATCATTCCCCGCCCCACCTCTGCCACGTCCAAGTGAAAGACAAGCTTGATAACCAATCAAAAGGGGCATTTTTGATCCCTCCCCCCCAAATTCCCACCTTAAATCTTGGCCATTGTCATCTGATGAGACATCGTCGACGTGGATCTGGTCACAGTCCTGTGGGGAATTTGGCAAGAAGAGAAGAGAGAGACACGATTTGTTAATCTGATGTAGCTTCTAAGAATTGGTTTCATAAGCTGAGGGCAGAATGAGCACTGGACTGGGAGTCAGAAGTCCTGAGTTCTAGTCTGGGCTTTGCCTCTGAAGGTTAGATGACCTTGGGTTAAGTCCCATCCCCTCTTTTGCCTTTGGTTTCCTTACAAATGAGCAGGCGGGCTATAAGGAGGGTGACCATATAATTTATCACCAAACTGAGATACCTCTGCAAGTGAACGGAGCTGCTATTAATAATATTATATTGGGAGGACAGGTGTAAATGGGGCTGTAGAACCTTTGCATTGCTCATGGTGTTTCCTCTGCTTGGAATGCTCTTCCGCCTTCCTCTTCTTAGTGAACCTTGTATTCTCAAACATTAGCTTCTGAAGGTACATCTTTCCCAAGTCCCCCTCTGTGTCCCACAATCTAAGATACTAGCCATCTCTCACTGAGCACCTACTATATGCCAGGCACCACCTCAAGAGCCTGCCACTTAATGAACTCTGATGACATGTTGTTTTCCATTCCCTCTGTTTTCTTTGGGGAACACCCAACCATGCAGTTTAGGGCTGTGAGGTAGGGATGACAAAGTTGGGCATATGACTCAGGCTTGACCAATCAGAGGGACCCAGGATCCCTCTGGCCACAGTGATTGCTTCGGGAGTGAGCATGTGGTCTAAGCCCAGCCAATGAGCACCGGCCTTGGAACTTTGGCTGGAACTTCTGGGCAACAGACTCTCCTTTCACTGGGTTGCTAAATAGTGGGATTAAGCCTGGAGCCGCTGAAGGAAAGCAGATGTGAGAGCTGACAAGAGACAGAGGAATGAGGGCCTGATCATGTTATTTGATCCCCTGGATCCAGCAACAACTGTAGCTAGACCATCCCTGACTGTGGTAGGCTGAATAATGGCCCCCAAAGATATCCAGGTCCTAATCCCCAGAACCCGCGGATGTCACCTTATATGGCAAAAGGACTTTGTAGTTAAGGATCTTGAGATGGGGAGATTATTCTGGATTACTGGGTAGGCCTTAAATGTAATCACAAGTGTCTTTATAAAAGTGAGGTAGTGGGAAATTTGAGGAGAAGGTGATGCGACGATGGAAGGGGAGACTGGAGTGATGTGCCATAAAGATGGAGGAAGGGGCCACAAGCCAAGAAAAACAGGTGGCCACTATAAGCTGGAAAAAAAACAAAGAAATGAATTCTCCCCTGAAGCCTCCAGAAGAAACTAGCCCTGTCAACACCTTGACTTTGTTGTTGTTTGCTGTCAAGTTGATTCTGACTAATAGTGACCCTATATGACAGAGTAGAACTGCCCCATAGGGTTTTCTAGGCTGTAATCTTTATGGGAGCAGATCACCAGGTCTTTTCTCCCATGGAGCCGCTGGTAGGTTTGAACCACTGACGTCTCGGTTAGCAGCTGAGTGCTTAACCATTGAGCCACCAAGGCTCCTTAGCCCAGTGAAATTGATTTTAAACTTCTGACCTCCAGAACTGTAAGAATATAAATTTGTGTTGTTTTAAGCCACTGAGTTTGTGGTAATTTGTTACAGCAGCAATAGGAAACTAATACATTGACTTTTCAGCGTCAGCTAGCTTGATTTGGATTTCTGTCACTTGCAACCAAAAGTCAAGAGTGATGTAGTGCCCCCTATGGGAACTACACATGACACACACTTGTCCTGGAAGTTCCACCTTCATCATAAAGTACATTCAGTTGATACGGTGATAAGGCAAAAAACAGTGACCGTGGCAGGTTAGCCCCTGTGGTACTGGTTAAGAGGCTCGGGTTCCAGAATCTGACCTCCTGGGTTTGGGTCCTGGATCCAACCATTTCCCAGGTGTGTGACCTTGAGCAAGGCACAGAACCACCCTAACCTCAGTGGTCTGATTGATAAATGAAGATAATAACTGAAGGCTGAGGTGCAGAGAAAGCAGATGCTGAATTTAAAGTGTCTAGTACAGTGCCTGGCACACATGCTAGTTTTTAATTATTGTGTTAAGACTCATAAATGTCACCATTTTGGATGAAAGGTAATTTCAATGGGGCAGAGAAAGGGCAGATACCTCCCTGCAAAGACTACCAGGGGGAGGAGAAGCACCTGGAACTTGAGCTTGACTTCTGAGAACAAAATTGGTTGTGACATCTCTGGATCCTTGACTGGAAGATAGAAGCTGGAAAAAACAGTATTTCCAATATTTCGAGCAGATCTCTTTTTACACAAGGAATAGCCTTGTATGTATCTTTGAGGATAGGTTCTTTGCTGGGGGATTATGGGAAACCCTTGCCCTTAAAGATATGTAAAGATAACCTGGTTGATACGGAGATGTTTGGAGACTCTGGCTGGAAGGAGTGGAAAGACATTGCTTTGGGGGTGGAGGGAGTGGCTTCATGGCAGGCTGGGTGCTTCTCAGGGAGCTGGGCTGGAACCTAGGAGAAGGGGTCGGTGGCAGGAATGGTGTGGCCACTGTTCCCTCTTTGGTCCCTGAATGGGCTTTGCATTGGAAAGGAGTTTACTGGAAGATGACAGGTTTGTCCCCAGAGTCCTTGGCACACTCTGGCCCAGGGCACAGCTGCTTTGCAGCAGGTAACAAAGCTTGATTCAGACTCCAGGAGCTGCTGTTTTGGTCTCCGCGCAGGACCTTGCATCTCTGTGATGCCCAGAGCCTGATAGCTTTGGAGGACCCAGCGACAGCACCCTGGACAGAGCCATGGTGTGCTCTGATGAGCCTGGACAACGGCGGCAGCAAGCAAGTCCACTGAGTGGCTTCTGAGGGGTCAGCCATGCGCAAATGGGAGTTGGAGCAAACGGAGAAGAACATGGCAGACACTAAATGGTGGCCACAATGGAGAAATTCTTTGGTAGTGCTAGGAAAATAACTGGCCAGAATCTCCAGACATTTCCATATCAGCTAGGTTACCTTTATATATCTTTAAAAAATTAATGAGGACAAGCATTTCCCATAACCCCCCAGCGAAGAACCTATTCTCAAAGACATTGAGTGACCGACCACTCTACAGCCAGCAGATTTCTTCTACATAAACCTTTCCCACTCAATTATTTCATGTTTCTTTTCTCTTTATGTACCCAGCATCCTAATTATGTTTGGTGGTCTCAGATATAATTTATCCCTCCCCTCCCCAAGAGGGAGTGTCCCTTCCTAAAGCTGCTGAGCATTACAGGACTCCCCAAATTTAAAGAATCTAGAGCTGTGCCCCCTAATACACTAGCAATCAGCCACATGTGGTTATTTATATTTAAATTAAAATTAAATACAACTGGACATTCAGTTCCTTAGTTCTATTTCAAATGCTTAATAGCCACATGTGGCAAGTGACTAAGAAGCCCTGGTGGCACAAATGGTTAAGCGCTCAGCTGCTAACCAAAAGGTTGGTGGTTCAAACCCACCCAGTGGTTCTGAGGGAGAAAGACCTGGCAATCTGCTTTCATAAACATTGTTGTTGTTGCTAGGTGTCATCGAGTTGGTTCCGACTCATAGCGATCCTATACACGACAGAATGAAACACTGCCCGGTCCTGTACCATCCTTGGGATCATTGCTATGCTTGAGCCCACTGTTGCAGCCACTGTGTCAATCCATCTCATTGAGGGTCTTCCTCTTTTTCGCTGACCCTCTACTTTATTTACCAAGCATGATGTTCTTCTCCAGGAACTCATCCTTCCTGATAACATGTTCAAAGTATGTGAGACGCAGTCTCACCATCCTTGCTTATAAGGAGCATTCTAGTTGTACTTCATCCAAGACAGATTTGTTTGTTCTTTTGGTAATCCATGGTATAGTCAATATTCTTCACCAACACCCTAATGCAAAGGCATCAATTTTTCTTCGGTCTTCCTTATTCGTTGTCCAGATTTCACATGCATATGAGGCAACTGAAAACACCATGGCTTGGGTCAGGAGCACCTTAGTCTTCAAGGTGACATGTTTGCTTTTTAACACTTTAAAGAGGTCTTTTGCAGCAGATTTGCCGGATGCAATGCATCTTTTGATTTCTTGACTGCTGCTTCCATGGGTGTTGATTGTGGATCCAAGTAAAATGAAATCCTTGACAACTTCAATCTTTTCTCCGTGTATCATGATGATGCTTATTGGTCCAGTTGTGAGGATTTTTGTTGTCTTTCTATTGAGGTGTAATCCATACTGAACGCTGTAGTCTTTGATCTTCATCAGTAAGGG
>NW_004443944.1:16947964-16987214 GCF_000243295.1 Trichechus manatus latirostris
GGTCTTTTGCAGCAGATTTGCCGGATGCAATGCATCTTTTGATTTCTTGACTGCTGCTTCCATGGGTGTTGATTGTGGATCCAAGTAAAATAAAATCCTTGACAACTTCAATCTTTTCTCCGTTTTATCATGATGTTGCTTATTGGTCCAGTTGTGAGGACTTTTGTTTCTTTATGTTGAGGTGTAATCCATACTGAAGCCTGTAGTCTTCGATCTTCATCAGTAAGTGCTTCAAGTCCTCTTCACTTTCAGCAACAAAAGTTGTGTCATCTGTGTAATGCAGGTAGTTAATGAGTCTTCCTCCAATCCTGATGCCCCGTAGTTCTTCATATAGTCCAGTTTCTCGGATTATTTGCTCAGCATACAGTTTCAATAAGTATGGTGAAAGGATACAACCCTGACACACAACTTTCCTGACTTTAAACCACACAGTATCCCCTTGTTCTAACGACTGCCTCTTGATCTATGTACAGTTTCCTCATGAATACAATTAAGTATTCTGGAATTCCCATTCTTCGAAATGTTATCCATAACTTGTTATGATCTACACAGTCGAATGCCTTTGTATAGTCAATAAAACACAGGTAAACATCTTTCTGGTATTCTCTGCTTTCAGCCAGGGTGATATCCCTTGTTCCACATCTCTGTAAAGATTACAGCCTAGGAAACCCAATGGGGCAGTTCTCTGTCACATGGGGTCACCATGAGTCGAAATCGACTCAACGGCACACAACAACAGGCACCACAGCAACGGACTACCATCCTGGACAGCACAGATGTAGAACATTTCCATCATTCCAGAAAGTTCTATTAGACAGCACTGCTCTAGAGGGATAAAGACTCTAGGCTGATAGCTTCTCTTCTATGTTGCTAAGCTCAATTAGGGAAGCATTTGCAAACTGGCCTGAAGACATATTTAGCCTATTCAGTGCTTAACAATTTTTTTTTGAAACAATGGCCAACTTGTAAAACTCAGGGGATGTCCCTTCCCCCTTCTCTCTCTTGGATTTTCAGCTATTCTTGAGAATCCACACACTCTGGCTACCCGGTGCTCGCAGTCCTACATCCCAACCATTTTCAGGACTGAGCTGCACCTGCCTCGTTTAGCCTGGGCATCCATTTCCAGTTCCCCACAGTCTCCACTGGGTTTGTGTCACTTTGCATTATCTAGTTACTTGGCCTCTGCAGGCATCTGAGTTTGCGACGTCTGATCCACAGCTATCTTATGTATACAGAAGCATCCTACGACCAGCCAATCCTGATATGCTAATGAAAATTGTATTTAAAAACCAACGCTGACTTTATAGACCCAGACACAGAAAAAATTTGTAGCAGCCCGCCTCCACCCTGTGTGTTGCCCTGCCTGAAAATGAAAACACAAGGCCCCTTGGCCCCAGTCGTTCCCTCAAGCTTGACAGCCGCTGGGGGTCATGGGCCCAGGCCCCTGGGCTGGGTTCCATGTGCTTTCCCTGATGTGAGCGGACAGGCATTTGGGAGGCTCTGCTTTTCTCATTTGCAAGGGGATTGTTGGGGGTGCTAAAGTGTGACAACAGTAGTGATCACATTTCGGACTTAATAAAATACCATGACGCTCAGCTAGACGCTACCTCATACTCCACCAGCTGACCTGGATCCAGTTACGGCTGAGCCGGCAATGAGGAAAGCCGGACAGGGCACAGGACATGAGGATGGGGCTGGAGCTTTTGGGGCAGAGAATCCTATGCCACTCAACTCTGCCACCCCCCCTCCCTTGCCCAGGTACGGGGACAGAACTCTGGGATGCAGGGGAGACCTGTTCTCACAGACCCGGCTTTTTGCAGTCAAGGGCCCAAGCCTGAGTGTCCTGGGGCATCTGGGCTGGGCCAGCTGGCAAAAACAAAGGTGGGGGTGTCAATGGCTTTGATGCAGTGTAAGGCGCAGTGGGGCCGGGGCCGAGGCACCATGCAGCCCCTGCCTCGAGGAGTTGACTCTTTCTGACCCGGAGGAACACCTGCACACAGGTGTAGGGATATCCATCAGCCCATTGAACAACTGGAAAACCCCTAACGTTCCTCGACTGGGTCAGAGCAAAATAAAAAGTCGTATATCCATTCAGTGGAACTTCACTCAGCAGTTCAAAAGAACGAGGTCAATTTATACGTGAGCACATGGAAATATACCTAAGACATACTGTAGCGTGGAAAAAGCAGGCTAAAGAACAATACATCCAGTATGATATCATGCATGTATTTACAGAAACCCATTCAAATATGAGATATTTCCTATGGATAATCAGTTGCTGTTGAGTCAACTCTGACTTATGGCCACCCCATGTATGTCAGAGTAGAACTGTGCTCCATAGGGTTTTCAATGGCTGATTTTTCGGAAGTAGATTGCTAGGCCTTTCTTTCCAGGCACCTCTGGGTGGACTAGAACTTCCAACCTTTCGGTTAGCAGCTGAGTGCATTAACTGTTTGCACCACCCATGGACTCCTTCATATGGATACAAACGTATAACCTTGTAAGGTGCTGTTGAGTCGATTTTCGACTCAGAGCGACATGTGACAGAGTAGAAGTGCCCCATAGGGTTTTCTGGGCTGTAGTTGGTACAGGAGCAGATTGCCAGGTCTTTCTATTGTGGAGCCATTGGGTGGGTTTTAACCGCCAACCTTTAATACATATATGTTAAAAAAAAAAAAAAAAGATCTGGAGGCACACGCTTCCGAGCCAGAGGTTACATCTGGGAGGACGCTGGGATTGGGTTGGTGGTCAAAGGAAACTTTGGCCTTATTGAAATGCTTTCATTTTTTTTTCAACAAGGATAATGCATATCTGTATTGCTTCTGCCAAAAAGAAATAAATTAAAAACTTCTTCCCGGGGAGGAGACAAGATCTAGAGTAGGACAGAAGTTAACATTTATTAAGGGCTCCAACGTGCCACACTTTCCATCCATTAAGGGGGATACCACTGAAGGAGCGCTGGTGGTGCAACAGTTAAGCTCGGCTGTTAACCAAAAGGTTGGTGGTTTGAACCTATGCAGCAGCTCCACAGGAGAAAGACCTGGTGAACTGCTCCTGTAAACATTAAAACCAAGAAGAAAATCCACTGCCATTGAGTTAATTCAGACTCATAGTGACTCTACAGGACAGAGTAGAACTGCCCCATAAAGTTTCCAAGGCTGTAATCTTTACGGAAGGAGACTGCCACGTCTTTCTCCCATTGAGCAGCTGGTGGGTTCAAACAAGTGACCTTTTGGTTAGCAGCCAAGCCTTTAACCACCGTGCCACCAGGGCTCCTCCGTAAAGATTACAGCCTAGGAAATCCTTTGGAGGAAATTCTACTTTATTACATGGGGTCGCTATGAGTCGGAATCGACTCAGCGGTACCCAGTGACTGTCATCTCATCTTATGGAGGAGAAAGCGGGGCAAAAAGAAGTGCAGGGACATGCCCATGGCTACCCATTGAGGGTGGAGGAGCGGTCCCTGCACCCAGGAGGCAATCTGCTTCCAGAGGCTGTGCTTGCAATGATCCACCCACCAGAAACAACTAAAAAAACATGCCTACTATGTGCCCAGTACTGCGTTAAATGATGCACAGGGTCAAGAGAGGGGAGGTTTTGGAACTAAATCTGGCCCTTGCCCTCAAGGTACTTATCATGTCACTGGAAAAGACAAGGCAGACACACATGAGACACCAAACCACTGATTCAGTGCATGACGGTACCGAGTACCTACTATGCACCCAACACTGGGTTGGGTGCTGCATGTTTTGGAGTCATCCCTGACTCCTTGCTTTCTCTTACACCCCAAAACCAAGTCATCAGCAAATCCTGCTGGGTCTACCTTCAATACATACCCAGAATTTGACCACCTCCCCCCTCCTCCACTGTTCCCACTATGGTCCAAGCCATCATCATCTCCCACCGAGACCTGGGGTTGGCAAACTACGACCTATGGGCCAAATCTGGCCCGCTGCCTGATGGTGTAAATGTTTTACTGGAACACAGCCATGTTCATTCACTTAGGCATTGCATATGGCTGCTTTTGTGCTACAATGGCAGAGTTGGATAGTTGAGACAGAGATGGTAAAAAGGTTCCCAAAGCCTATCTAGCCCTTTATAGAAGATGTTAGCTGACCCCTGGCCTAGACGATTGGTCACCTCCTGTCTCCCTGCTTCCACCTTTGCTTATCCCCCACCCTCCCAGTCTACTCTCCGCCCAGCAGCCGGAGAGATCCTGTTAAACCAGATCATACTCCTCTCCTGGTCAAAGGCCTTGGCTCCCACCTGCCTCCAAGTAAAAGCAGTCTGGGCCCCACATGATCTGCACATGCTCCAGCACAGCACCTCCCTGATCTAATCTCTCATCCTTCTCTTCATGGTGCTCCAGACACAGTGTCCTCCCTTCTATTCCTTCAGCAACCAGGCACACTCCTGCCACAGGGCCTTTGCACTTGCTCTTCTTTCTGCATTGAATGCCTTTCCCCTGTCTTTCCATCTGTCAAAATTCTGCAAAGGTTCTGTTGATGTCACCTCCTCTGTGAAATCCACCCCAAGTGTGAATGAATGATTTGTCTCTGTTTCGCCAGAACACAAGGCTTCTAGGACTAACCTAGGCCTGATTTAATGGGCAATTTCTATCTTCTCTACTAAATTGGGAAACTCTGAAGGCAGTGATCATTTTTTACTGATTTTTGTGAGGTTGTGGAATATGGCGGCTGAGAGCACAGACCCTCGGGCCTGGATTTGAATTCTGGCTCTGCTACTTACTAACTGAATGACCTTGGACAACACATTGAATCTCTCTGAGCCTCAGCTTCCTGATTTATAATTGGGCTAATTAACAGCATCTACTAGGAAGAAAGGCCTGGTGATCTACTTCTGAAAATCAGCCAGTGAAAACCCCATTGGTCACAACGGTCCGATTCTCAACCAATCGTGGGGATTGCGCAGGACCAGGCAGTATTTCATTCCATTGTGCATGGGGTCACCATGAATCTGGGGCTGACATGATGGCAGGTAACAACAATATACACAAACCAAGTGAATTAATGCAGGTAAATCACTTTGAAGAGTGCCTGACCTGTAGAAAATGCCACGTATGGTAGATGTTTGCCATTACTATTGCTTCATTACTCTTTTAAAACTATTATCCCTTCCACCCCCATCTGATGAGATTAACCCAGTAGTGCTTGAAGAGTCTTTGTCTGAGATCTTGCCTGAGGCGGCACCTGGGTCATTGCCTGATGTAGATGCCTTACAAGACATTGCTGAACGTTCCCATGACCCATCCCCACCACCCATTTTTGCTTCTAGACCTACAACTAGACTTAAGTCTCTGTGAGCCCCAAAAGGTGAAGTACAAAGTGTGACCTACAAGGAGGTACGCTACACTTCAAAAGAACTGCTTGACTTTCTAATACGTACAAACAGAAACCTGGGGAGCATTTGTGGGAACGGCTAGTAAGGGTGTGGGATAATGGTGCAAGGAATATAAACTTGGATCAGTCTGAGTTTATTGACATGCGCCCACTAAGCCCAGATTCTTCATTCAGTGTTTCAGCCTGAGAGGTTAGGAAAGGATCTAATAGTTTATTTGGTTGGTTCGCTTAAGTGTGGATTATGTGGTTGCCTACACTAAAACAAGTTGAAGTACCAGACCTGCCTTGATATACTATAGAAGAAGGCACCCAAAAGCTTAAGGAAATTGGCACGTTACAGTGGATTTATCAGATTAGACACACAGACCCAGACACAGAGTGCCCAGAGGACACACCTTTTACACAACGGTGAGGAACAAATTTGTGAAGGGAGCCCCAGCATCCTTGAAGACTGCTGTGATTGCTATTTTATATAAGTCAGATTTGACGGGGAACTTCCCTAACTGAATTAAGATATCTAACTATAATGGGGCTGATTGGACCCTGTGGTGGTAGGGGCCAAGTGGTGGCACTCAATCGACAAAGACAAGGTGGGCATGGTTACCGTAATGGACACTGGAGTCAAAGCAGTAATCAGAATATTCTGACTCCCATGGATTTATGGCATTGGCTACTTAGTCATGGTATCCTTAGGAGTGAAAGAGATGGGACATCTACTAAATATTTACTTGATCTGTACAAGCAGAAGAATCCTAGGCCAAGTGAACGGTAGTCTAACTCGAATTGCCAGAATACAGAGTCATGGCCCCTTCAATCAATTCCAAGACTTGAGCCTGTTTACAGACCTACAACCCCTTGAATGAAGGGAAGGCCAGGTCTCCTTGAAGAAGGACCCACTTCGTTGCCAAAAATTTATATTATTAAATCTTTCTCCCAGCCTTTCCCGAAGGGATCTACAGCCTTTTACGAGAGTGACTGTTCACTGGGGAAAAGGAAATAATCAGACTTTGGGGGGATTACCAAATACTGGCTCTGAAGTGACACTAATTCCAGGAGACCCAAAATGTCACTATGGCCCACTAGTTAGAGTGGGGGCATATGGAGGTCAGGTTATTAATGGCGTTTTAGCTCAGGTTCATCTCACAGTGGGTCCAGTGGGTCCCCGAACACATCCTGTAGTGATTTCCCCAGTTCCAGAATGCATAATTGGAGAAGATATACTCAGCAACTGGTAGAACCCCCACAATGGATCCCTGACAAGTGGAGTAAAGGCTATTATGGTAGGAAAAGTCAAGTGGAAGCCATTAGAACTGCCCCTACCTAGGAAAATAGTAAACCAAAAGCAATACCACATTCTTACTGGGATTGTAGAAATTACTGCCACCATCAAGGACTTGAAGGATGCAGGGATGGTTATTTCCACCACATCCCCACTCAACTTGCCGATCTGGCCTGTGCAAAAAACAGATGAATCTTGGAGAACAACAGTGGATTATCGTAAACTTAACAAGGTGGTGACTCCAATTGCAGCTGCTGTTCCAGATGTAGTTTCATTGCTTGAAGCAAATTAATACATCTCCTGGTAGCTGGTATGCAGCTACTGATTTGGCCAATGACCTTTTTCTTGATTCTGGTTTTGAAGAACACCAGAAGCAGTTCACCTTCAGCTGGCAAGGCCAGTATTACACCTTCATGGTCCTACCTCAGGGGTATATCAACTCTCCAGTCCTATATCATAATTTAGTCCACGGGAGACTTGATCGCCTTTCCCTTCCACAAGACATCACACTGGTTCATTACATTGATGACATCATGCTGATTGGACCTAGTAAGGAAGAAGTGTCAATGACTCTGGACTTATTGGTAAAATATTTGTGTGCTAGAGGGTGAGAAATTAATCTGACAAAAATTCAGGTGCCTTCCACCACAGTGAAATTCCTAGAAGCCCAGCGGTGTGGGGCATGTCGAGACATTCCTTCTAAACTGAAGGACAAGTTGTTATATCTGGCTCCTCCTACAACTAAAGAGGAAGCACAATGCCTGGTGGGCCCCACTGGATTTTGGAGGCAACATGTCCCTCATCTGGGTGTGCTACTCCAGTCTACTTGCCAAGTGACTCGAAAAGCTGCTAGTTTTGAATGGGGACCAGAACAAGAGAAGCTCTGCAACAGGTTCAGTATGCCACGCAAGTTGCTCTGCCACTTGGGCCATATGATCTAGCTGATCCAATGGTGCCTGAAGTGTCAGTGGCAGATAGGGAAGCTGTCTGGAGTCTTTGGCAGGCCCCTACTGGTAATCACAGTGCAGATCCTTAGGATTTTGGAGTAGACCCCTGCCATACTCTGCAGATAACTACTCTCCTTTTGGCTTGTTACTGGGCCTTAGTAGAGACTGAACGCTTAACGTGAACCAAGTCACCATGTAGCCTGAGCTGCCCATCATGAACTGGTTGTAGTCTCACCCAAAGAATCATAAAGTCAGATGTGCACAGCAGCACTCCATCATTAAATGAAAGTGGTATATATGAGATTGGGCTCAAGAAGGACGTGAAGACATAAGTAAGTTGCATGTAGAAGTGACCCAAATGGCCATGGTCTCCACTCCTGTCACATTACCTGCCTTCCCCTAGTCTGCACCTATGGCCTCATGGGAAGTTACTTATGATCAGTTAACGGAGGAAGAGAAAACTCATGCCTGGTTTACAGAAGGTTCTGCATGATATACAGGCACCACTCAAAAGTGGACAGTGGCAGCACTGCAACCCCTTTCTGAGACCTCCCTGAAGGACAGTGGTAAAGGAAAATCCTCCCAATGGCAGAACCTCAAGCAGGGCACCTGGTTGTTCACTTTGCTTGGAAGGAGAAATGGCCAGATGTGCAAATGTATGCTGATTCATGGGCTATGGCCAATGGTTTGGCTGTATGGTCAGGGACTTGGAAGAAACATGATTGGAAAATTGGTGACAAGGAAGAATGGGGATGAGGTATGTGGACAGACCTCTCTGAATGGGCCAAAGAAGATATTGGTGTCTTGTGTGAATGCTCGCCAAAGGGTGACCTTGGCAGAGGAGGATTTTAACAATCAAGTGGATAGGATGACATGTTCTGTGGAAACCAGTCATCCTCTTTTCCTAGCTACTCCAGTCACTGCCCAATGGACTCATGAACAAAGTGGCCATGGTGGCAGGGATAGAGGTTATGCATGGGCTCAGTAACATGGACTTTCACTCACCAAGGCCAACTGGGCTACAGCCACTGCTGAATGCCCAATCTGCTAGCAACAGAGATCAACAATGAGTCCCTGATATGGCACTACTCCTTGACATGATCAGTTAGCAACCTAGTGGAAGACTGATTACACTGGACCACTTCCATTATGGAAAGGGCAGCGTTTCGTTCTTACTAGGATAGACACTAAGCCTAGGTACAGATTTGCCTTCCCTCTTGAAATGCCTCTGCCAAAACTACCATCTGTGGACTCACAGAGTGCCTTATCCACTGTCATCCACTTATCCTGCATACCATCACCTTAGATCAAGAGACTCACTTCACAGCAAACGAAGTATGACAATAGGCTCATGCTCATGGAATTTACTGGTCTTACCATGTTCCCCATTATCCTAAAGCAGCTGGCTTGATAGAATGATGGAATGGCCTTCTAAAGACACAATTACAGCACCAGCTAGGTGCAACACTTTGCAGGGTTGGGGCAGTGTTCTCCAGGAGGCTGTATATGCTCTAAACCAGCATCCAATATATGGTTTTGTTTCTCCCATATCCAAGATTCACAGTTCCAGGAATCAAGGGGGTAGAGATGGGAGTAGCACCACTAACTATTAACCCTAGTGACCTACTTGCAAAATTTTTACCTCCTGTCCATGTGACCCTATGCTCTGCGGGTCTAGCGCTCTTAGCCAAAGAGAGAATGTTCCCACCTGAGACACTTCATTGATTCCATTGAATCATGCCTCTGGATCAATGGGCAAAGAAGGGAGTTACCATACTGGCTGGTGTGATTGACCCTCACTACCAAGGGGAAATTGGATTGATGTCGTTGTTAGGCACTGTCAAGTATGAATTACTACTTGATCCAGTGCCATCCTCACAATCGTTGCTATGTTTCAGCCCACTGTTGTAGCCACTATGTCAATCCATCTCGTTGAGGGTTTTCCTCTTTTTTGGTGACCATCTACTTTACCAAGCATGATGTCCTTCTCCAGGGACTGGTTCCTCCTGATAACATGTCCAAAGTACGTGAGACGAAGACTTGCCATTCTCCCTTTTAAGGAGCATTCTGGCTGTACTTCTTCCAAGACAGATTAGTTTGTTTTTCTGGAAGTCCATGGTATATTCAATATTTTTCACCAACACCATAATTCAAATGCATCAATTTTTCTTCGGTCTTCTTTATTTATTGCCCACCTTTGACATGCATATGAGGCGATTGAAAATACCATGGCTTGGGTCAGGGGCACCATAGTCCTCAAAGAGACACCTTTGCTTATTAACACTTTAAAGAGGTCTTTTGCAGCAGATCTGCTGATGCAATATGTTGTTTGATTTCTTGACTGCTGCTGCCATGGGTGTTGACTGTGGATCCAAGTAAAATGAAATCCTTGACAACTTCAATCTTTTCTCCGTTTATCAGGATGCTGCTTATTGGTCCAGCTGTGAGGATGTCTGTTTCCCTTACATTGACGTGTAATCCATACCGAATGCTGTAGTCTTTGATCTTCATCAGTAAGTGCTTCAAGTCCTCTTCACTTTCACCAAGCAAGGTTGTATCATTTGCATATTGCAGGTTGTTCATGAGTCTTCCTCTAATCTTGATGCTGCGTTCTTCTTCATACAGTCCAGCTTCTCTGATTATTTGCTCAGCATACAGATTGAATAAGTATGGTGAAAGGATACAACCCTGATGCACATCTTTCCTTATTTTAAACCATGCAATATCCCCTTGTTCTGTTAGAAGGTCTGCCTCTTGGTCTACGTAGGTTCCGCCAGAGCACAATTAAGTGTTCTGGAATTCCCATTCTTCACAATGTTATCCATAATTTGTTACGATCCACACAGTCAAATGCCTTCGCATAGTCAATAAAACACAAGTAAACATCGTTCTGGTATTGTCTGCTTTCAGCCAGAACCCATCTGACATCAGCAATGATATCCCTTGTTCCACATCCTCTTCTGAATACAGCTTGAATTTCTGGCCGTTCTCTGTCAATGTACTGCTGCAACTGTTTTTGAATTATCTTCAGCAAACTTTTACTTGCATGTGATATTAATGATGCTGTTGTTGTGTTGTTAGGCGCTGTCGAGTTGGTTCCGATTCATACCGACCCAGTGTACTACAGAACAAAACACTGCCCAGTCCTGTGCCATCCTCACTATCGTTGTTATGCTTGAGCCCATTGTTACAGCTATTGTGTCAATCCATCTCATTGAGGGTCTTCCTCTTTTTCGTTGACCCTGTACTTTACCAAGCATGATGTCCTTTTCCAGGGACTGATCCCTCCTGATAACATGCCCGAAAGTATGTGAGATGAAGTCTTGCCATCCTCGCTTTTAAGGAGCATTCTGGCTGTACTTCTTCCAAGACAGATTTGTTTGTTCTCTTGGCAGTCCTTGGTATATTCAATTTTCTTTGCCAAAGCCATAATTCAAAAGGATCAATTCTTCTTCAGTCTTCTTTATTCATTGCCCAGCTTTGGCATGCATATGAGGCGATTGAAAACACCATGGCTTGGGTCAGGCTCATCTTAGTCTTGAAGGTGACATCTTTGCTTTTTAACACTTTAAAGAGGTCTTTTGTAGCAGATTTGCCCAGTGCAGTACGTTGTTTGATTTCTTGACTGCTGCTTCCATGGGTATTGATTGTGGATCCAAGTAAAACGAAATCCTTGACTTCAGTCTTTTCTCTGTTTATCATGATGCTGCTTATTGGTCCAGTTGTGAGGATTTTTGTTTTCTTTATGTTGAGGTGTAATCCATACTGAATGCTACAGTCTTTGATCTTCATCAGTAAGTGTTTCAAGTTCTCTTCACTTTCACCAAGCAAGGCTGTGTCATCTGCATAACGCAAGTTGTTAACGAGTCTTCCTTCAATCCTGATGCTGAGTTCTTCTTCATATAGCCGAGCTTCTTGGATTATCTGCTCAGCATACAGATTGAATAAGTATGGTGAAAGGATACAACCCTGATGCACACCCTTCCTGACTTTAAACCACACAGTATCCCCTTGTTCTTTTCTAATGACTGCCTCTTGATCTATGTACAGGTTTCACCAGAGCACAATTAAGTGTTCTGGAATTCCCATTCTTCATAATGGTATCCATAATTTGTTATGATCCACACAGTCGAATGCCTGTGCCTAGTCAAATAAAACACAGGTAAACATCTTTCCAGTATTCTCTGCTTTCAGCCAGGATCCATCTGACATCAGCAAAGATATCCCTTGTTCCACATCCTCTTCTGAATTCGGCTTCAATTTCTGGAAGTTCCCTGGCAACATTCTGCTGCAACCTCTTTTGAATGATCTTTTACTTGCCAGTGATATTAATGATATTGTTCGATAACGTCTGCATTTGGTTGGATCACCTTTCTTGGGAATAGGCATAAATACGGATCTCTTCCAGTTAGTTGGCCAAGTAGCTGTCTTCAAATTTCTTGGCATAGATGAGTAAGCACTTCCAGTGCTGCATCCGTTTGTTGAAACATCTTAATTGGTATTCTATTAATTCCTGCAGCCTTATTTTTTGCCAACATCTTCAGTGCAGCTTGGACTTCTTCCTTCAGTACCATCAGTCTCGATCATATGCTATTTCCTGAAATAGTCGAACGTTGACCAATTCTTTTTGGTACAGTGACTCTGTGTATTCCTTCCATCTTCTTTTGATGCTTCCTGCGTTGTTCAGTATTTTGCCCATAGAATCCTTCAATATTGCAACTCAAGAGCTGAATTTTTTCTTCAGTCCTTCCAGCTTGAGAAATGCTGAGCATGTTCTTCCCTTTTGGTTTTCTAACTCCAGGTCTCTGCATGTTTCATTATAATACTTTACTTTGTCTTCTTGAGCTGTCCTTTGAAATCTTCTCTTCAGCTCTTTTATCATTCCTCTCCTTTGCTTTAGCTACTCTACCTTCAAAAGCAAGTTTCAGAGTCTCTTCTGACATCCATTTTGGCCTTTTCTTTCTTTCCTCTCTTTAATGACCTTTTGCTTTCTTCATGTGTGATGTCCTTGATGTCATCCCACAACTCGTCTGGTCTTCTGTCATTCGTGTTAGATGCATCAAATCTATTCTTGAGATGATCTCTAAATTCAGGTGGGATATACTCAAGGTCGTACTTTGACTCTCACAGACTTGTTTTAATTTTTTTCAGCTTCAACTTGCACTTGCACAAGAGCAATTGACAGTCTGTTCCACAATCAGCTTCTGGCCTTGTTCTAACTGATGATATTGTGCTTCTCCATCATCTCTTTCCACAGATGTAGTCGATTTGATTACTATGTATTCCATCCAGCAAGGTCCATGTGTATAGTCGCTGTTTATGTTGTTGAAAAATGGTATTGCAATGAATAAGTCATTGGTCTTGCAAAATTCTATCATGTGATCTCTGGTGTGGTTTCTATTACCAAGGCCGTATTTTCCAACTTTCGCATTTCAGTCACCAGTAATTATCTTGATAGCATGTTTGATCAATTTCAGACTGCAAAAGTTGGTAAAAAATCTTCAATTCCTTCATCTTTGGCCTTAGTGGTTGGTGCATAAATTTGAATAATAGGCGTATGGATATGATCCTATCACTGACGGCATTGTACTTCAGGATAGATCTTGAAATGTTCTTTTTGTTGATGAATTAGGTGCCATTCCTCTTCAAGTTGTCATTCCTGGCATATGATTGTGTAGACCATATGCTTGTCCAATTCAAAATGGCCAATTCCAGTCCATTTCAGCTTCCTAATGCCTAGGATATTGATCTTTATGCGTTCCATTTAATTTTTGACGACTTCCAATTTCCTAGATTCATTCTTTGTATATTCCACGTTCCAATTATTAATGGATGTTTGCAGCTGTTTCTTTTCATTTTGAGTTGAGCCACATCAGCAAATGCAGGTCCCAAAAGCTTTACTCCATCCACGCCATTAAGGTCGACTCTACTTTGAGCAGGCAGCTCTTCCCCAGTCATATTTTGAGTGCCTTGTAATCTGAGCAACTCATCTTCTGGCACTGTATCAGACAATGTTCTGCTGCTACTCGTGAGGTTTTCACTGGCCCGTTTTTTTTAAAAGTAGATCACTAGGTCCTTCTTCCTGGTCTGTCTTAGTTTGGAAACTCCACTGCAACCTGTCCATCATGAGTCACCCAGCTGGTATTTGAAATACCAGTGGCACAGCTTCCAGCATCACAGCAACATGCAAGCCACCACAGTATGACAAACTGACAGACAAGTGGTGGTGATGTTCCATGCTGTTAGGCGCCATCGAGTCAGTTCTGTCTCACAGCAACCCTATGTACAACAGAACGAAACAGTGCCTGGTCCTGCACCGTCCTATGTTTCAGCCCATTGTTGCAGCCATTGATGAGATGTCAATCCATCTCGTCGAGGGTCTTCCTCTTTCTTGCTGACCCTATTCTTTACCAAAAATGATATCCTTCTCCAGGGACTGGTCCCTCCTGATAACACGTCCAAAGTTCATGAGACGAAGTCTCTCCATCTTCACTTCCAAGGAGCATTCTGGCTGTACTTCTTCCAAGACAGACTTGTTTGTTCTTCTGCCAGTCCATGGTATAGTCAATATTATTTGCCAACACCATAATTCAAAGGCATCCTAATAGAGTTAAAAAAGAATATGAGAAATCCCTTAGGGTGTCTCTTAGTACTACCATGTCCTGTGATTAAAGTCAATGGAAAACTACAGCAACCCAATTCCGACATGACTATTAATGGCCCAGACCCTTCAGAAATGAAGGTTTGGGTTACACTACCAGACAAAGAACCATAACCAGCTGTGGTGCTTGCTGAGGGTAAAGGGAATACAGAATGGGTAGTGGAAGAAGGCAGTTCCAAATACCAGTTATTACCACGTGAACGTTTGCAGAAACAAGGAATGTAATTGTTACAAGTATTTCTTCCTCGTATGTGTGCATCCAATGTTTTTGTTTTCTACACTTATGAAATATAAGATATAAACGAGGCTAGTGCGTTTTCAGTTGTATGCATGTTAGTTGTATCACATTAGGCACAATTATGACTTTGTAATTTTCTTTATTTAGAGATTGTGTGTGGTTTAAGGAGATGTGTACAAGGGCCAAATTGACAAAGAGTGGACTGTGATGGTTAAGGTTGTGTGTTAACTTGTCTGGGCCATGATTCTCAGTGGTTTGGCAGTTATGTAATGATGTAGTTTGGCAGTATTGTAATGATGTAGTCATTCTCCAAGATGTGATGTGATCTGATGTGATCAGCCAATCAGTTGTAAGGGGAGTTTCCTCGAGTGTATGGCCTAAATCCAATATATACATATGGACGTTCTGGCAAAGCTCACTTGCTTGCTCTGGATCCTGCATCCAGTTCATCATCCTCTGACCTCTCATTCTTGAGACTTGAGACAGTGGCCTGCCATACTGTCTGCTGATCTTGGGATTTGTCAGTCTCCATAGCTTGTGAGCCAGCAGCCTGCCAGCTGATCTGCCTATCTTAGGTTCATCAGCCCCTGCAGCTACGTGAGCCAGGAGAAGCCTCCAGCCTGACACCTGACCCACAGACTTAGGACTTGCCAGCCTCTACAACTGTGTGAGCCATTTCCTTGAGATAAGTCTCTCTCTCTCTCTGTATATACATATATGCTTCACTGTTTTGCTTCTTTAGAGAACGCAGCCTAAGACAGCAGCCAAGCCCAAACTGCTTACACCATCCAGGTACCTTTAGTAACTAAGGTCCATCCTTTATTTATATATCCTTAGCTTTTACCTAATGACCCTTTTCTGTCCCAGGATCCCATCCACGATACCACATTACATTTAGTTGTCATGCTTCCTTAGGCACCTCTGGGCTTGACAATTTGTCAGACTTGTTTTTGATGACCTTAAACAAGTCTTGAGGAGTACTGGTCGGGTGTTTTGTAGAATGTCCCTCAAATGGGAACTGTCTGATGTTTTTCTCATGGTTAGACTGGGGTTATGGGTTTTTGGGAGGAAGATCTCAGAAGTAAAGTGCCATTCTCACATCATATCATATCAAACGCACATGCTATCAACATGACTTATCACTGTTGATGTTGACCTTGATCACCTGGCTCAGGTAGTACGTGTCAGGTTTCTCTACTGTAAAGTTACCCTTTTCCCCTCCCTTTCCATATTGTATTATTTGCAAGCAAGTTATTACGCAAAGATTAAACTTAAGGGTAGTGTGGCTACATAAGTTATTTGGAATTCTGTACAGGAGATTTGTCTATTCTCTGTTATATCATGTGGACTCACAGATATTTATTTTGTACTTTAGGTTAGAATTCAATACCATGCTATTTATTTTATTACTCAAATTGTTCCAGCTTTTCCCATTGTGAGCTCTTTCAGTTGGCTTCTGTGTTCCTTTGCAGTCACCCATTATTGTGAGGTTCTTTTGAGCACTTCCTTGCTTTCTGGCACTACAAGATCCTCTAGGCTCATCATGTATATTGCCTGCCCCAGCCTGAGAATCAGCCATTTCTCCAGGGAGCTCTGGTTATTTTTACTGGAGAATGGTATTAGAAACCAAGATTTGAGTACTGGGTGTGCTCACTGCTACAGGGATGTCATTGCATCTAGGCCCCTCAGCTGACTGAACAGGGTCTTCAGTTTTTAAAAAAAATTATGAAACATAGTGAATATACCCAGTTACAGGTGTGTTTTGAGGCATGTGGCAGACACTCAGTAAATGGTACCAATTACAGTCCAGGCCTCTCCTTTCACAAATGTGGAAACTGAAGCTCACACAGAGCCCAAGTGGAACTTACATAAAGAGCCACAGAGCACTGGTGAAAGTATCTGCCGGGATTGCAGGATCATCCCACCTTTCATCGGTGATGATAGCAGTTTCTCCATTTGCTTTGTGCTCAAAGTCCAGTTTTAGGACCATGGGGATGCTGTCCTCATAAAATGTGTGAGAGTGCATCCCATTATTTTCTTTGCTCTGCACAGTTTGTGTTTAAGATGGGACTTATCCTTTCCTTGGAAGTTTAGTAGAACTCTTGTTTAAAACCAGGGCAACCTGGTTCCTTTTTTGGGAGTACATCTTTAACTCCCATTTCAATGGCTCATGGCTATTGGCTTATTTTATTTATTTTTTATTTCCCCTTGGGTTAATTTATATTATTTTACATGTTATTTTTATTATTATTTTTTTTATTACTGTGCTTTAGGTGAAAGTTTGCAGCTCAAGTTAATTTCTCATAGAAAATCTTTACACATATTGTTATGTGACAGTAGCCGCAATCCCTATAATGTGACAGCACACTCCCCCTTTCTACCCTGGGTTTCCCGTGTCCATCCAGCCAGCTCCTGTCCCTTCCTGCCTTCTCATCCTGCCTCTGGACAGGAGCTGCCCATTTGGTCTTGTGTATCTGCTTGAACTAAGAAATACACTCTTCACGAGTATCATTTTATGTTTTATAGTCTAGTATAACCTTTGTCTGAAGAGTAGGCTTTAGGAATGGTTTTAGTTCTCGGTTAACAGGGCATCTGGGAGCCATGGCTTCTGGGGTTCCTCCAGTCTCAGTCAGACCATTAAGTATGGTCTTTTTTATGTGAATTTGAGTTCTGCTCCACACTTTTCTCCTGCTCTGTCAGGGACTTCCTGTTGTGTTCCCTGCCAGGGCAGTCATTGGTGGTAGCCGGGCACCATCTAGTTCTTCCGGTCTCAGGCTGATGGAGTCTCTGGTTTACGTGGCCCTTTTGTCTCTTGGGCTAATATTTTCCTTGTGTCTTTGGTGTTCTTCATTCTCCTTTGCTCCAGGTGGGTTGGGACCAGCTGATGCACCTTAGATGGCTGCTCGCTAGCTTTTAAGACCCCAGATGCCACTCACCAAAGTGGGATGCAGAACATTTTCTTAATAAACTTTGTTATGCCAATTGACCTAGATGTCCCCTGAAACCATGGTCTCCAGATCCCCACCCGTGGTACACCCTCGAAGTGTTTGGTTGTATTCAGGAAACTTCTTAGCTTTTGGTTTAGTCCAGTTGTGCTGACTTCCCCTGTAGTGTGTGTTGTCCTTCCCTTCACCTAAGATGATTCTTATCTACTATCTAGTTAGTGAATTCCCCTTTCTCTCCCTCCCCACCCTAGTAACCATCAAAGAATGTTTTCTTCTGTGTTTAAACTTTTTCCTGAGTTCTTATAATAGTGGTCTCATACAATATTTGTCCTTTTGCGACTGACTAATTTCACTCAGCATAATGGCCTCCAGATTTCATCCATGTTGTGAGATGTTTCACGGATTCATCATTGTTCTTTATTGTTGTGTAGTATTCCATGGCATGTATCACAGTTTGTTTATCCATTCTTCTGTTGATGGGCACCTAGGTCGTTTCCATCTTTTTGCTATTATGAACAGTGCTTCAATGAACATGGGTGTGCATATATCTATTCGTGTGATAGCTCTTATTTCTCTAGGGTATATCCCAAGGAGTGGGATTGCTGGATCGTATGGTACTTCTATTTGTAGCTTTTTAAGGAAGTGCCAAATCAATTTCCAAGGTGGCTGTACCATTTTAGATTCCCATTAGCGGTGTATAAGTGTTCCAGTCTCTCCAACACTTAATTTATATTATTTTATATTTCATGTATATTTATATTTTACCCCATTGGTAATTTATATTTTTGTGAAAAAGTGTCAACCTTAACTAGGTTTTCATATTCACTGGTATAATATTGTACATGGTATTCTCATAATTAAAAAGAATAAGCCTTCTCTGAATCTGTAATAATGTCAACCTTTCATTCTGGATGTTTTCTATTCTTTTTTTCTCCCTTGATTGTGTTTGCCAAAGGCTCATCTACTTTATTGGTCTTTTCAACGACCCAAACCTGTTGCTGTAGAGTGGATTCCAACTCATAGTGCCCCTGCAAGACAGAGTAGAACTGCCCCATAGGTTTCCAAGGCTGTAATCTTTAAGGAAGTAGATTGCCACATCTTTCTCCCGTGGAGTAACTGGTGGGTTTGAACTGCTGACATTTTGGTTAGCAGCCGAGTGCTTAATCACTGCACCACCAGGGCTCCTTTTCAATAACCAGTTCTTATTAATTTTCCTGTTCTTCTAATAAATGTATTTCAAGGCTATAAATGTCCATCCGAATCATGCTTCAGCTGCATAAAACCACAGGTTTTGATACTTCGTATTCTCGTCATTGCTCATCTCCAAATAGTAAGCTCCGGTACTGACGAATCTGGCCACAGCTGGGGTTTCCCTAACTGCCCAGCTGTGGTTCATCCTCATTACTTTTTGTCTTTGGCTGCCTGGAGACACGGATTCAGAAAGGAAATTGTTGACAAATTTGTTTGAGAAAAACGAGTCTCGTCAGAGCCCAGCAGAACTCCCAGGCTCTCCTTCTCCTGTGAGGCAGGAATGTTATTTAAGTGAGGTCGCTTCTTGCTGCCTCTAGACCAGCCAGAGAGGGGTCTGCTCCCTGGGAGGGAAGCCCAGCCATCTTTCTTGTGCCGTCTAAATGTTTAACTTATCTAAAGAGCACTAAAGAGGCCATGGCCTGCATTGTATTAATGGCTGGCTGGGCAGGACGCCTTGGAGCGCAGCTCTGTGCTGACACAGTGAAATATTATTCTCCCTGATAGCTCCTGCAGAGCCATGAATCAGACATTAGCAATAAGGCCCCGGTGTCAGGCCAGCAGCCACAGTCTACCCTGATGGCAGATTCAGCCAGCGACTTCTGAGTCCCTCCAGTGAGGTCCTTCCCAAGATTCTGGCAACACTGTCTTGAATTGCTACCCACTTATCTCTCCCGAAGCCCTGGTGGTGCAGTGGTTAAGAGCTCAGCTGCTAACCAACAGGTCAGCAGTTCAAATCCACCAGCTGCTCCTTGGAAACCCTATGGGGCAGTTCTACTCTGTCCTATAGGTTTGCTATGAGTCAGAATCGGCTGGACAGCAAAGGGTTTGGTTGTTTTGGGTTCTCTCTCCTAGCCCACCAGACTGCCTGGCTACTCCTGAACAATGCCAGGGATACCTTCTGCCCGCACCTTTGAGCCTAGAAGACAGCTTGGCCTAGGTTCAAATCCCCACACAACTCTTACTAGCTGTGTGACCTTGGGAATGTAGCGTCTCTGGGCCTCAGTCTCCTCACCTGTAAAATGCGGATAAAAACTATCTCGCTGCAGTGTTGTTGTAACGATTCAATGAGATGCTAATGCATGTGAGATGCCTGGCACAGGGTAAGAACTTAATTGGTGTGAACTGCTGGGCAAGTTAACCTCTTGGTGCTGTGGTTTTTATGAGGTCAAATGAATTCATGTACACAGGCCTTAACTCAACGCCTGGCAAACAGTAAACATGCAGTACTTACCTGGCATTTAAAAAATTATTTTATGTGCAGAGAATAATAACGAAAATTATTGATAATAAAATAATACTAACAACAACTTATGTTCTAAGCTCTTTATATACAGTAACACATTTAAATCTCACAGTAATCTTATGAGACAGGTATTATTATTAACCCCATTTTGCAGATGACAATTAGGCATAGAGAGGTTAAGTAACTTACTTGAGGTCACACAGCCTCTGAGTGCAGAGCTGGGATCTGAACCCAGGCCATCTGGCCCCAGAGTCTGTGCTCTTAACCATCACCTCCTATTGGCTCTGATGAAGGTCCACTGGAGGGGGGAGATTTGTAGCTCATCCTTTGCTTTTTTGTACACATCAAAGTCATTTCAGAGAGCATCTACAGCATGCCCACTCTGGGCCAGGCATTCAGGTAGGACTGCACCACACTTCCTGTAAAGCTGGCTACATTGGGCTGACGAGGTTTCCCCAGGAAAGTTTTAGTCATCCACGGGTAAGGACCCACTGGCCCCTGAGACTGAATAGGCCCAGGCAGAGGTGCAGGGGCCAGGCAGAAATGCCCAGCGAAGTGTATCTCAGATCTGGATTCTGGACTCGGTTCCTAGTGACTCCCACTCCTCAGGATGTTTCTAAGGCTTGACGGAGAAGACCTTTCACTGTTCTGGGGCGTAGGACCAAACTACTATCAACCTTGCATGTCTGGTTACAAATGGTGGACTTGCTCTTAGCTGCTGTTATTGAGCGCTGACTGTGTCCCAGGCACTCTGCGTGCATCAGCACAAGTAGTCCTTTCAGAGCACAGGGGCCAGGCACCAGGTGAAGGGCTTTACAGACTTAGTACTTATAAGTTACTTAACCTCTCTGTACCTCAGTTTCTTTTTTTCTGCCAAACCCTAACCCTTTTAACTGTAAACCACACCTTAAGTTTAACCCCTAAACCTACCACTAACCCTAACCTTAACACTAAGAGTGACTCTTCACATGTAATCGTAACCTTGAACCCAGTCGAAACACTAACTCTAACCCTTAAAATAAAAAAAACCAAATCTGATGCATCCAGTTGATTCTGACTCATAGCAACCCGATAGGACAGAGCAGAACTGCCCTGTAGGGTTTCGGAGAAGCAGCTGGTGGATTCGAACTGCCAACCTTTTGCTTAGCATTCGAGCTCTTCACCATTGTGCCACCAGGGCTCCTACTCAATATTTAATACTAATCATATCACTACCCTTGGTCCTACCCCACCGTTAACCCTAACAATAACACTAACTCTGACCATAATACGAACCCGAGCCCTAACACTAACCACTGACCCCTACCTCTTGTCATAATCCCAATCCTAACCATAAACCAGCTCTCACCCTACTCTTAGCCTAAATCTAACCCTAACTCTAAACAAAGCCTTAACCTTATCTTTAAACCTAATCCTAGACCAAACCCTAGACCTAACTGTGACCCAAGAACTAATGCCAGCCATAACCCAACCCTAAACCTTACCCTAGCCTGAGTTCAAATCCTAACCCTAATCCTAAATCTAACCCTAACCCAAACCTAAAATAACCTGATCCCTAAGGATCACCATAACACTAACCCTAACCACATTGTGCCTCAGTTTCTTTATCCATAAATGGGTTTTGAGATGATTAATCTATGTGAAGAGCTTAAAATGATGCCTGCTCATTCAGCTCTATGTAAGCAGAGCTAGTATAACTGCTAAATCACTGATCTCATTTATACCTTAATATACTCCCTGAGGTTGATACTGTTATTGTTCCCACATTACAGATGAGAAAACTGAGGCACAGCGATACCATTTAAAAGGGTATCTTTCAGGATGAGATGATATCCTTCTAGTGTGTGTGAGTGTTTTTTAAAACAAATCATTAGGATATTCTTTCTTTTGTGAATTGATGGTGCCTGTAGATGGGAGCCCTGGTGGCACAGTGGTTAAGTGCTTGGCTGTTAACCGAAAGGTTGGCAGTTTGAACCTACCAGACACTCTGCAGGAGAAAGATGTGGCAGTCTGCTTCCGTAAAGATTACAGCCTTGGAAATCATGTGGAGGCAGTTATACCCTGTCCTATAGGGTTACTACGAGTTGGAACTGACTTGACGGCAATGGGTTTGGTCTTTGGTTTGGTAAATGGTAAAAGGAACCCTGCTGGAGCAGTGGTTAAGGGCTCGGCTGCTAATTGAAAAAAAAGTTGGTGGTTTGAAACCACCAGCCACTCCGCGGGAGAAAGATGTGGCAGTCTGTTTCGGTAAAGATTACAGCCTTGGAAACCCTATGGGGAAATTCTACTCTGTCCTGTGGGGTCGCTATGAGTTGGAATTGACTCTATGACAATGGGTTTGGTTTGATTTTTGGTAGATGGTAGGTTTAATTTCTCTTATAATTTCCAATGAACTTACCAAAATAAAAGTAATGGCAACTCTAAATCCATCTCCAAAATTTTTTAATGGGAAATATTGGTTTTCAAATCTGAACAGTCTGGGAAACACCGATGTAATGTAGATACCTGCTTCTACCCTTGCTCTTTTGGTCTGTTCTCCAACCAGCAGCCAGAGGGCGCCTCTGAAACCCTTAGTCAGATCACGTCACTCCCCTGCTCAAAACCCTTCAATAGCTTCTTGTCACTCTTAGAATATTATCTAAAGGCTTACGATGGCCCAACCTCCCGCTGCCTCCCACCCCTGCAAGCTGCCCTCACCCCCCCATTGACCACCACGTTCTTCCTGCTTCCTCTGCTCCAGCCACACTGGCCTCTTGTTCCAGGAACAGGGCTTGCAACCCACCAACCTTGACCATGCCTCAGGGCTTTTGCACCGCTGTTCCCTCTTCCCGGACACGCTTCCCCAAGTTCCCACCTGGTCCTCTCCCTCACCTTGTCAGGTGTCTGGCTCAGACGTCAGAAAGGCTTCATCTGGTTATACCAAGTAAAATAAGAGTCTCCCGCTGTGACACTCTCCTGCTGACTGTTTGTCTCAGACCATTTTATCTGACATTGTATTATCTATTCAGTTGTTTATGGCCTGCCTCTCCCACTGGAGGGTCCCGGGTATCTTGTTCGCTACTGAATCCCCAGCATGCAGACTGTTGTTGCTGCTGGGTGCCACTGGGTTGATTCCGGCTCATAGCCACCCCATGTAACAGAGTAGAACTGCCCCATAGGGTTTTCTAGGTTGTAATCTTTACGGGGGCAGATCACCAGGTTTTCCTCTCGCACAGCGACTGATAGGTTTGAACCGCCAACCTTTTGGTTAGCAGCTGAGCACTTAACCGTTTGTGCCACCAAGGCCTGGCAAAGGCTAGTACTGTATTTTAATGCAAATAAAGTGTGCCTTCTGTTCATTTGCCAACCATGATCTCCTCCCGCAAGGTATTTTCATAAGGGCTGCTATGCCAATTTTTTTTTTTCTACATGTTGCTGTAAAAAAAAATTAGCATAGCGCTTCTGAAATACCTGGGATAAGGGAGAGGGTGCCGTTGGCAACCACACATGGAAGGTGCAAGTTATTTGCGTAAAATACGGTAGTTTACAAAGAGCTGTTGAGTGCAAGAATGAGCCCCTTCATACAGAGACAAGCACGGCCGGCTCAGAGAAGGAAGGGGCCTGACTTTGCTCTGGAGCTGGGTCTCAGACTCCAGACCCTACGCTGCACTGGCGTCTCCCCAATTCCAAACCACTTGAATGCAACTGTGATTTACGCCCCCACCCCCATCCTAAATGGCCTCTCTGGGGGCAGCGACAGGAGGCTGCTCTTGAGATTTTCACAGGGGCTGCCTTGCACCCACAAACAATGTGTTTTCAGTTGTGCAAGTTTTAACTTCTCCGTCCTGAAGCACGGTTTCCATTCTGCTGAGGTGCCCCGGGGGCTTTTGGCACTGGGGACGTTTTCGAAAAAAATTTAGAGAACGAAAACAACTGGCTTCCCTGAGTAGCTCCAGCTGGTAACTAAGACCCTTCTCAGGGAGGTGCGACTTCAGGGCAGCGGAAAAACAGCAGAGGGGGCCAGACTCTGAAGACATCCGCTTGAAATACACACAAATCCTGCAAATGCCTGGCTCTGAGCCTCCGGTTCAACCCAGGTCAACAGAGCGCCTCCTATGTGTCTGGTATGTTTACTGCATGTGAGCTTCCACCTCATATCTGCTTCCTATGTGGCATCTCCACTGGGGGGGCCTCAGATACCTCAAACCCAGTACGCCCCAGAGAGAAGGATGGTTTCCCTCACCGTGCACTCGCTTGTCTTAGCTTCTTAGAGCTGCTGAAACAGGAATACCACATGCCGGTGGCTTTAAAGGACAGAAAGTTACTTCCTCACAGTGCAGGAGGCTAGAAGTCTGAATTCAGGGCACCAGCTCTAGGGGGAAGGTTCTCTCTTTGTCGGCTCTAGGGGGAAGTCCTTGTCTCTGCTTCTCTGGCCCCCGCGTTCCTCCATTCCTTGGCAATCCCTATGTGGCTTGCTTGTGCTTGCTTGCGTCTGTGCCTAATCTGCTCTTTGTATATCTCGAAAGTGATTAGGTTTAGGACACAGCCTACACGGATGCGGCCTCATTAACCTAACAGAGAAAACTCTATTTCCAAATGGGATTGCATTCACAGGCATAGGGGTTAGGACTCCAAGACACGTTTTTGGGGGACACAATTCAATCCATAACACTGCTTCTCCCCTAGATGGTACCACATTCTGATAGGCAAAATCTAGGAGTCACCCTGGACTCATCTTTTTCCCTCAACCCCACATCCAATCCATCAGCAAGTCCTTTCCCTCCATCCTGATTCCCACACCTTCTTGCGACCTGGATCCAACCCATTTTTCTTCTCTTGCTTGGATGGTTGCAGTAACCTCTTCTCCACTCTCCCTGCCTCCAGCCGTCCCCTCCTACTGCCCACTCTCCGTGCAGCAGGCAGAAAGGTCTTTTTAATACATAACCAGATCATGTGGCTTTTCCTGTTAAATGTTCCCTTATCCCATGCCTGTCCACGCATGTAGAATCAACTCTGATTTCTAGACCTGTGTCTGGCCCATGCCTCCCTCTCCACTCACGTCTTCTGCCTGCCCTGCTCTTTCACTCATTCACTCCAGCCACCCTGGCCTTCTGTCTGATCCTTGGTCACAGTACGCTTGTTCTCACCACAGGGCCTTTGCACTTGCTGATTCCTCCTTCCCAGCTTTCCACCTGGCCGGCTCCCTGTCGTCATTCAGGTCTCAGTTCAAATGTCACCTCCTCAAGACTCCTTCCCTGATCACCCTCGAGAATGCTGTTCCCTACCTCCTCCCCGGCCCCAACACTCGCTTTCACTTCCGATTGTTTTCCCATCTTCACATCCTTCCTATTAGCACAAACTCTTGTTTATGGATTTCTCTGCTGGTTTATTGCCTGGACCCAGGGACTCAGGGTGACTCAGGCGGACACACTCCTTGCTCTCACGGAACTGACATGCTGTGGGGGAGACAGGAAAATCTAAATCTACCTTGGACTTTTCAACTGTAAGAGCCATTACTTTCATTTTTTGCTAAAGCAACTTTGAGTTGGGATTTGGTATTCGCAATCAACACAGTCTTGACTACAACATTAAAACAACAACAACAAAACCCAGCTGCCTTCGACTCAACTCAGACTCATAACAACCCACATGTGTCAGAGTAGAACTGTGCTCCGCAGGATTATCAATGGCTGATTTTCAGAAACAGAACACCAGGCTTTTCTTCCAAGGCACCTCTGGGTGGACTCAAGCTGCCCATCTTTCAGTTAGCAGCTGAGTGTGTTAACCATTTACACCACCGAGGGACTCCTGACTACTACTTTAGGCTCCATAAACACTTGCTGAATTCAACAGCCACGGCTTTAACCAAAACAAACTCATGAGTTCTCGCTTTGTCTTTTCCCCAAGCCATCAGAGGTCATTGAAAAGAGCGCCTGCAGACTGCTTTTGGCTAAAGAGACAGACACTGGCTTTGATGCTAGGGCTGTTCTCCACCACTCCGAAGGTTTCTTCCTTCCTCAATAAGTTTCCACCTAGATCCTCTCTTTGAAACATGTTACATTTCCTAAGTGGGAGGTCTAAGGCCCAGTGGCTTATCTAGGCTGGACAGAACACAAGATTGATCCTTTCAGCAAGGATTTCCCCCTCTGGAGCTCAAGACCTACAGATCAGAAAGAAAACCCTGTATCCTTTCCTGATGGTGCATATAACTGATGTCTTGGACTACCCAGACCAGAATTAGAATTCACGGTATTTATATCTCTCCTTCACAGTTTACTCCCCGGAAATTTTCTAGGTTCTAGGAAAAAAACAAATCCCCTGCTAGTAGAAACAGAGCTGTGCTTTCACATACAGCTCTATTTTAGATTACCTTTGTCTCCCCATCTATTGTTAATCCAGTAAGGCAAATATAATTTACAACACCAGAAGATCCCCCCACGAATCCTCTTATCGGCTGGAAAATCTTCACCACCTTGGAGAAAGCTGCTTGCACTTTCCTCTCTTTTATAAGAGGCATCTCATCATCTTTCCCTCCTGGCTTTGGCTATCAGGAGTCCTTGGGGAGTGCAAATAATTAATGCACGCAGCTGCTAATTCAAAAGTTGTATGTCCCAGTCCACTCAGAGGAGCTTAGGAAGAAAGGCCTGGTGATCTACTTCCAGAAAAAAAAAATCAGCCATTTCACACCTTGTGGAGCACAGTCCTCTCTGACACACATGGGGCTGCCATGAGTTGGAACTGCCTGGATGTCAACTGGTTTTTACTGACTTCTGGCTACCGGGAAGCTTAGAGATTGATTCTGAACTTGACTGCCATAGTTAGCCTGAGTGTAGGGTTTTTGCTACAACTCTTTACTCATTACACAGTTTTTTATTCATTTGCTTTTGTTTTAATAGTCCTGTTTTATCTATGATTTCCATTTGAAATCTTTCCCACAGAGGCTGCGGATAAACAAATGAATTAAATTTATTTCTGAAGCGGCTCTTCGCTTTTTTCCTGCCTCCCTTGTAGCTTGCTTAGGGCCACAGGCACAGATACTTTAAATAAGCACCGTCCCTCTGCTCAGCTCTTGCTCTCTCTCTTTGTAAAACGTGCTTTCAGGGGAATGTAAATTGTTTTTAAAAGCTTCCATCCTGGCCCACTGCTAATTATTCCTGACCCAGAAGGATCTACACTAATTTACCTTAATAAACTTATTAAATAGCAAATTTTGGGAGGAAGAAACTACATAGCCCTTATTGGATTAGTAGTCAAATCGCCAGTGGACACCCCCACTACAGCAGGGAGAAAAGCCCATTAGCTGCACGAGGAAGCCAGGGAGACAAGCCGACCAAGTGTTTCCAATAAGTTGTCTCTGGCCACAGTTTCAAGCCTTCTTGGGCGCTGCCAGCAAAGTTTCAAGCCACCAAAAGAAAAAAAAAGTAGAAGAAAAGGCAGCATCTTTTTCCCCCAAAAGCAGCTGCAGGTGATTAAGCACTGAAAATATGAAATGAAGCGAGAGATTCCAAACCTCCAGGTCGTTAAAGAACAGATGGGTATCTGCGAGGTTGAAGATCATTTCTTCCATCATCAAACCGATGCGCACGGATGTTGTGGTGTCCTGTCAGAAAGAAGGAGAACAACACGCTCAGGTGGGAGCTTCCGCCGGCTCAGCCTCCCTCACTTCCCACCCCACCTCTCAAGGACAGGTGCGGTCTTTCTGCATGGCTTAGATGGGCCTAAGCTCCGTCTCGGTGTGGGATCCGGGTGATAATGCTGTTCAGCTTCTGTGATGCCACTTCTAGTTTTCCACCTTTTATATTTACCTTCTTTAGTCTTTAAATCTGCCCTAAACTGCCCCTGGAATTTCAGCTGTGTTCGCTGTTGCAATGACCAGGAATGGCTGCAATAAAGGAAGGCCTCTTGGAAAATCTGTTTCCAGGCGTTCCCTTTTTGACGTCAGGGAGGGCTGGAAGATTTTGGAGAAAACAGTACATACTGTGTATAAACCACTGGGAGATCTGGTGTGTTGGTTCTCTACGATGATCTCTCTCTCTACGCATGCTGCCTTGTTGCTGGTGTTGTTAGCTGCCAGGGAGTCAGCCTCCAACTCATGGCAGCCCCGTGCACATCGGGATCAGACCGTTGTGATCTATAGGGTTTTCACTGGCTGATTTTTTGGAAGTAGATTGCCAGGCCTTTCTTCCTAGTCTGTCTTCGTCTGTAGACTCTGCTGAAACCTGTTCAGCATCATAGCAACATGCAAGTCACTGCTGACAGATGGGCATTGTCTGCATGAGGGGCACTGGCTGGAAACTGAACCTAGGTCTCATGCATGGAAGGCGAGAATTTAGTCCTCCTCACATGCTACCTTACTCCTGATATTTAAAAACTCACTGTTATCTAACAATAGAGGATTAGTCATCAATACAAACACACAAACAAAAATCTTCTCTGGTACATCTAACCCATGGAAAACTGGGCAGCCATTGCAAAAATGAAGTCATGCTCGATCTGTTGATATGAAATTACTGTCAAGAAATACAGTATCAAATAACAAAAGCAAGTTACATCACAGTATGTGTTAAACACAACCATCCAATAAAAGGGTCCGTGAACACACACACATACACACACCTACCTACTGTACTTCTACACAAATAACACACGTGTTATGAGTTTTTTGCCAACTGTGCCCTACCCCACCCCCGGTATTTTTGTAAGGGTGCTATGCTAATTTTTTTATTTACATGTTGCTGTAAAAAAAATTGTATAGCGTGCTTATGAAAAACCCGGGCAGGGGTTAGGGTGCAGTTGGAAAAAAAAAAAAAAACATAACAAAAGTGTTATTTGCATAAAAATATGGTATACATGGAGTGTGGTAGCCTACATTGCTGTTCACCCATACTTTGGGTCATTCCATAGATGCCTCTCCCTGTAGGAGGATGATATATACCAGGAGTTGGCAAACTATGCCCCCTGGGCCAATGTGGCCCGTTGCCTGGCTTTGTATAACCTGTGAGCTGAGAATGGTTTTTACGTTTTTAAATGGTGTAGGAAGTCAGAGGTAAGTACTTCTGACAGAGGCCACATGTCCTGCAAAGCCTAAAATATTTAATAGCTGGCCCTTTTCAGATAAGTTTGCTGGCCCCATATATATCCCTTGCTCTTGAACTTGGGTGTGACCATGTGACTTGCTTTGGCCAATGGAACGTGAGCAGGAGTTATGTGTCACTTATGGTCAGAAGGCTGAAGAGCTAGAGCACAGTTTACCACGTTGTCTTTTCCCACTTCCCTAGAAAAGCTACTCAGTCAGCCGGCATTCTAGGATAAAGATGACGTGAACTGGAGTTGCAGCTGACTGTAAAGGAACAAAAAAAGCCAAATCTGTTGCCCTCAAGTCGATTCTGACTCATAGTGATCCTGTAGGACACAGCAGAATTGCCCCAAACGGTTTCCAAGGCTGTAGTCTTAACAGAAGCAGATCTCCAGGTCTTTTCTTC
Organism: Trichechus manatus latirostris; assembly: GCF_000243295.1. Taxonomy (NCBI): domain Eukaryota; kingdom Metazoa; phylum Chordata; class Mammalia; order Sirenia; family Trichechidae; genus Trichechus; species Trichechus manatus. The sequence continues at coordinate 16,977,350 of NW_004443944.1, forward strand.
CACGGAGCTGGTGGTGGGTTTGAACTGCCGGTGGGTTTGAACTGCCAATCTTTTGGTTAGCAGTTGAGGTCTTAACCACTGCGACACCGGGATTTCTTAATGGACACGTACCATAAATGAGAATTAAATCTTTATTGTTGTAAATTCCCAAGATTTTCCCCCTATATTTTATTGTGTTTACAGAGCAGGTTAAGTTCCTGTTCAACAATTTCGACACAAGTTGTTCAGTGACATTGGTTACGTTCTTCACAATGTGTGAACATTCTATTTCCATTCTGGTTGTTCTGTTTACCCCTAAGGATTTTGAGTATGTTTGTTACTGCAGCATAACCCTGCCCACACCAACTGATACACATGGAAAATACGTAGCATAATGGTTCTCAACCCTCCCTTGACACTGTCATGTTCTGAGGAGCTTTTCAAACATCCCGATGCCCAGGCTGCACCCCAGACAATAAAGTCAGAATTGCTGAGGGTGGAGTCCAGGATCAGGCAAGTTTAAGCTCCTCAGGTGTTTCCAAAGTGCAGCCAATGTTAAGAATCACTGGTCTAAAAAGATACACAACACACTGTTAATAATATAATGCAAACGGTTTGTACTCTGTTACTAACCGAAGGTTGGGAGTTTGAATCCACTCAGTGCCATGGAAGAAAGGCCTGGTGATCTACTTCTGTAAGATTAACCCATTGTCACTGAGTCGATTCCGACTCATGGCAACCCCATTACAGCCACTGAAACTCTATGGAGTGCAGTTCTACTGTGACGCACATGGGGTTGCCATGAGTCGGAATCGACCTGATGGCAACAAGTTTGGTTTTTTAGGCTTGATTAGTAATATTCCTTGCTAATATCTGTTAAGGGCTTTCTCTGTACCACTTTACAAGTATTAACTCATTTAATCCCCACAAAGTTCTATGAGGTAAGTACTAGTATTTTCCCACTTTACAGATGAGGAAACTGAGACCCACAAAGGTTAGGTAATTTGCTTAAGGTCACAAGGCTGCAACTTGTTGGTATTTGAACTCAGGTAATCTGGTTCAGGAGGAGACTTGGTGATGCAATGGTTAAGCGCTCAGCTGCTAACTAAAAGGTTGGCTGTTCAAGCCTGCCCAGTGGCTCTGCGGGAGAAAGACCGAGCCATCTGCTTCTGTAAAATTATGGCCCAGGAAACACTATGGGGCAGTTCTACTCTGTCACATAGGGTTGCTCTGAGTCAGAATTGACTTAACAGCACCTAACAACAACAACATCAACAACAACAATCTCATTCCAGTTGTTATGATGCTGGACAGGTTTCAGCAGAGCTTTCAGACTAAGATGGACTAGGAAGAAAGGCCTGGCAATCCACTTCCAAAAATCAGCCACTGAAAACTCTGTGGATCACAATCATCCAATCCCCAACTGATCATGGGGATGGCGCAGGACTGGGCAGTGTTTCGTTCTGTTCAGTTGTGCGTGGGGGTGCTGTGAAGCGGGGGCTGACTTGACGGCAGCTAACCGCTACAACAATCTGGGTCCAGAGCAGCCCTGCTTCTGAGGTGAGTTTGGGTGGGCTGGGGTTAGGAGAGGAGAGAAGGGGCCGTGCACCATTCACTCCATACACTTCTTTTCCTGTTAGAGTTTTCCACCAGGAGGCTGTATTACTTCTATTATAAAAATAAATAATTAACGACATAAACCCTTCTTGACCCTTAAAAAAAAAACAAAAAAAAAAATGTGGCCGGTGATCTCAGCTTCACACACACAACTGTGCAGAAATCAGGAACTGAGCCACAGGCGGAATACTTCATTACAGCCCGCTAGCCAGAGCTTAGCACTCCAGCCCTGGCCCGAATCAGCAGGGCAAGGAGCACTCGGTGAAAAATGAAGAGAAATGAGGAGACAAACTTCTCAGGGCCTAGGAAGGAATCAGTGTGTGACCTGGGAAAAGGTTTTAGGGGGTGTTTGCATGTACTACTCACAGCCAAGCCATGTCACCTCTGTGTGACCACCCCTGGACTGTGCGTGGAGCAACAAGGAGATGCCATCCAAACATGCTGGCTGGGGGAACTTGTTCAGAAAAATGTCAGCTCCCAGGCCGGCACACAGAAAAGGAAAATAATTATTGTACGCCAAATGGTTTATCTGTGAAAATTATTTATATAGATATAAGAAGGCAAATATCTCTGGGTGGTATGAACAGTTAAGTGCTTGGCTGCTAACCGAAAGGTTGGTGGTTCGAGGCCACCCAGAGGTGCTTCGGAAGAAAAGCCTGGTGCTCCATTTCTGAAAAATCAGCCACCGAAAACCCATGGAGCAGAGTTCTACTCTGACACACACGGTCGCGGGAGAGGTCCCCATAATTTGGAATCAACTTGACGGCAACTGCTTTAAGAAGGCAAACACTGTATGTTGATAAAGTTGAAATTATGATCTGTTCAGACTGGAAGGCTGGAAAGAGAAAGCTTACATGTGAGATGGGGGCAAAGGAGAAAAAAGAGAGCTAAATTCTTATCTTCTATTTTGGGAAGCCAGAGATCATGCCTAAAACTAAAAAAAATCAAGATGTAGCAACTTAAAAGCATGTTACTTAAATACTTGGAGGTCAAGTACCAAAAGAATCACCAAGAGTTGAAAGCCATTGCCTCTGGTCAGAAAGAAAGGGTGGGGAGGTGATCTGGGGACTGCTGTTTTTCATAATACTTTCCTTTGTAGAACTATAAGAATTTTCAACTATATGTATGTATCTCTTGGATTAAAAAAGTGAAATTAAAGATGAAAGGCAACATACTCAGTAACTCCACTTTTCACTGTGTGCCCTAGAGAAAAACTCATCCATGTGAACAAGGAGGCATGTGAAAGGTATTCATTATAGAATTGTTTGTAAATAACAGAAAAAGATTAGAAACAATTTAACTGTCCAGCCCAAGGAGACTAGAGAAAGAAAATGTAGTATATTTTCTTCAATGCAAAACTAAATTGCAGTGGAAAGATAACCCAGATCTCCTGGCATTAACATGGAGACATCAAAAAAATACATGCTGTTGAGTGAAAAAAAAAAATTGCTGAAAGTTATATAATGAGTATTATTTGCTGTTGCTGGGTGTCAGTGAGTTGATTTTTGACTCATATCGACCCCACGTGACAGAGTAGAACTGCCCCATAGGGTTTTCTAGGCTGTAATCTTTACAGGAGCAGATAGCCAGGTCCTTCTCCTGAGGAGTGGCTGGTAAGTTCGAACCGCCGACCTTTAGGTTAGCAGCTGAGTGCTTAACCATTGAGCAACTAGGGCTCATCTGAGTATTATAACCATGCATTAAAAACACATACAATGTTCTGTCGGCACTTATGCATTTATAAATATCTGAAAGGATATGCTGAGCACGAGACATTACCTCTGCAAGAAAGGGGAGGGAATAGGAATTAGAGGTAATGGTCAAAGTGAACTTTAGCATTATCTAGAATATTCTAAAAGAAATTTAAAGGAGAAGGGACTCAAGTATTTATCATATAATTAAAAAAAAATGTTTTTAAAGGCACCCAAATGTTTCTGTGGAGAGCCTTTAGAAGCCTCTTTGAGCATTCTCGTATCTCAGGCTTTCCTAAAATCGGCTTGCATGTCGCCTATTAGATTGTTTTAAGCTCCGTAAGTGGGGACCTTTTTTCTTTTTTATTTTATTGCTGTACTTTAAGTGAAAGTTTACAATTCAAGTTAGTCTCTCATACAAAAATTTATACATACGTTGTTACGTGACCCTAGTTGCTCTCCCTATACTGTGACAGCACACGCTTCCTTTCCACCCCAGACTTCCCGTGTCCATTCATCTAGCTCCTGACCCTCTCTGCCCTCTCATCTCACCTCCGGACAGAAGCTACCCATTTAGTCTCATGTATCTACTTGAGCTAAGAAGCACTCTTCACAATATCATTTTATGTCCCATAGTCCAGTCTAATCTTTGTCTGAAGAGTAGGCCTCTGGAATGGTTTTAGTTCTGGGTTGACAGAGAGTCCGGAGGCCATGCTTTCTGGGGATCCTCCAGTCTCAGTCAGACCATTAAGTCTGGTCTTTTTACTAGAATTTGAGTTCTGCACCCCAGGGGACCTCTTTTCAATGAACTTGACGAAAGCGAGCTGGGCAGAGGTGAAAAAGCCTGGAATCGCCCCAGAAAAGCCCCACTGTCTTAAGAGGTAAGTAATACAAACTGTTATCCTGGGCCAGACTGCTTTACCCAGGTAGAAAATGTTTTCCCAGGGTTGCAAAGACTGAGAAACAGAAACTAAACGGGTGGAGACTCAGCATTAATTAAAGTGAAACACATCTGGAGTGAGAACACGCCAGTCTTCGGCTTCATCTCAGGCTGAGTGCGGAGTGTGTCCCTAACGTACTCCATAAACACCCAAAGCTGTTGCCGTTGAATCGACTGGACTCATGGTGACCCTGTGTGTGTCAGAGCAGAACTGTGCTCCATAGCATTTCAATGGCTGATTTTTGAGAAGTAGATCACCAGGCCTTTCTTCTGAGGTGCCTCTGGGTAGACTCCAACCTCCAACCTTTCGGTTAGCAGCCAAGTGTGTTAACTGTTTGCATCACCCAGGGATTCCCACCACCCTGTTATGCTGGCTTAAATCACTCTGCGCTGCATGGAGGGGGAGAACCTTCGGTTTGACCCAGCCTGTCTCCCAGTCAAATAAGCCTAAATTATGGGAGTCTCCACACCATGCTCTTCAGCTAATAAAAGGCCACTGGCCCCTTCAAATCCACTCTGATCCCTCTACCACCTAACGCAGCAAAGGGGATTAAAGGAGATAGTACGTGTGTAAACACCTGGCCAGGGGTCTGGTACGCAGCAGGCACTCCACAAGCCTTGGTTATTGTTAAAATCCCCCAGTCCACTTCTGTACACCCTCAGGCAAGGAACCTGTTTCTGTAAACGCAGCAGGATCATCCGAAATCAGATCCTACAGAAAGCCTTTGAGATGCCACTCACATGAAAATCATTTTCTTAATCATTACATACTTCTTGGATTAAAAAAGAAAAAACAATCAGTGGTTAATTTCCTAAACAAGCAACAGCAGAAATGGACTGCTTTTTAAAAAATTATCAATTAAAACCAGAACAGAAAACCAAGGCAAGTTTCCCAAAACAGGTTTCAATTTGTAACTCGTCCTTTGAAGGACTGCGTGTGTGTGTGTTTGGGGGTGGGGTGGGGGGGGCGTCATGGGTTGCACTGGATGGAATGTCATCCTTGTTTGTGGGTGGTTCCCTCCCAGAGAAGGTATAAATCAGACTAAGGCACTGCAGATTTTTTCAACATGCCCTAATGCTCTGCAGATTTCTCGGGGTTCAGTTCTGACGATGGCGTGGTGGCCCCCGCACGCATTCATATAGGAGGCCGTGAGGCCGCTGTGTGCAATGGAACTGCCCCTCTAGGCAGATGCGGTGGACCTGGATGGCGGTTCTGTAATCTAATTATTACGCATTCTTGGTGAAGTTCTCTTAATTGGAGGAGGATGGCTGGGGCTTTCACCGTATGCATGGCCACTCAAAGATCCGCCTGGAAGATTAGTGATCAATGATCTTGTGATGTATGGTTGTATTTCTTGAATGGAGGGGAGGGAGAAGAGCATAGAAAAAGAAAGTCTCGCCTAAAACGAAATCAACCTGATATGAAACAAACATGCATAAAGAAAATGGCACGTGGATTCTTGGAGGCTTCATGTTTTGCCTGCACAAGTTATTCGGGACCAATTTAGACGGCAGCAGTTGTTTTCTATGGAAGTGTCTGTCCACCATCCAAATTTTACTAGCTTGCCGACTTACGCCGCATTAGATGTCTACTTGCACAGTTCATATAGATTACGAGGCAAACACTTTCATTTCAAAAGGACTCCTAGTTTTTACAAAAAGTTGTTTTAATGAATCAGAACTCTATTTGTCCGCTAGGAAAAAGCTCCTTGTCTGTGTTTTCCACGTCTTCTGTTTTGAGCATGAGGCGCTTTTGCAAAAGATAGTTCTAAAAGTTGTTCAATTCAAAGGAAGTGAGAGTCACACACTGTTTAGACAGCATCACAATCGTTCGAACAAAAGCAAGGCACATCCCAGTTTCATCCTGAAAAGAACAGCAAACGTTTCAGCTTATGTTCCTGACCTGTTTATGCGACTGTGGTCTTGGGTTCTTTCAAAGTCTTGACTTCATAATGGCGGTAGCAGCAGCAGCAGTAATAATGATAATAATAGGCAATCTTGACTGAGTGCTTTGGAAACAGGGCTTAAGAGAATAGGGGTTAAGAGGATGGGCTCTTAGCCAGGCTGCCTGAGATCAATGCCGGCTCCACCTCTTACTAGCTGGATGACCTTGTGCAAGGTACTTAACCTCTGTGTGCCTCAGTTTCTCATCTGTAAGATGGGGTTAATAATACTTACCTCATAGGGTTGTTAGGAGGATAAATGATTTTTTCAAAGTGTGAGTTACAATCCTTTTAGTGAAAGTTTAGTTTAATGACCAGTATTAAAAAAAAAAGAAAAAGAAAAGAAATAGAATCCAGGAGTCAGCAAACTATGGCCTGCTGCTTGTTTTTGTAAAGTTTTATTGAAACACGGTATTTGTTTACTTTTTGTCTATGGCCATGTCATGGATTGAATTGTGTCCCCCCAAAATATGTGCATCTATTTGGCTGGACCATGATTTTCAGTATTGTGTGATTGTCCACCATTTTGTCATCTGATGTGATTTTCCTATGCGTTGTAAATCCTATCACTATGATGTTAATGAGATGGATTAGTGGCAGTTATATATGAAATCTACAAGATTAGATTGTGTCTTAAGCCAATCTCTTTTGAGATATAAAAGACAGAAGTGAGCAGAAAGACATGGGGACCTCATACCACCAAGAAAGCAGCACCAGGAGCAAAGTGTGTCTTTTGGACCTGAGGTTCCTGTGCTGAGATACTCCCAGACCAGGGGAAGACTGATGACGGGGACCTTCTTCTGGAGCTGACGAAGAAACCTTCCCCTGGAGCTGCTGCCCTGAATTTGGATTTGTAGCCTACTAGACCGTGAGAGAATAAATTTCTCTTTGTTAAAGCCATCCACTTGTGGTATTTCTGTTACAGCCACACTAGATGACTGAGACAGGCCGGTTTTGTGCTACAGCGGCAGAGATGAATAGTTGCTACAGAGATTGTATGGCCTGAAATATTTGTTATCCCTTTACAGAAGAAGTTTTCCAATCCCTAGAATGGAAGACAAAATAATCAGTACATCATACACAAGTTATCGTGAACTTCCACTTCAGATGATGTGTGTGTATGCACTGTGTCATAATGTAAAATGTATTTCCTACTGTGTCTGTGTTAAACATTTAAAACAGTGAGTTCATAATTGTTAAGAGCTTAGAAAGGAGCCCTGGTAGTGCAATGGTTAAGTCCTAGAATGCTAACTGAAATGGTGATGGTTCAAACCTGCCCAGTAGGTCCATGGCAGAAAGACCTGGCGATCTGCTCCCATAAATATTTCAGCCTAGAAAACCCTATGGGGAAGTTCTACTCTGTCACATGGGGTTGCTAGGAGTCGAAAATAGACTCAACAGCACCCAGCAACAACAAAGGCCTAAAACCATGCCTGGGACATAACAAGTACTGAATAAATGTGAGCTTAATAATCAGGATTATTCATATTGCTATTACTGTTATTACTATGATTCTTGTTCACGGCCACTCAGCTTGTTAAGAGGCAGCATTGGGGCTGGAGCTCAAGTCTGATCTAACTCTTACAAAAAGAGGAGACAGAGGCGGATGCAGAGGGAAGGCCGCCATGTGACGAGGGAGGCAGAGAAGGGAGTTGTGATGCCGCAAGTGAAGGAATGTTTGGGGCTCCCAGAAGCTGGAAGAAAAAAAGGAAGGATCTTCCCAAGAACCTTCAGAGACAGCATGGCCCTGCTGACACCCTGAGTTTGGACTTTAGCCTCCAGAACTGTGACAGAATAAATTTCTGTTGTTTTAAGCCACCCAGTTTACAGAAGTTTGTTACCGCGGCCCTAGGAAGCTAATACCCCTCACCATCCCATCTAAAGTAGCCCAGATGCCAAGTCACAATTCACTCCACATCCTATTACCCTATTACAATTTTTAATAGCATTTTCTAATATCCGAAATTATCTTATTTACTTATTTTTATTATTATTAGGTACCGTCTTGTGAGTTCCAACCCACTGAACCCTATGTAGGACCGAATGAAAGACTGCCCGTCCGGTGCCATCCCCACAATCGTTACGCTTGAGCCCATTGTTGCAGCCACTGTGTCAATCCATCTCATTGAGGGTCTTCCTCTCTTTTGCTGACCCTCTACTTTACCAAGCACAATGTTGTCCTCTAGGGACTGGTCCCTCCCGATAACACGTCCAACTCACCATCTCCCTTCTAAGGAGCATTCTGGTTGTGCTTCTTCCAAGACAGATTTGCTCATTCTTCTGCCAGTCCATGGCATGTATGTTCAATGTTCTTCACCAACACCGTAATTCAAAGGCATCAGTTCTTCTTCTGTCTGCCTTATTCATTGTCTAGCTTTCACATGCATATGAAACAACTGAAAATCCCATGGCTCGGGTTAGGTGCACCTTAGTCCTCAAAGTGACATCTTTGCTTTTGAACACTTTAAAGAGGTCTTTTGTAGCAGATTTGCCCAATGCAGTACGTCATTTGATTTCTTGACTGCTGCTTCCAGGGATGTTGATTGTGGCTTCAAGCAAAATGAAATTCTTTTTTTTTTTTTCCCCCCACAGTTATGGGGTTTATTAGGGAAGTAACAGTTGCAATTCAGGCTCAGGAACACTCAAAAGATACAGTTCTTCCATCAGGACAGCCTCTTCTGCACTTTGCTCGCAGGCACGCCTCTCCCGAAGCAAACTCATCATTGTACCTAAACCTGGTCTCTCTCTTATTGTCACTTTGAGGACTAAGGTGCACCTAACCCAAGCCATGGGATTTTCAGTTGTTTCATATGCGTGGGTGGTGCAAACAGTTAACACACTTTGCTTTTGAACACTTTAAAGAGGTCTTTTGTAGCACATTTGCCCAATGCACTTTGCTCACAGGCACGCCTCTCCCTGACCAATCCCTCTGGTCGACCACAATTACCCTATCACTTGAGCGGGAATTAAAAGACCACGGCTAGAAAGGCTGCACACGAAAGTGATCCATCACATTGCACTGTCAGACACTTCAAATTCAAGTCTCCCAAACCAAACTCATCATTGTACCCTAAACCTGCTCTCTCTCTTTTTTAATTATTATTGTACTTCTGATGAAGGTTTATGGAACAAAATAGCTTCTCATTAAGCAGTTAGTACATATATTGTTTTATGACATTGGTTAACAACCCCATGACATGTCAGTACTCTCCCTTCTCGAACTTGGGTTCCCTATTACCAGCTTTCTGTCCCCTCCTGCTTTCTAGTCCCTGCCCCTGGGCTGGTGTGCCCCTTTAGTCTCCTTTTGTCCTATGGGTCTATCTAATCTTCGGATGAAGGGTGAACCTCAGGAGTGACTTCATTACTGAGCTAAAAGGGTGTCCAGGGTCCATACTATCGGGGTTTCTCCAGTCTCTGTCAGGCCAGTAAGTCTGGTTTTTTTTGTGAGTTAGAATTTTGTTCTATATTTTTCTCCAGCTCTGTCCGGGACTCTCTATTGTGATCCCTGTCAGAGCAGTTGCGGGTGGTAGCCGGGCACCAACTAGTTGTATTGGACTCAGTTTGGTGGAGGCTGTGGTGGTTGTGGTCCATTAGTCCTTTGGACTAATCTTTCCCTTCTGTCTTTAGTTTTCTTCATTTTCCCTTGCTCCCGAAGGGGTGAGACCAGTGGAGTAGATGGCCGCTCACAGGCTTTT
>NW_004443944.1:16987314-16997432 GCF_000243295.1 Trichechus manatus latirostris
GTTATGTGAGCCTAGTTGCTATCCCTATAATGTGACCGCACACACCTGCTTTCCACCCCTGACTTCCTGTGTCCATTCAACCAGCTTCTGACCCTCTCTGCCTTCTCATCTTGCCTCTGGACAGAAGCTGCCCAGAGACGCATCTACTGTATCTACTTGAACTAAGATGCACACTCTTCATGAGTATCATTGTATGTCTTATAGTCCAGTCTAATCTTTGTCTGAAGAATTGGCTTTTGGGAATGGTTTTAGTTCTGGATTAACAGAGAGTCCGGAGGTCATGTCTTCTGGGGTTCCTCCAGTCTCAGACCATTAAGTCTGGTCTTTTTACTAGAATTTAAATTCTGCATTCCACTTTTCTCCCGCTCCATCACAGATTCTCTCTTGTTCGGTCATTGGTGGTAGCTGGGCACCATTTAGTTCTTCTGGTCTCAGACTGATGAAGTCTCTGGTTTATGTGGCCCCGTTTGTCTCTTGGGCTAATATTTTCCTTGTGTCTTTGGTGTTCTTCATTCTCCTTTGCTCCAGGTGCGCTGGGACCAATTGATGCATCTTAGATGGCTGCCTGCTGGCTTTTAAGAACCCAGATGCCACTCACCAAAGTGGGATGCAGAACATTTTCTTAATAAACTTCGTTATGCCAATTGACCTATACGTCCCCTGAAAGCATGGTCCCCAGACCCTTGCCCCTGCTACACTGTCCCTCGAAGTGTTTGATTGTGTTCAGGAATCTTCTTAGCTTTTGGCTTAGTTCAGTTGTGCTGAGATCCCCTGTTTTGTGTGTTGTCCTTCCCTTCACCTAAGATAATTCTTGTCTACTATCTAGTTAGTGTATTCCCCTCTTCTTCCCTCCCCACCCTTGTAACCATCAAAGAATGTTCACTCACAGGCTTTTAAGACCCCAGACGCTACTCACCAAAGTAGAATGTAGAACATTTTCTTTATAAACTCTGTTATGCCAGTTGAGCTTGATGTTCCGAGATCATGGTCCCCACAGCCCTCAGCTCCGGAATTTGGCCCTTCAGGGAGTTTGGATGTGTCTATGGAGCTTCCATGACCTTGCCTTGTACAAGTGCTGCATTCCCCAGTACTGTGTACTGTCTTACCCTTCACCAAAGTTAGCACTTACCTACTGTCTATTTAGTGTTTTTCCATCCTCACCCCTCTCCTCCCTCGTAACCATCAAAGATTGTTTCTTTTTGTGTGCAAACCTTTTCATGAGTTATTATAGTAGAGGTCTCATACAATATTTGTCCTTTTGTGATTGACTTGTTTCACTCAGTATAATGCCCTCCAGATTCATCCATGTTGTGTGATGCTTCACAGATTCATCACTGTTCTTTATCATTGCATAGTACTCCATTGTGTGTATGTACTATAGTTCGTTTATCCATTCATATGTTGATGGGCATATAGGTTGTTTCCATCTTTTTGCTATCGTGAACAATGCTGCAACGAACATGGGTGTGCATATGTTTATTTGTGTGACGGCTCTTATTTCTCTAGGATACATTGCTAGGAGTGGTATTGCTGGATCATATGGTATTTCTATTTCTAGCTTTCTAAGGAAGTGACAGATCATTTTCCAAAATGGTTGTAACATTTTGCATTCCCACCAGCTGTGCATAAGAGTTCCAATCTCCCCGTAGCCTCCCCAAAATTTGTTATTTTCTGTTTTTTTTATTTGTGCCTGTAACGCCAGGGGTGAGATGGTATCTCATTGTAGTTTTGATTTGCATTTCTCTAATGGCTAATCACTGAGAGCATTTCCTCATATGTCTGTTAGCTGCCTGAATGGCTTCTTTGATGAAGTGTCTCTTCATATCCTTTGCCCATTTTTAATTGGAGTATTTGTCTTTTTGAGGTGTTGAAGTATTCTATACATTTTAGAGATTAGACCTTTGTCAGATACGTTGTAGCCAAAAATTTTTTTCCCAGTTTATAGGTTCTCTTTTTACTCTTTTGGTAAAGTCTTTTGCTGAGCATAAGAGTTTAACTTTTAGGAGCTCCCAGTTAATCTAGTTTATCTTCTGGCGTTTGTGCATTGGTAGTTATGGTTATTCTATTAACGCTGTGTGTTAAGGCCCCTAGTGTTTCCCTATTGTTTCTTCTATGCTCTTTATTGTTTTAGATTCCTTCTATCTTTTTTTGATGCTTCCTTCGTCGTTCAGTATTTTGCTCATAGAGTCCTTCAATATTGCAACTAGAGGCTTGATTTTTTTTCCAGTTCTTCCAGCTTGAGAAATGCCGAACACGTGATTTCCTTTTTGTTTTCTAACTCCACGTCTCTGCACATTTCATTATAATACTTCACTTTTAGGCTTCTTGAGGTGCCCTTTGAAATCTTCTGTTCACCTCTTTTACTTCATATTTTTTTTAATTTGCTTTAGCTACTCTATATTCAAGAGCAAGTTTCAGAGTCTCTTCTGACATTCATTTTGGTCTTTTTTTCTTTCCTGTCTTTTTAATGACCTTTAGCTTTCCTCACGTATGATGTCCTTGATGTCATCCCACAACTCGTCTGGTCTTCCGTCATTGGTGTTCGTGTGTCAAATCTATTTACTTATGTTTTTTGACATGTCTCCCCCAGTCAAACGGCAAGCTCTGTGAGAGCTGCAGCTTCACCTGATTTGTCCATTGCTGGGTCCCTCGTACCTGTAACACAGTCTGCTGCACAACAGCTGTTCAGTATTGGTTAAATGAACGTATGAGTGTGTGTGAGCTTTATGGACATTACTACATTGCACCCTCAAAATCGCTTTTCCCTCTTCTGCCGATAAATCAAGACTCAAAGTGATTAAGTGACTTGCCCAAGGTCATACTGCTAGTAAGTGGCAGAGCTAGTATTCAAACCCAGGACTGTCTGACTCAAGAACCCCAAATCTTAACCATTTTACTCACTGAATATGTTTCTGCAGGAACTAATAACACGAAATAAAATACTTCATAGAGAAAAGAAGCTTAAAGCACATTACAATCAGATTTTTTTTTTTGTGCAAATGCCCAATTTAAAACTGCTGATGTTGTTGTGTGCAGTCGAGTTGACTCTGACTCATAGCGACCCCTATATAACAGAGTAGAACTGCCCCATAGGGTTTCCTAGGCTGTAATTTTTACGGGAACAGATTGCCAGTTCTTTTCATCTCTGGAGTTGCTGGACCGACCTTTCGGTTAGCAACTGAGCACTTAACCATTGCGCCACCAGGGCTCCTTAAAACTGTTGCTGCCAACCCTTTTTTTTTTTACTGTGCTACAAAGATACATGACACCTGAAAAATGTTGAATTGGCGAAAGTTATGTATCTTTTTACAACAATAAAAAAATATAGACAATGCAATGTTTGCCAATTCAACATTTTTTACACGTACAATTCAGTGACACCGATTACATAAATCACGTTGTGCAACTGTTGATGTCAACTCATAATGAAATAAATGGTTTATCTAATTAAATTACATTTCCAAAGGTGGGCAAACTGACAGGCAAGCTGCATTTAAACATGAGCTTTGATTCTTTCCTCAGCTCTCAGGCTGGCTTTCTTCCTAATAACTGCTGTGCCATCAGAAGGCACAAAAGGGGGCCCTGGGGTGGGCAAGGTTCTCCTCTTATTGCCTCTGAGCATTTGTGCCTTTAATTTCCTGGACTTGATATGGAAAAGCAAAGTTAAGCGGTAAACTCCTCCCTTCCCAGCTGCCCCCGAGACCACTCTGTGAAACCCTGGACGGTTCTGCAGCAACCAGATGCCTCAGCCGGGTTGCAAATCAGCTCATTTTAGCCGGCGCCGGAGGACTCAGAACCCTTTCTTTGCTCCCCAGCCTTTCCCTCACTTATTCGTAGTCCATAATTTTTTAGGACGGTGTCATGGCAGTCAAAAAGAGGTATGTTGTCAACTTGAAGAATGTAATTAGTGTCACTGAATTGTACATGTAGAGATTGTTGAATCGGTGTACGTTCTGTATATCCTCCACAACAAAAACAAAAATAAATTATTTAAAAAAAAGGTGTGGTGTGTTGTGGGAAGGCTCACTTTAGTAAACAACTTTAGGGCCATTACTGTAATCAAAATACAATGTTACCAAGAGTAATTTTCAGAAAAAAATCTGAATAATATCTTGGTTTCACAGGAGTCAAAGGTCAGGCTGCTTCCAGGTGTTATCTATTTCGCTCTTACCACAGATCTCAAGGGTGGAATGCCACCAGCTGTCCTCAGAGATGAGGAACCCGAAGCCCACAGCCTTTACTTCGAGATGCTTGAGTTCTGACGGCCCAAGACAGGCAAGGAAGAAAAGCCTGGTGATCTACTTCTGAATATCAGCAACGGAAACCCTAAGGACTGTAAGGTTCCATCAGTAACTGAATCATGGGGTTGGCAGAGGACCGGGCAGCATTTTGTTCTGTTGTGCATGGGGTCACCAGGAGTCGGGGGCTGACTCGACAGCAGCTAACAAGAACAACAAACATTAGACTCAGCCCAGTCCCAGGATTAGCCTTCCTGGATTACTTGCTCAGCAGTCCCTGGGTGATGCAAATGTTTAAGCACTTGACTACTAACCGCAGAAGTTGGTGGTTTGAACCCACCCAGAGACTCCTCAGAAGAAAGGCCTGGCAATCTCCTTCTGAAAGTTCACAGCCTTGAAAACCCTATGGAGCACAGTTCTACTCTGCAACACATGGAGTTGCCATCAGTCCAATTCAAGGGCAGCTGGTTGCTTTTTTTTTAACTCACTGTTTGCTCAGCTTTGCATCTCAGAGCAGTCCCAGGGGAGGAAAGTCTTGGTGGCTCCAAAGAAACATCTGGACATCTCTTATGGACAACTCTCTCAGCACAAAGCTGCTTGGATGATGAGATTAATTAATCTGGCTTGGTGTTCCTCATGATGTATTTTCTTAAGAAAACTTGTATAACAAGCAGACGTAGCCGTTTGGGAATGTGGGAAGACTTCTTCAAATAGTCATGTTTTAGCAATTTCACAAGGAGCGCTGGTGGCACAAATGGTTAAGCACTTGGCTACTAACCAAACCCACCTAGCAGCTCCACAGGAGAAGGACTTGGCAGTCTGCTTCTGTAAAGATTACAGCCTAGAAAACCCTATGGGCCAGTTCTACTCTGTTACATGGCCTCGCTTTGAGTTGAAAGTCGACCTGATGACATCCAACAACAGCAGCTATTTCATCAATAACTCATATTTAGATGAGCAATGCTAGCTCTTTTGATGTGTTTCTGAGAAACTTCTGGTGGCACGGTTAACAGTCAAATTCACTATATTTATTCCTTTATTTTTTAAAGAAAAAAATTGGCCCAAGTGTGTTGGGGGGCTGATGGCTGCATTAACATTACTTTTGCATATTTACAAAAGGCCTTGAAAATGAAACGTTTGAGCGTTCTAAATCAGGTGTTCTCCACCTTGGCACTATTCGGGGCTGGGTAATTCTTTGTTGTGGGGGCTGTCCTGTGCATTGTAGGATGTTTAGCAGCATCCCTGGCTTCTACCCACCAGATACCAGTAGCACCCACCCCCTTCCTGTATGAAAACCCCAAATGTCTCCAGGCATTGCTAAATGTCCCTGGGGAGCAAAATCACCCCCCAACAATGAGAACCAATGTTGGAAATAATTTAAAAATAATCGAAAAGCTTGGTCCTCAGTGTTGTAACTATAGAGTGGGCAACTTTATTAATGAAACTAGCTTTCTAACGAGGTGATGAACTAAATATATCTAAATCTCCCAACCGGCTGAGTGGGTGTGTGCCGCTTTCGTGTCTCAAAGGGCACATAACCCAGTGGGTAAGAACTCACACTGGAGCCAGACTGAAAAAAAAGAAAAAAAAAACCAGTTGCCATTGACCCCACGTGTGTCAGAGTAGAACTGTGCTCTCCAGGGTCTTCAATGGCTGATTTTTCAGAAGTATATTGCTAGGCGTCTCTGGATGGACTAGAACCGCCAACCTTCCGGTTAGCAGCCAAGCTAGTTACCTGTTTGTACCACCCAGGGACTCTGGAGTCAGACTACCTGGCTGCAAACCCAGGCTCTGCTACTTACTTCTGGAGGGTGTGTGACTTTGGGCAAGTTTTGGAACCTCTCTATGCCTGTTTCCTCATCTGTACCATGTGGATAACCACCGTTCCTGCCTCCTGGAAGAGGGTGGGATTAAAAAAAGCAAACCAAACCCACTGCCGTCGGGTTGATTCCGACTCATAGCAAGCCTGTAAGACAGAGTAGAACTGCCCCATAGGGTTTCCAAGGCTGTAAATCTTTACAAAACAGACTGCCACATCTTTCTCCCATGGCACAACTCTTGGGTTCAAACCACCAACCCTCATGGTTAGCAGCCGAGCGCTGAAGTGAGATGTATGGAGAGCACTTCAGATCAGTGACTGGCTCCTAGCAAACACTGCTCAAGAGTTGTTCTGTTGTTGGGTGCCACTGAGTTGGTTTTGACCCATAGCAACTCCATCTGTCAGAGGAGAAATGTTGCATAGGGTTTTCTTGGCGGCAATCTTTACGGGAGCAGAGTGCCAGGTCTTTCTCCCACGGAGCCACTGGGTGGGTTCGAACCACCAACCTTTTGCTTAGCAGTCCAGCGCTTAACTGTTGCACCACCAGGGTTCCTACTCAAAGATTACATACACACACACACCTATTGCCGCTGAGTCGATTCCGACTCATAGTGACTCTATAGGACAGAGTAGAACTGACCCATAGGATTTCCATGGAGCTGCTGGTGGATTCGAACTGCCAACTTTTAGGTTAGTAGCCAAGCTCTTAACCACTACGCCACCAAGACTCTACTCAAGGGTTAGCCGTTCTTATTCATAGACTGACTTCTCCGGGCCTCATCGGTCACACCCTGCACTTGCACTTGGCCAGCCCTCTCTCAGGTGGCAGCTGCCACCTGGAAGGTTGGAGGGAAACACGGAGTAGGAGCTTGGCTCTGTGCTTTGCAACTCCGGATCCTTTCCTCCTCAACTCAGCACCCAGACTGCCCGCCAGCCAGGCTGTGTCTCGGTGGTGACCCTGTCTTGGCTTGCAGCCTTTGATGCACAGGGCCAACTTGGCCACTCTGGAGACACTGAACAAATACAGGCAGCTTGCTGTCTGTGTTCGCTCCGCTCTTCTTCTGTGTCAATTACCCTGACGTTCCAAACTTCAGGACAATGCGCTTCTGCACCTATTCTGGAACGGAGACCTCTCTCTCTCTGTCTTTTAAAGAAAAAACACACAAACACACAAAACCCATCAAAGCCATCACACCACCAAGCCAACGGGGCCTTTAAAAAATCACTGCCAAGTAGCTGTTTACAAGCTGAACAAATAATTACTCTGCCACAAGGAAGAAAAGTATTAATTAAAGCTATTCATTAAGCCAGCCTCCCTATTCTGTGGGATTTGTCTCTTGGAAGTGTCAGCCAGAGGTTAGGGACGGATTAACACACAATGGAGAGCTTTGCCAGTTCAGTCTCCTCCTTGTGGTTAGCTTTTAATAATAAAGTTGTCATTAAAAGAAAGAATTTAATGGTTTTAATTGGGTTTAATTACTTGGAAACTCCTGGAAGACAGATCAGCTTGTTTTTTAATGTTAGAGGAAGACAAGAAAATGAGGGTTGTAAAGAAAAAAATAGGTTGATTCACATGTTTAAACAGTGAAGTTAAAACACACACACACACACACACACACACACACACACAACAACAACAACCCAACTTGGATTCTTTGGCAGTTTCTTAGAGGAAAACAGAAATAGAACAGATCTTCTCAGCTCAGCAAATGGGTCTGCGCTAACAAGAACTTTACCAAAAGACCGTAGAATAAACCTTGTCATCACCCAGTCACAAACTAGTCAAAACGACGACAAATGATAAAATCACAGTCAAATTTAAGGGAACGAACAAAGATGTCTAAACTGGTTCCTTTTCTGAGGTTTTATACAACTATCCAGGGTCTTAGATTTTCTATCCTTCGAAAAATGTTCTTTCAGCTGGCAGCCTTTGATTTTTTTTTAAGTTAGTTATTTTTATTGTGGTAAAAATACACACAACAAAACATGAGCCAATTCAACAATTTTTACATGTATTACTTGCTGACATTGATTACATTCTTCATGCTGTGCAAACATCAGCGCTATCCTTTTCCGAATTATTCTACCACCATTGACAGAAACTGAGTGCCCCCAGCTGGGAGACTTCGAAAGCATTTTACTTGGACATAAATTTAAAGGCAAAAAATCATGAATAAATAAATGGAGCTGTGAGCGTGGAGCACGGTGATCGACCGTCCTGATTTGCAGGGACTGTGGGGTTTCTGGATGCGGACTTTCAGCGCTAATACTGAGAAAGTTCTGGGCAAACCAGGAGGAGATGAGCATCCTAACATGAGCCACTGTCCAGGACTGGGGGACATTTGATGACACAGGAGACCAGTGCGGTTATGGGGATTCACAACAAGGGCTTAGAATGGTGCCTGGCACAGTAAGTGCCTACTGAGTGCCTCTGCCCAGCACTGAAACCGTTCTCGTCACCACTGTGCTGCTTCTGCTTATTACTGTCACTAGTAACACCTCAGCACACCTTCCACAGACCGCACGTTCTTACACAACCAGCAACACGCTTCTAAGGACGCAGTTCCTTAAGAAACACTGTCATTCATTTACTCTATAAAAATCGTTTACTGTGTGCGTGCATACCATGCACACGTCTAAGCATCTCACACGTATTGACTCATTTAATCCCCTTCCAGCAACCCTGTGGCATAAGTGCTGTTGCTATTAACCCCATACTACAGGTGTGGAAAATGAGGCACAGGGAGGCAGAGTGATGTGTCTGAGGTCACATGACTAGGGGGTGGCACTGGCTTTGAACATAAGCAGTCTGGCTCCATAGCCCATGCTCTAGACCAGAGGTCAACAAACTTTTTCTATAAAGGGCCAGCTAGTAAATACCTAAGGAGCCCTAGTGGCGCAGTGGTTAAGCCCTCGGCTGCTAACAGAAAGGCTGGCAGTTCAAACCCACCAGAGAAAGATGGGGCAGTCTGCTTCTGTAAAGATTACAGTCTTGGAAACCCTACGGGGCAGCTGTAACTGTGTCAGGGAGGGTCACTATGAGTCAGAATCGACTCGACAGCATACAACAGTAAATATTTTAGGCTTTTCATTCCATGTGGTCTGTGCTGCAACAACTCAACTTTGCTGTTGTAGCTTGAAGGCACCAAAGACAATACCTAAATAAATGAATGTGGATGAGTTCCAATAAAACTTTATTTAAAAAAAAAAGACAATGAGCCAGATTTTGGCCCATGGGCTGTAGTTGGCCAACCCCTGCTCTAGACCACTATGCTGTACTGTCTCCTTCTCTCAGACATTGAAGGTCCTTTGTTGCACAGAGTTTACATTCTAGTAGAGAAGAGATGTGATAAACCACGAGACATTTAATTTCCGATGACAAATGGCTATAAAGAAAATGAAACAGCATGATGTGCTGGAGGGGTGAGAGAAAGAATGTGACAAAATGAATGTGTCTGCATATATGTATTTTGGGGAGGGCCACCAGAGATGGCTCCTATGCTTCCGTAAACATTACAGCCTTGGAAACTGTCTGGGGGCAGCTCTACTCTGTCCTCCAGGGTCGCTATGAGTCAGAATTGACTCACTGGCAACTGGTTTGGTTGGACCAGAGATGGGGTGGTGAGGGAAGCCCTCTCTGAAGAGGTGATATTTCAGCGAAGACCTAAATGATATGAAAGAGCCAGCTGTAGGATGATTTGGGAAAAGAGCATTCCAGGCAGAAGGTACAGCCAGTGCAAAGGCCCTGAGGCAGGAACAAGCTTGGTGTGTTTGAGAAGTAGAAAGAAGGCCAGTGTAGGGTGAGTATAATAAGTAAGCAGGACAGAGAGAAGAGCACCAGGTGGGAGAAACTGATAATTTAAGGGCTTCTAGGCCGCGGTGAAAAGTTAGAACTTTATTCAATGCGCAATTGGAAACCAGGGATGGCTTCAAGAAGGGAGAATAGAGATCCCTCGGGCTGCCTTCCCAGCACTGCCTTATCTTGTCCAACCAAAAACCCAGTGAAGTAGGTATTATTGTGTTATACCCATTTTACAGATGAGGGTCTGAAGCTCAGCGAA
>NW_004443944.1:16998641-17000023 GCF_000243295.1 Trichechus manatus latirostris
AATAAATAAGTAAATACAGGCAGGAGTTGGAGTACGTTTGATGGCAGGGCTGCTGTGTACGGCTGCGCAGGTTGCACACTGCACAACCCCAGGGGCACCATTCACACAGA
This sequence comes from Trichechus manatus latirostris, assembly GCF_000243295.1. NCBI lineage: Eukaryota > Metazoa > Chordata > Mammalia > Sirenia > Trichechidae > Trichechus > Trichechus manatus. The sequence continues at coordinate 16,998,752 of NW_004443944.1, forward strand.
CCACCATGTAAGCGGTGCCCTCTAAAGCTGGGCAATGCGCATTCTGCACACCAGCATGCCCTGCCAGGAGGTGATGTTACAGAAAAAAATAAAGCAAAGAAGAGGAGAGGGAATCGCAGGTGACAGGGAGGTCCTTGTTGAGAAGGTGACATTTGAGGAGATTTGCGGGAGGAGAGGAAGGAAGCCTTGTGGGTGCTGAGAGGGATGTGCACAGGCCTTGAGGTGGGAGTATGTCTGGCAGGTCGGAGTACCCCTGAGGCGGCCAGTGTGAGGGAGGGGAGGAGTGCTAGGAGGTGAGGGCAGACAGGTAATGGGCCAGATCTTAGAGGGCCACATCTAAGTGCATTCACGCTGGTAACTGGTCCACAAGATTACACTTCAACTTCAAATGTTTACTGAGCCCCTACTATGTGCTGAGTAAGAACATGTAGGTTCTTGGCCCCCCAGTGGCTTCCATTATACACCCTGGAGTGGGCATTGCTGTTCTTGCCTGCCCAGCATCCAGCCCACCTTCTTCTGATAACGACACCCTGACTGCTTTTTGAGGAACCAGAATTTTATCACTCCCAACCCATGTGTTTCACAGGAGGCTGATCCTGCCACCTCCCAGTTCCAGGATAGCATGTGACCCATGGCTGGCCAGAGTGACTGGTTCAAGCCAGGCTAAGGAAAGCTTCACCTTGAAAAGCACAAAAGAGGTATTGGGAAAGAGGTACCTTTTTTTCACTGGGGTCACCAAGCTGGCAGGATGTTGGTCTGGGGTTCCTTGGGGTATCTTTGCCATCGTCAATGAAAAGAACGAAGCTAACACAGAAGGAAAGAGGACAAAGAGATGGAGAAAGACTGCATTCTGTTGACTTTGAGCTCCTGGATCCAGCCGTGCCTGATGCTAAATACCCCTGGATTTTTGGGTTATATGAGTCAATAAATTTGCTTGTCTGTTTAAGCCAGCTTAAGTTAAGTTTTTGTTCCCTATAACTGAAAGAAAATTAATTTGACAACTAATCATGGGACACAAAGAATGTGCTGTGCTAGAAAGTAGGGATATAGAGAGAATGACAACACGGTTGGAGTCCCTGGGTGGTGCCAATGATTAATGTGCTTGGCTATTAACCAAAAGGTTGGAGGTTCGAGTCCACCCCCAGGCACCTAGGAAGAAAGGCCTGGTGATCTACTTCTGAAAAATCAGCTATTGAAAACTCAGTGGAGCACAGTTCTACTCTGACACATATTGGGTCACCATAAGTCAGAAATGACTCAATAGAAACTTTT
>NW_004443944.1:17001604-17015037 GCF_000243295.1 Trichechus manatus latirostris
ATTGGTCCCATTATTTAGGTTCATAGGGTGCCTGGGATTTTTTTCACCACTTATCATTGTGAGCAGCAACCCCATATTTACAGAAGACAAAAGAGCTTCTCACTCTAACCCAACCGACAATTTACTGCAGGTTTTGCATGGGAGATTTAAATCCTTTTTTTTTGGACGTCCTTTATCGTTTCATTGAAAGGTGGGGTAGAAAAAGGAAAGAAAAGTTGGCAAAAAAAGAAGTCTAGGGAAGCAGTCAGTATTTATTAAATTTGTGGGCGGAAAATTAGGAGTAATCGGGAGACTTAACTAGCTCTAAAAAACTCAACCCCAAGTTGAGTGAGTCTACAAGGAAATGGTCTCTTGCGGCAGCAAAGAGCACAAGGCGTCAAAGAAAGTCTTGGCTAATGAGCACCTTTCTGACAACCCAGAACCATCTTGAACATATATTTTATGTTGGAAATAATCCTTTAATGCTCTAAAATACATAAGCATACGCACTTGGCATGGAGATCCACTGGCTTAGGGAAGCACTATTATAAGAGATTAAATCTAGAAAGGGTACCACCCCCCTGCCCACTGCCCCTGAAACTATGTCATTCACCTCCACAAAATCTTTCCAAGCTCTTCCAAATTCTCCCTCATCCACCTCCGCAAAAATGACAACTGCAGATGTTGGCCTCTTGCGCTTACTGGATGGAATGAAATGCCTAGTTAAGTCACCATCCCCCTAGTCCTGCAAAGAAAATAATTCTTTGGTCAAGAAGCCCAATCAAACTCATCATTGCTTTATTGGCCACAAGGACCAAATACCTTTTACTTAACTGAAAAGAGGGCTGTAGGAAAAAAAAAAAAATAAAAGATTTGAATACAAAGTTTAACCCCCAGTGGGGGAAAGAAATCTCCAACTTCCTCAGAAAATCCTTTCCAAATTGTATTCATCTTGACTTAATCCACATCTACCGAGTGAATTAGGCAGTATTTATTTTGAAAATCTATTTTATAGAGTTCCAAGGACTCTGTTTTCCTTGGGCAGGGCCTACTCTCCATTTCAGAGCTGGAGGCCCGGCTGGGACCAGGCCTTTAAAGTCCCAAGGTGCTTAGCGCACATGACTAACAAAATGTAAATAAACACAGCTGAGTCTGGGAGAAACTGGATGGTTTTCTCATTAAAGAAATAAAATAAACAGATGTCCTTAAGCACTTTGGCTTGTGTTTGTCCAAGGGTGGAAAGCTCGAGATATCTGAACAGCAGACATGCATTAGAACTACATCTCAAGGTAGAAGGGGAAAGAGAAAGGCAAAGAAAGAATCCTGCTCCCCTGAATTAACTAATGGTCCTCCAGGGAGGGCACTTTTGATTTGAACCTTAGCAACTTCTACAAATAGTTTTTAACTTCTGGGTCATAAAATGTTTTTTTTTTAAGTTTCTTCTCAGTTTGTAAAGCAGTAAAGGATAGGCCAAGCCATGTATCGCCAATGGCATCTGATTGAATCCTGATGGCACTGTGCGAGGTACTGGATTCCGGAATCTGAGCCGGAATCACGGAGTAACACTCCCTGAGCAAAGGGAGGCGGGCGCTGCGGCTGGTCAGAGGGGGCAGAGTAGCCCTGTGAGGGTGGGTAGGTGGGGTGTTGGTGGTATGGAGCCAAGACGTGGCCAGGCTCGCTCTACCTGGGCGCCTTCTAGACACAGAAAGAGGCAGGCAGGCCAGGCAGGCTCCATGGGAAAAGCCATCACTGGGTGAACTCATGGCTGCCACCTCACTCCATGGACTATCATGTGTGAAGGAATCATCTGGAAATCTAGTTAAAATGCAGATTCTGACTCAGAAATCTGGGGTGAGCCCAAGATTCTGGTGATGCCAATGCTGCTGGTATCTGGACCACACTTGGGGTGTCGAGGGCTGACACTACAGCAGGGCTCTCACCATCAGGAGTTTCCATATTCTATAAGAATCATAAGGAAACATGAAGAATTCCAGTTGGTTTGGGTTTTCCCAGAAGAGACCTAGAAATCAAGTGCAGACAGTTTACTTGGGAGGCGATTCCAGGAACCACGGGTGGGGGAGTGGGGAGGTGAGAAGGGAGGCAAGGAAGTCACTGAGGCGGGTGTGTGCAGGTCACTGCAGAAGAGCTGACTCGAGCTCATGTCTCCAGAGAAAACAACAACAAACCCCCCAAAAACAAACAGACAAACTTTGGAGGAATGAATGTCTGTGCGGATATTCATTAAAGTTGACAGGCCGCTACTCTGGACAACATGCAGCCCCTTGAAATAGCAAACCTGGTGAGGACCTCCCCACCCTGAAATAACAGCGCACCCACAAAAACATTGTCCAGGCATCAGTGTGGGGCCGAGCTGTTTCCAAGGGGGCGGTTTACATCCTGAAAAACTGCAGCATTATTGTCTGTGTTTGTCAACATGGTGGGTCTCTCCCAAGGAGACAGGCTGGTGGATGCGGGATTTTTCTCCCTTGAGAAATCTCAGCCTGGGAACCGCTCCCAAAATCGGGAATGTCAAGTGTGTGACCTGGACTCATCTCTAAGCCCCAGGCCACAGCACCCCCCACACACGGTGCAGAGGCCGGCTTGCTCTTGGAGGGGCATATGTGGTTTCTGCCTCCCATCCTTTCCCGTTCTTTCTTCCAACAGCACTGTGGTTTCCTTTTGGGAAACTACTTTCCCCACTGTAGGTGGTCTTGGGGGACTGTCCTTCAACGTGTCTCACCTCCCCTAGGCCAGAGAGAGGCACAGGACCCAGGCTCGACCAATCTGCCTCTCTCCCCTCGAGAGGTCCAGGGAGGAGACACTCTGCCAGCTGCCCCCCTTTGGGAGCCCTGGTTTCTCTCCTTTCCAAGCCCAACTCTCCCTCCAGCCTTCCCCTTGATCCTGAAAACTTCCTCGGATCCTCCCAACAAACTGGGGTTAAGTTAGTCACAGCTGGCCTCTGTTGCATTCAACCATGAAATCTTAATCTTTATAGCCACTCCCTGGTTCTGTGGCCTTGGCAGTCTCTGAACTTTCCTGAGACTCAGTTTCTCCATTTGCAAAATGAGAAGGGTAACAGTAATTCCTGACTTACCTACTTCAGGAGCCCTGATGGTGTAGTGGTTAAGAGCTTGCCTGCTAACCAAAAGGTTGGTAGTTCAAATCCACCAGCCGCCCCTTGGAAACCCTATGGGGCAGTTGTCCTATAGGGTCGCTAGGAGTCAGAATCGACTTGACGGCAACGGGTTTATCTACTTCAAGGAAGTGGTCGTGGGGATTATATCAAACATTGTATTGTTGTTGGGTGTTACTGTTGGTGTATCTGACTCACAGTGACCCCATGTGACAGAGCAGAACTGCTCCATGGGGTTTCCTTGGCTGTGATCTTTATGGGAGCAGATCACCAGATCTTCCTCCCGTGGAGCTGCTGGGTGGGTTTGAACCACCAACCTTTCAGTTAGCAGCAGAGCACTTAATCTTTGCACCACCAGGGCTCCTTAACATTGTATTAGTGAGCTGTAAAAGCCCCAAAGAAGTCTAAGTACTTTTTTCTTTGCCTATCCTGGAAGGTGCAGCTGATGCCTCTTCTTACAGGAAGTCTTCCTTAACCATCTCATGGATACCTTTTTTCTCCGATCTGTACCTAACCTATATGCTAAGCATTGATCTGATCATAATGTAATCTTGTATAACTCATTCTTTAATGTGCATACATATGGAATTTTTTCTAGTTTTTAAAAAAATTTTTTATCGAAGATAAACATGCACACCATTTAGAGTCAAATAGCTCAACAAGGCTTGTTATAAAACTGCAGTTTCTCTGCCATGCCCTTTCATATCTCCTTCATCAGAGGCTTCCACCTTCAACTGTTTCAGCTCATTATTTTGATAGTCACCATCATGTTCCTAAATTAAAAAAAAAAAAGTTGCCATTGAGTTGATTCCAACTCATGGTGACCCCATGCGTGCTAGAGTAGAACTGTGCTCTATAGGGTTTTCAATGGCTAATATTTTGGACGTAGATCACCAGGACTTTCTTCCAAAGCAACTCTGGGTGGATTCAAACCTCTAATCTTTCGGTTAACAGCTGATCGTATTAACCATTTACACCACCCAGGTACTCCTGTCTGTAAATTACATGGGTTCTTGATTTTTCAGTTTTAGGCATTATTTCTTTTTTAATTTTTTTTATTGTACTTTAGATGAAGGTTTTCGGAACAAACAGTTTCTCATTAAACAGTCAGTACACATATTGTTTTATAACATTGGTTAACAACCCCACGACATGTCAACACTCTCCCTTCTCAACCTTAGAGGATCTTTTTTTTTGGTGAAAATATACGTAGCCAAAGATATACCATTTCAAAAATTTCTACATGTACAATTCAGTGATATCGATTACATTCTTCCAGTTGTGCTGCTATTCTCACTATCCCTTTCCAAATTATTCCATCACCATTATTTTCAACTCACTGCCCTCTAGCCTTCCCATCAAACTAGGCACTGTTTCTTGATCCCACTATAAATGATGCAGATTAAGCTCTAATTAATGTCCTGTATATATCCTTTGCAGTGTGACTTTACAGTTTCTCTTATCAAGAGATGGGGATTATCGCCCCACTCTTTAAATCTGGCTGGCTTGTGTTTGCTTTGGCCGACAGAATGCAGTGGAGCCATGGTGTGCCAGTTCTCAAGAGGTCTTGTGTGCTTACATTCTCTCTTCTTGAAAGGACCCCTGCTTTAGCCATTAGAACAAACCTGGGCTCACCTGCTGGAGGAACAAAGACCCTCTGGAGCACAGGCAAGGTGTTCCAGCTGAGACCATCTGGGACCACTTAACCTGCCTTCTGACTGCAGACACAGAAGCGAGGCCAACCCAGATCAGCAGAAACTCCCTGCTGAACCACAGCTAATAAGCTCAATAAATGCTTATTGCTCTATGCCACTAAGTTTTGGGATGGTTTGTTATGCAGCTAACAGAAAATACAGGTAAGCCATGTAGTAAACTACAACTGGTTTTTTTTTTTTTCTCTCACAGCTTTTGTTTTCCCTGGAGTTAATAATGGCCTTTTAAAAATTTGCTTAGTTTCCTATGTACTTCATACTATTTCAACCCAAAATACTCCCCTAATTGTTGAAATAGCCTCTCCATACATTCAGACATACCAAGCATTTTATCAATTTCTACTTCCTGAGGAAGTCTCTCTCAGAACCTTCTGACCTGCTCCAATCAGGACTGATTGCAGCCGCCACGTGGTCTCACACTGGTACATATTTTCCCTGTGCTGTGATTCCCTTGACCTTTTCCTATGTTGGATTCCTTGTTTCCTGAATCCCATGCCTTCTCCTTAATTTTTCTCCTGTGTTGAGGTGGAACACATTCTTTTCCTGAGAAAGGGTACGTGGCAGTAATTTATTTTGAGACACTGCATCCCCCACTTCCTGAAAATGTCTTAATACTACTCTCTTACTTGACTGATAGTTTGGTTGGGTATGGAATCTAACTTGGAAATAATAACTTTCCTTTATAATCTTAAGGCATTTTTCCATTGACTCTAGCTTCCAGTGTTCCTACTGAGATGTCCAAAGCCACTCTGATTCCTAAACAATATAATATGCATCATGAACTTGCATGTCAGAGGGGCCATGCCGACACTCTCTACATTCTTTCTACATGTGTGGGCTCCCAAAGCAAGCATTCTAATTGGATTTTTAAGCTGTTTTTAAGCAGAAACTGTTTTCTACTTTTGGTTTTCCATCTCTAGCACCGAGCACATTACGGTGCACGTGATAGGTTTTAAAAAAATGTAAAAAAGAAAGCCAAAACCAAAAGCAAACTTACATCAGTAAATCCATGTCTCAGGGTCTGCTTCCAGGGAACTCAACCCAGGACAGATGTATGAATTGTTGTTGTTGTTGTTAGGTGCCTTCGAGTTGGTTCTGACTCATAGCAATCCTACATACCACAGAATGAAACGCTGCCTGGTCCTCCTGCACTATCCTCATAATCGTTGCTATGTTTGAACCCATTGTTGTAGCCACTGTATCGATCCATCTCATTGAGGGTCCTTCTGTTTTTCACTGACCCTCTACTTTACCAAGCATGTATGAATTACACACTATAAAGTTCTGGCAATCCCCAAACCTTTCAGCAGATGAGGTACTGTTAGAAATGCTTTACTATTTCCCTTCTCTTTGTTGGAGGAGGGGTAGGTAGTGGTGGTGGATTTAAACCACAACTGACAGACCATGATAGTGAGTCCCCAGAATGATGATCTTGGGGAAGTAAACAGTCTGCCTTTTTTGGAGGACCTTAAAGGCTGAGTTTGGAACCACCTGACAAAGCTTGGAATTGAACTGGGGGAACCAAGCAGTCTGTGTCTCAGAGTTGAACAACAGGCAGTGGACCCCACATTACTGGTGGGGACCAGTAATCTCTGCCTTTACATATTTCACATATCCTGGGCACAACCTGGAGTTGGGCGTCACAAGCTTAAATGACTTCGGGGACCAAAGAGGCACCACACATGAGCGAAACAGCTCCAAAAACCACAGCTCAATTGGGACATAACTCCTCTCCACCCACAGAGTGCGGGGATTGGCTACCCTGGTGGAGCATGCCCTGTCTGAGGGGTCTTCACCCATCACTCCCAACAGTTGCTCTTTGAAAACCCAGGCCCGGTGTTTTCAGACCTTAGACTTTTTCAATAGAAGTCAGGCACCCAGATTTTGATGTAAAACTTCCAGATTTTAAAATATTGGCAATGAATTTAGAATGTAAAGAAATGCCAGGAGAACAAACCAAATCTGTTTTCAGGCCAGATTCGGCCCAAAGATTGCCAGTTTGAGATCTCTAATCTGAAGACTTGAGCAGGGACTGGCCCTTTAAAGCAATGACGTGGAAGGACACCCTGGATCGGATTCTGCTCAGACAGACCTCAAAGGCCACCTGACCCTGCAACCCAGCTTTGGAGCTGTGCCACCTGGGCCCATCCCAGGTCCCCCACCTGCTAACGTATCCCTGGCCCTAACCCTGCCTGGAACGGCCACTTGCTCAATATTCCACAGAATCTGCTGAGTCCCTGCTGTGGGCCAAGCTCTGGGTGGGGCCAGGCAAAGATGGCACCTGCATCTCAGCCCTAGAGAGTTGCTGACAGGCCCTGACTCATCACACATGTTGGTATTTGTTCCCTCAAGGGCTGGAGCCCTGGCATCTGATTTCTGCTGCATTTCCAATCACATGCATTGGAAGCTCCCTGCTCTTGAGCTATTTATTTATTTGTTTATTCAACAAATATTTGTCAAGTGATGTGCCAGGCACTGCCAGGAGCCAGGGGTAAAGCTGTGAGCAAATCAGACCCAATCGTCGTGCTCCCAGAGCTCACAGGTGGTGAATGGCGATGGTTTCTCGGCCTGATTTACCGACAGCTGAAGTCCACGTAGGGGAAGGGGATTTTCAGAGATCACGCAGCTTGTGCCCGTGCTAGGAAGCGAACCTTAAAAGACTGCCTGGCTTGGTGAGAGAAGCAAGGCAGACAGGACTGCAGGCAGCCTCCCCGAGATTCTAGATGCCACCAGACCTGACATATCCCTGGGGACAGGAACCAGCACACCTCAGCAGTGTCCTAAGCGGACAGAAGACTTGAGGGCCAAGGGCTCCCACCCAACTCTTTGGTGCTGCATGAGCCCCCTGGAATTTTAATATAATCCAGGGCAGGAGGAAGAGAAACCCAGAAGAGAGAAGGATTGACTAGAAATGAAATTGCATTATAGAAAAATAAAATTCTATTTCATGGACTCTGATTGTGTGGGCTTCTGCACCTGCTACAAACACTTAAATCATTCATTTGGTAAAATTTATAAAATAAACAAATACTCACTGAGCTCCTGTATGTGTCAGGCACTGTTCTAGGCTCTGGCGACCCAGTGTGAACTAGAAGACCTTGGGGTTTGCCAGAGAGACTGAGGCAGGAAGGAAAACGTGGTCCCTATATCCACTTATCAAAACATCCTCCCACATTTTGAACCAAGTGGAAAAAGTTAATAGAAGGTCTATGATAAAACAAATAAAATAAAACATACCATGGTTCAGCCGCTGTGGAAAACAGTTTGGCGGCTCCTCGGATAATTTAGCCCAGAATTACCATGGTGTTGTTTTTGTGCGCCGGTGAGTTGGTTCCGACTCACAGTGGCCCTACAGGACAGAGTAAAACTGTCCCATAGGGTTTCGTAGGCTATAATCTTTATGGGTTCAATCTGCCGACCTCGTGGTTAGCAGTAGAGTGCTTAACTGTTACACTACCAGGGCTCCTTAGAATTACCATACCCGTTGCCATCGAATCAATTCCAACACATAGCAATCCTACAGGACAGAGTAGAACTGTCCCATAGGGTTACCAAGGAGTGGCTGGTGGATTTGAACTGCTGACCTTTTGGTCAGCAGCATGAACTCTTAACCATTGTCGTACACCCAGCAATTCCAGTCTCAGACGTATACCCAAAAGATGTGACAGCAGGAACGTAGATCCTTGTACACAGCATTCTTAGTGGCATTATTCCCAACAGCCAAAAGGTAGAAACAACCCAAGTGTCCATCAACAGATGGACGGATAAACAAAACGTGGACTATACATATAATGCAATATTATTCAGCCATAAATAGAAATGAAGTTCTGATATATGCAATGACATGGAAACATTATGCTAAGTGAAATAAGTCACACGCAAAAGGACAAATATTGTATGATTCCACTTCTGTGATGTAGTATAATTTTTTCCTTAAATGCTGTCTTGACACATTTTGAGGCCCTGGCTAGAGGCTGGACAGGGTCCTTTCTTGAGCAGCTGATTAAGTCCACATGCCACCTCCCTTATCTGGTTCTCACATTCCTGGGCCACTGTGGACCCACCCCAATTGCCCTGGGGCCAGGTACCAAACAATTAGGGACAGCCTCTACTCCCCAGCCCCACTGCTGTCGAGTCAATTCCGACTCAAAGCGACCCTACAGGACAGAGTAAAACTGCCTGGTACGGTTTCCAAGGAGCGGCTGGTGGATTTAAACTGCCAACCTTTTGGTTAGCAGCTGAGCTCTTAACCACTGTCCCACCAGGGTCTGTGTGAGTATTAAAAAACAAAACAAAACAAAAAAAACAAACCCATTGCCATCCAGTCGATTCTGAGTATAGTACAACCTTTAAAATGTTCACTGTCTCTCTCTCTTGATCCGTGTCTTGCCTTACTATATCTCATCCAAGGTACTATAATTAAAACATATGAGGTATCTATCTTACCAGTACCTGTCACAATCTACTTGATGGCAACCTTTTTTTTTTTTAGTGGTAACACAACTCTATGAATACACTAAAAGCCGCTAAATTGTACAGTTTAAAAGGGTGAATTTACGGTATGTGAATTGTATCTCAATAAAGCTGTTATTAAAAAAAAAACTGGTTCTAGAGTTGAGCTTCAAACTGGTACTGAGCTGTCTGGAAGGCCTGGCACAAAGGAGGAGTCAGGGCTTACAGTGAACCCTGGGAGGACTGCTGACTAATCCCTCTTAGAATCCCTTCCTGGCCACAGACAAAGGCCACTGACCACCCTGCACTTGCCTAATCCCAGCTGGAAAAAAAAAAACAGTTCAGGGACTGGAGGAGTGGGGGAAGACAGGTGAGTTAGGAAAGAGGCAGCAATCGCTGGCAACTAGCTGTTCCCATTCTCTGGGGGATTCCTAATAGATCCACAAGATGCTGGAGCTACCACAGGGATGCTCTGGCTCTGAGCACTGGGAGGAAGAGATGGAAAGGAAGTGGAGAGGTGACAGCCTCGAGCAGCCTCTCCTGACTGGGAGCAGGAAGAGAGCCCAGTTTCTGTTTTAACATTCCAACACCCTGTTTTGAATCACACCTTAATAATTTTAGCTCTGTTGGTCTTATTTCCCTAAGTAAACAGCAAGTTTCCCTTTGGCCAAGACCACAAATGATATGACGTCTCCTTCCTGAATGGTGCTCAACTTAATGGCCACAAGCAAACAGCTGCTGGTCATTGGCACGGATGTGCAGGGGGCCTCAGCCTTCAGAGTCCATTCACTGGAGCCTGTTCACGACCATGGTCCTCATCCTATCTGGAAACAACACTTTGGTTTCCTTTGGGGTGCGGCACATCCTTCCCCCATTCAGTCTACTTAGTTGGGATGGAGCTAATCTGCTGCTCCACTGCCACTATGCCGGGAGTGGGTCCTTGATCTAGGTTAGCCAATCAGAGCCACAGAGGTGGGTGTACAGATGGGCACGTGATCCAGTTTGGACCAATGAGATTCAAGCCTGCGAGTTGTGCTGAAATTCGGGGAAAAGAAGCTTCCCTTTTTCAGTTGCGATTGTTGAGCGAGAGTTGCCACGTGGAGAAAACCTGCTGAGGGATGCAGAAAGACCAAATCCTGAGAACACTGCTTGAGCTCCTGGATCCGGCCAGACCTGAATCCTAACTATTCCTGGGTTTTTCAATGATTGTGATCCAATAAATCGCTTGTAGCGTAAGCACTCTGTGCTTCAAACTGTGAGTCCTGCTTCATATAAGCTATTAATAAAGATCTTCGGCTGCTGAAGAAGCACAGAGATTCAGAAAGAGCTGTGGGCTCATAGCGGCCCTACAGGACAGAGTAAAACTGTCCCATAGAGTTTCGTAGGCTATAATCTTTATGGGTTTGAACTGCCAACCTTTTGGTTAGCAGTAGAGCGCTTAACCATTGCACTACCAGAGCTCCTCAGAATTACCAGACAAAAACACATGGCCTCTGAAAAGGAGTCAGAGGCCACGTGTTTTAGTTCTGCATGAATACCTAGACTACACAACCTCCCTGTGTCTCAGTTACTCTGTCTGTAAAATGAGGTGCACACTCCTGCTCCTCTAGACCCCCTCCATTTCTCTGACTTCCAGGTTTACAGCCGCAGCCCAGACCTCTCTCTGGAGCTTCAGACCCTACAAATCCCACTGTCCTCTAGGCCTCTCCAACAGAGCTAATTTTCTTCTTTCTAAGCCTTTTTCCCTTTCATTCTTCTTCCTCTTACTACATGGCACTTGGTGCTAGAAACTGTTCGTTTCCCTCCAATATCCACTCTTCCTTTCTTCCTCTTAGAGTAATCAAACCAAAAAAACCAAACCTGTTGCCGTTGAGTGGATTCTGACTCATAATGACCCTATAGGACAAAGTAGAACTGCCCCATAGGATTTCCAAGGCTGTAATCTTTATCGAAGGAGCCCTGGTGGTGCAGTGCTTAAGTGCTTGGCTGCTAACTGAACCCACCAGCTGCTCTGTGGGAGAAAAGGCCTGGCGATCTGCTCTCGTAAAGATTACAGCCTTGGAAACCCTATGGGGCAGTTCTACTCTGACTTATAGGGAGGGCCTCTATGAGTTGGAATCTACTTGACAGCAATGGGTTTTTTCTTTACGGAAACAGACTGCCACATCTTTCTCCCTTGGAGTGGCTGGTGAGTTTGAGCCGACCTTTCAGTTAGCAGCCAAGCACTTAAACACTCTGCACCACCAGGGCTCCTTCCATATGTACAATGGAGACTAACTGGACTTCATGATCTCCTAGGTCCTTTAAGCTCTGATATTCTGCGGTTCTGTAATTCTGGGATGACTGTTCAAACTCAGATGCCAGTGGGGCCAGGAGGGTTACGTAAACAGGTAAAACAGTCCACGTAGGGGCTATGATGGGCTGGAGAGCGTGTGCCCCCTCTAACGAGAACTGTCGCTACTCAGCTCCTGTTGGCTATTGCCACCTGTGAATGCAGGGTTGCCAAATTTCCTAATTTTTTAAGAAGAGCTGGAAATCTTGATGGTTTTGGTTTGTGCAATCTCCTGATTTTCAAATGTTGGCAACAAATTCACATTTTTTCAAACACTCTGGGGCCAAACAAAAATGTCTGTAGGCTAAATCTGGCTCGTGGTGGCCAGTTAGGAATTTCTGTTTTGATGTTATTTTCCTTCCTTCCTTCATTTAGCAAATATTTACTTGAAACTCACTAAGTGGGAGGCACTATTCTTTGCACTGGGGATAAGGCAATAACAAAACAAGAAGAAAAAAAAAATCCCTATCCTCATGCCGCTTACATTCTAGAGAATTGCCCTGATTCATTCAAGCAACAACCGTTTATTGGCAATTCTGCCCCATGCACTGTGCTGGGTTGGGTAGATAAAAAATGTTCATGGTCCCTGTCCTCATGGCACACAATCGGTGCAAAATTGTAACAGAAATGAAAAACACAATTATGGGAAGAGATGTAATTTGGATAGGGCTGGTGGTTAGGGAAGTCCTCAGGGAGGAAGCTACAGGAGAACTGAAAGATAAGTAGTATTTGGTCTAGTGAAGAACATTCTAGAACATTCTAGAGTACCACAGAGGCTTCCATTGCCTCCCACACCATGTCTTCCTAGGTGTCATCATTTCTGTACATGCAGAGGCTTTCTGCTGTTAGCACTTTGTGATTCCCTGCCCTAGGGGTTTCTTGGAGCAGGCCAGAAATGCAGGGAGATAACACTCCTATAGGAAGCCCTCAACCTACGAAGGAAGAAAATTTGTCAATAAATATTCCAGCTCCCTCGCCCCTTGGGTGGGTCAACGTTGACTGTGTCCTACACAATCTTCCAAAGGTTCCTACTAAGACTGAGCCCCGGTTGCTCATAGTAGAAACTGTTTATACAACTTGTATTGGCTTCCTTCTCTTCCCTGAATCACTTTCCACCTCTGCACCTGGTGCTTCCTGGGATCACCTCCACAGTAAACTACCTGCACTTACTCCTTGTCCCAGGCTCTGCTTCTGGGAGAAACACAGCAGACAGAATAGTATGAACAAATACCCTGAGGTGGGAAGGAACATGGCAGGTTCAAGGACAGAAAGACTCAGGATGGATAGTAGGAAATGAGGCTGGGGAGTGGGGCAGGAGCTAGCTCGTGTAGGGCCTTGGAGGCTGGGGTGAGGGTTTGTCAGTGAGGAAGCCACTGCCGATGTTTCAGCTGGAGAGTGATATGATTAGGCTTGTACTGGAGGATGACCCCTCTTGCTGCTGTTGGGAGAATGGACTGTCGGGGCAAGAGTGGAAGACAGGAGACCAGATAGGAATCTACAGAGGAGTTGAAGTGAAGATGGCTGGGATTAGGTGGTCGGGTTGGAGAGAGGTGAGTGGCAATTTGGAATGACCTGGGCCAGGTGACATAGGGCCCAGGGAGGTCCTCTGGGCTTTGTTCCCGTCTTGAGTTGTTGTTGCTGGGTGCTGTCGAGTTGATTCCGACTCAGTGACCCTATGCGGTTGAGTAGAATTGCCCCATAGCGTTTTCTAGGCTGTAATCTTTATGGAAGCAGATCACAAGGTCTTTCTCCGGTGAAGCCACTGGGTGGGTTTGAAGTGCCAACCGTTTGGTTAGCAGTGGAACACCTACCTGTTGTACTACCA
>NW_004443944.1:17015725-17019069 GCF_000243295.1 Trichechus manatus latirostris
TGAGATGACAACAGATTAGCCTCTAAAGCACTGTCCCTCCATTCCCAGGTGTCTCCCCTAAAGAGATGGCAGATGTCTCTCCTTATGTGGTTTGTTGAGAATTCCACAGGATGAATTCAAAGAACTGGTGGGGTTAGGGTTCTTAGCAGTTGGGCCCATTTTTGCATTATTAAGGCAGTGTCAACATTTCTTCCATTCACCAACCATCAGATGACAGCATTTGCCCAGAATCCTAACTAGATGGCTCCCTAACTTAATTTGTTGATGATGCATTTGCAAAGCTGTTGTTAAGATCAACGCTGGAGCTGACAATGCCTCCCCCGTCTCGGAAAAACGGAAGGGAGATTAAACTCAGATGCTGGACACACTAAGATAAACAACAGGGAAGAAGAAAAGTACTTTACCTTATTTTTAAGCTAGGATTATTGCTTTTGGCTGCAGTGTATTCTAGCCCTCCTAGCAGGGAAAGAGCTAACGACCTTGAGTTTAAGTCCTATCAAGTAGATGTTGAACGCTTCATGTGTTGGAAGAAAAGGCATGGGAGACAATAGAAGGGGAGCTAATTAAATTTTCACATGTCAAAGGAAAATTCCACAGGAGTCTTCAAACCCAGGCTGACCCAAAGGGGCAGCTTTTGTTGTACAAACTGCCTCATCAACTGCCCCCACAATCCTCAAGACAAACTGGCTGGACAGACAGGCATGTTGGGAAAAAAAAGAAAAGACAAAATAGATTCTTACCTTCCCGTATCTGGATGCAAATGTCCCCGTGAGTAAGGAGTGAAAAATAATTATTGTCTCATCCAAGTCCCACACGAACACACGCTGTAGGAAAGAGAGGAAGAGAACGGAGACAAATGGGCTCGCTTGCATCTGACTTAACGTCTGCAGAAATTAATTCCCTTGAAGGACAAAGAGGCCTTGAAAAACGCTATTTTTAAGCTGTTAAACATGCAACTCACTGCCGTGTTGTTGAGTCCGCATCCAGCCTCATCTGTGTAAAGTGTATTCTGATGAACAATTTTTGGGCTCCTACCAACCCAGCGGATGCCAGAACCAAGAAGCTGGTTCTTGCCTTACACACAAAAGCTTCAAAATGGAGGAGTTCAATCCAAAAACAACAGTAAAAATCATAAAATTCATTTGACAAAATGAAATACTACCATTTCACACTTAGCCCTCACCCTTAGTCCAACTCTTTTTAACCATTTCTGTTTGTAGAAATTTGGGTGATTACTTCCATAGCTTATACTTTTACATATGTATACCTTTACTTGTTGATTTGCCGACTTCAGACAGTATCTTTTTACTGGATACTCTGAAAGATGAGGATTTAACTCACGGGAACCTCCTTCCAGTTTTCATACATGTGAACTCCTCTGTTTGTAATTCCCTCACCTTTGGGCATTATCTCTTGGCTAAAACAGTAAAACCAATATGGAAGATACGGATATTGGTAGCTCTCTCTTTTCCCCTACTTGCTCCAATATCTATCAGCTTTAGCTTTACTTTTGCATCACTAACATGGGTAAATTTTGATTTGTACATTTGGTTTTGTAACTATAATTAAGTCTTCCATGCTCTGTCTATGTGTTGATTTTAAAAGTTGATAAACAGTGAAGAGCATTTACATCTTGTGATTATTGTTCAGTGCAGAGCCAAGTAATATGCTAGGATTTCACTTCCTTCTCTATGTGTCCAATGTCACACAGAGCCACTTTAAAGAGAATGTTCCTACCATCAAGGCCACATGTATTTCCTTTATTACACTCCAACTGCTCCAAGTCATGCCATATAGGAGTTCATTCATATTTAAACCATGTCTTTCTGGTATAACTTTTCGTTTTTTTGACGGAGTTTATTTGTTGCTTTTACCTTTTCTTGTTTAGAGTAATGTGTCTTTGCTATAATCTCAAGTTCAGCCACATCTTTTGTGGCCTGCAATCTCTGTACCACAGATGTCCATCCTCAGTTACAAAATGCTCCAAAGTGGACTGGGTGATCTTTAGGGTTGCTGAATAGCTAGCGTCCCAAGACTTCCCTTCACTACATTTCTGGGCTAGGTCCACTGTTTCCTGGGTCTCAACTCTCTCTCTTGGTTTTCAACCTTGTTTTGCTTGAGTACATCCTTAAATTACTTCTCCTGAAAGGGTGCATGAAAAGTAATCTCTCTGAAATCTTGCACAGCTGATGTCTTTATCTTGCTCTATAGTTTCTTTGGGTACAGAATTACAATGTCAAAATAATGCCTTCTAGATCTTTGGAAGAATTCCTCCACTGTCTTCTAGTGTTCCGTGTCATTGATGTGAAGTGTGATGCTTTGCTAATCCTCAGTCCTTTGCAGATTGTTTTCTTCCTCTCTCTCTAGGATTTTTTTAGGATCTTTTCTTTATACTTGGTATCCTCAATACCATAAGGATATATCTAGGTATGGTCTTTTTTTCATTCATACTGTCACTACTTGAGCATTTTCAATCCAATAACTTGCACCTTTCTGTAGCTCTGAACATTTTTATTTTCTTTAAATAACTGCCTCTCATGCTTTCTACTGTTCTCTCTTTCTAGAATTCCCAACTGTCAAATATTGGACCTTTTGGATTGATACACTGTCTCTTATCCTTAAAAAAATATTATCCATATTTTTGTCTTTTCGATCTATGTTCTGGGAGATTTCTTAAACTTTCTCTTCCACCCTTTCTATTAAACTTTTGACTCTCACAGTCATTTTAAAATTTCCAATAACGCCTTCTTTTTCTCTGAGTGTTCCTTTCTCAATAGCCTCTACTTCTTATTTTATGGAATCAATATCTTCTTGAGTCTTTATGAGAAAACAAATCAGAATTTTTCTAAGTTCTCTTCTGTTTCTTAAATTACCTCTCTTATCATCTATTCTATTTACTTATCTTGACTTTTATCTTTCATATGATTGGTGATCTTTTTTTTAATTTTATTTCGTTGTTGTTGAGAATATATACAGCAGAGCATACACCAATTCAACAGTTTCTACATGTATAATTAGTGACATTGGTTACATTCTTCAAGTTGTATAATCATTCTCACTCTCCTTTTCTGAGTTGTTCTTCTTCCATTAACATAAACTCACTGCCCCCTAAGGTTCCTATCTAATCTTTAGAGTTGCTGTTGTCACTTTGATTCCATATAGACAGTTCTTAAAAGAACATAATGCTCAAGGTGGATATTCTTTACTCGTTAAGCTAAACTACTGTTTGGTTTTTAAGAAGACTTCAGGGGATATTTCTGGTTTAAGGTTTAAAGTGGTGATGATTGCTTTTAAGAACAAAGGACCTGATTGATTTATACACGTAGCTGGTGTGAGGAGGGGAG
>NW_004443944.1:17020751-17023011 GCF_000243295.1 Trichechus manatus latirostris
TTCACTTAAGCTAGCTCAAGTTGGTTTCTGGCACCTGCAGTCAAAGGATTTTAACTAATACATGCTCAGAATTCTCCTCCTTTCCATTTTCCTACATAATTTCTCTCTCACGAGCTTCAGTCATTAGCAAAACTGCCAAAGACTTAAGAGGTGCGACATTTGCAAGCCCTTTATGCTGACGTTAAGTACAGAGGTGAAACACAGCTCACACCTTTTCAACAGTTCTTGCCCAGTGGTACTTACTCTGGAATTGAGAAGCAGATGTTTCCAGAATAATATCATCCCATAATCCCCGACTTCCATGCCACAAGCCCCCCTCTCATTCACAGTTTAATGGAAAAATGTCTCTTCGTCCCTACTATCCTCTACTATGAGTAGAAACTGTATTAGGTAACTTCAGTTCTTTTTGAAATATTACTGTGTGTGTTGCCTTCTGTGTTTTCCATAGCTCTGCAACCTTGAGCTGGGAGAAAAGCCTCAGGACTATGGCAAAGCAGAAAGCAAATCCAACCTGAAGCCAATTAATTTTCTTCCAGCCTTTTGCAAAGGCCTAAACCAGGACTTTGAACCAGTTCATTCCAAAATATTTCACACCTGCTAGGACAATGGGAGCAGACACCAGCCGTAAATAATTGGTCCTGCCATACTGGTGGATACTGGCTAAATATCAAATACCCTGGTAGTGGGCCTTTGTTGTTTGGGCCCCTCCAGCATCCGTCCCCAGATCTTCTGCTAAAGAGCTCCCAGGTTTTCTTTTCCCATTGCCTGCTGTCTTGGTGGGAATGTCAATCAAAGGCAAGCATTAAGGTTCAAGTCATTCCAGCAGGATGCTCTCTCCTTGGTGCTAGAATCAAAAATGGTTCACTCTGGCACCCTGAAGCTACCGTGGATTCCTCAGCACAGCCTCTGTTCTTATTCTTCCTGAACCTGGTTTTATGACCTCCTCTCCATGTCCTTTCTTTTCAGTAAATTCCTTTTGGCTTGTTGTTGTTATTAGGTGCCATGGGGCTGGTTCCGACTCAAAGTGACCCCGTATACAACAGAACGAAACACTGTCCAGTCCTGTGCCATCCTCATAATTGTTGCTATATTTGAGCCCAGTGTTGCAGCCACTGTGTCAATCCATCTTGTTGAAGGTCTTCCTCTTTTTCACTGACTCTTCACTTTACCAAGCATGATGCCCTTCTCCAAGGACTGGTCCCTCCTGATAACATGCCTAAAGTACCTGAGACAAAGTCTTGCCATCCTCACTTCTAAGGAGCGTTCTGGCTGTACTTCTTCTAAGACAGAATTGTTTATTCTTCTTGCAGTCCATGGTATAGTCAGTATTCTTCACCAACACCGTAATTCAAAGGCATGAATTCTTCTTCGGTCTTCTTTATTCGTCGTCCTGCTTTCACATGCGTACGAGGTAATTGAAAATACCATGGCTTGGGTCACCTTAGTCTTCAAAGTGATATCTTTGCCCAATGCAATATGTCACTTGATTTCCTGAATGCTGCTTCCGTTGGGTGTTGACTATGGATATAAGTAAAATGAAATCCTTGACAACTTCAATATTTTCTCCGTTTATCATGACGTTGCTTACTGGCCCAGTTGTGAGGATTTTTGTTTTCTTTTTGCTTAAGTAACCAGAATTGGTTTCTGTTGCTTGAAACTAAAGGACTGTAGCTAATATTCCAAGGTTCTCAGCTTCAACAAGGATTCTTATGCCCAATGCATGGCATGGAAACCCCAGAGACGGGCCAGATTTTAATTGACCACTGTAGGCTTTGTCACTGAGGAAGGCAGCAGTGACCCACACAGACTGGAGATTTAGAGGCTGTATGTCTGTAACTCCTGGATTCTCATACAATTCTGGGAGGTGAGGAGCCCCCAAATCAGATGCGATTTCCTGATAGGATGGTGACTCAGAGTGAAAATTATGTCAATTTTAAGGAAATTATGAAAATGATATTTCATAGCCTATCTGTGTTTGTGGGCTGAGCTTTGTAGCTGCTACCTGAATTATAGGGGATTATGAATTAGGATGTGAAGAGGGTGCATTTGAATTTCCTGGCCCTGACCCAGGCTTTGTCAACACAAATCCATATACTCACGGCCCACTTAAGCCAACGAATGACTGCGTTTTGCAAAGAAGCACAAACCGGTGGATTTGCCCATTTTTCTCCCCTGATAGATAACAGTAGCTTCTGTGGTTTTTTTGCCATCCATCTTGTCTATGGCCTCACTAGCAGCCTGTCTCCTCTTCCACCCATGC
>NW_004443944.1:17023896-17025995 GCF_000243295.1 Trichechus manatus latirostris
GGGGGTCATCTTTTCCTCGCCCGGTCAGCCCACAGTGCTTCCTGAAGTCCGACCTAATTCCCCCCTACTTCACCTTCAAGCACTCTTGTCTCTGTTACTGCGCTTTGTGAACCCAAAGGACAACTCTCCCCACGTGTTTGGAGATCACGCTCTCCCTCTACTTCCTGTTCAGGCCACAGATGGACAGTACGCTGACCAAGTG
Organism: Trichechus manatus latirostris; assembly: GCF_000243295.1. Lineage (NCBI taxonomy): Eukaryota > Metazoa > Chordata > Mammalia > Sirenia > Trichechidae > Trichechus > Trichechus manatus. The sequence continues at coordinate 17,024,099 of NW_004443944.1, forward strand.
AAAAACAGGCTGTTGGCAGTTACCTCGATCTCATTGTCCTCAGTGGGAGAGGGGTCGCTGCTCCGCTTGGACCGGCCTCGGAGCTTCCCATCGGAGGCCCGGTGGGGCCTGTCTGTGTCTCCCTCTTTTGCTGGTGTGGATGGTCCATTATGTGTGCTATATTCACCTGGTGTAAGACAGGGAATGGTGGACATGTCAGAAGCTTTGCTGATGTCTCCTCCCGGGAAATACCACGCCACCACGCCAGCACCATCTAATTCCAAAGTGGTATTGCTGTTGTTAGTTGCCATTGAGTTGATTCTGACTCATGGCAACCCCATGTGTGCAGAGTGGAACTACTCCATAGGGTTTTCATTTCAGAAGCAGACTGCCAGGCCTTTCTTCCAAGGCACCTCTGGGTGGATGCGAACCACCAACCTTTCCGTTAGTAGTCGAGCGCGTAACCATTTGCACCTCCCAGGGACTCCAAAGTAGTAGGTCCCAAAGGCAGTCCTTAAAGCAAAGATCCAGCCCCTCGGATGGCCCTAAAATTTGGCATTCATAATCATTCATTCATCCAACAGGTATTTATTGAATAGGCGCTGTTCTAAGCACTGTGACTATGTCCTGGTCTATGAAGCGCTGACATTCTAGTGAGAGGAGTGACACTGAACAAACAAACAAGCGAATATATAGGACTGTCAGGTGGGGACATGGGTGACAGGGAACAAATAAACCAGAGTGAGGGGGAGCAGGGAGTGCTGGGGTTGCTAATATATATGGGGTGGTCTGGGAAGGTCTGACGTTGGAGGAGAGATCCGAAGGAAGTGAGGGAGAGGCAGTGTGGGGATCTATGATTACAGTGAATATAGTTTTGTGTTTACAATTCTATACATATCTTAAAGCCTGAGAACCCCAAGACTAACAGAAGGAAGAAAATAAATATATATAGGTAACTGGGCGTTCAAACTCTTCTATCTTTTAGGAGACCCTGTGTTATGGATTGAACTGTGTCCGCTAAAAAGATAGCCGAAATTCTAACCCCAGGAACCCTTTTTTTAAAAATTGTGGCAAATGTGTATGTAACAAAACATTTTCCATTTCACCCTTCTTTAAATGTACAATTTAGGGATATTATGTTCATCTTGTTGTGCTCAGGTACCTGTGAGCGTGACCTTGTTTGGAAATAAGGTCTGTCTTAGGCTGGGTTCTCTAGAGAAGCAAAACCAGTAAGCGTATATATACACACACACACACACGCATGTATATATATACATATATGTGTATATATATATGTATGTGTATCTCTCTCTCTCAAGGAAATGGCTCAAGCAGTTGTAGAGGCTGGCAAATCCCAAGTCCATGGGTCAGGCCTCAGGCTGGAGCCTTCTCCTGACTCATGTAGCTGCAGGGGCTGACGAACCCAAGATTGGCAGGTCACACAGCAGGCTGCTGGCTCACAGGCTGTGGAAGGTGACAAATCCCAAGACTGCAGGCAATACAGCAGGCAGCTGGCTCAAGTCTCGTCAGATGATGACGAGCCGGATGCAGGATCCAGAGCAAGCAAGCAAGCTTTGCCAGAACATCCATATATATATTGGATGCAGGCCACACCTCCATGGAAACTCTCCTTACAACTGACTGGCTGATCACATCAGATCACATCATGGAGGATGACTACATCATTACACAACTGCCAAATTACATTGTTATGTAACTGCCAAACTACATCATTATATAACTGCAAAACCACTGAGAATATGTCCCAGGCAAGTTGACACACAACCTTAACCATCACAGGGTCTTTGAAGATGTTATTAGTTAAGTCAATATGAGGTCACACTGGAGTAGGGTGGGCCCTAATCCAATATGACTAGTGTCTTTATAAAAGAGGAGAAGAGACACAGGCAGGGACACA
>NW_004443944.1:17029281-17037100 GCF_000243295.1 Trichechus manatus latirostris
CACCTAAGAACAACAACAAAGCCACTCACCTTGTGGTACTTTGTTACTACCGATCTAGGAAACTAATACACCCCCACTGGGGTAAATTAAGGAGCCCTGGAGGTGCAGCGGTTAAGCACTTGGCTGCTAATTGATATGTCAGTGGTTCAAATCCACCAGCGCTCTGCTGGTGAAAGACGTGGCAGTCTACTTCTTTAAAGATTTAACGCCTTGGAAACCCTAGAGGGCAGTTCTACCTCGTTCTATACGGTTCCTATGAGCTGGAATGGAGTTGATGGCAACAGTGGCATCACTAGGGTTGGTGTCACCCAGTGCAGTAACTCATGATGTCATCTCCCCCACTACGGATCTCCTTCTGTACTGGAACATACAGAATCTTTACTAATGTTTTTTGTACTAATGTTGCTTGTAAATCGTGAACACCGGCAGCAACAAAAACAACAGCATGTGCTTGTAGTGTCGTGCAAACGAAACCATGTGATTCGAAGCGTCACTGTAATTGGGTAATAATGACAGTTCTGATCCGAGCACGTTAGAAGGTCCAAAAGGTGAATCAGCATCGAGTTTTAGCCTTGTAGGTATACTGATACAAGTAAGCTGAGCTTACAAAGAATGTTTTTGTTGTTATAAATAACTACAGGGAGATTTTTCTACAAAATAATAAATTTCTGCCGAAACACTGAGCAAAAATCTTATAGATAGTCATTTTGGTGTCACCCTTCTGACAGGGTCAACTGGTGCAGTCCACACCCCGTACGCCCCCTGGTGACACTTCTGGATGCCCACGAGTTTGGTTTTGGTTTTCGGTGATGCGAAGGTTAAGTGCTATGCTAACCTAATGGCTGGCAGTTGGTCTCTGTGGGAGAAAGACCGGGAAATCTGCTCCTGTAAAGATTAAACCAACCAATCTAATGAATGAGGAAATAGGTTCAGGGAGGCGACCTAATTTGCCATTACCAGTCACTATTTAGTCGGTTCCTACTCATGGGGACCCCACGAGTGCCAGAATAGAGCTGTGCTCCACAGGGTTTTCAATGGTTGAGTTTTTTTTGGAAGTAGATCAACAGGCCTTTCTTCCGAGGTATCCCTGGGTGGACTTGAACCTCCAGCCTTCCAATTAGCAGCTGGGCGAGTTAACCATTTGCACCACCCAGGGGCACCTGCCCATTATTACCCTGCGCATGAGTGGCAGAGCCAAGACTAGAATTTGGGCCTGTCCTTGTCACCAGAGTGACAGGACTGTAAACCAGCACGGAGCCTTACAGGGCATCCCATCCCACGTTCTCGTCTTACAGCTTCTTTTAGCTCCCAAATGTATCCTGCTGCCTCCTCTCTCCTTCTCTCCCTCCCAAATCTCCGGTTCTTGGATCACGGGGGGGAAAATGCCTTTCTCTGAAAGTACTTGGCAATGGACTGACTTTTTTTTCTCTACTCTGAAAGGACCATTTCCCTCCCAAACCCGAGGGACTAGACTATGTTTATTTAATGTTTATAAAACCTCTTAGCAGACGAAGGACATAATAAGAAAAGACGTGATTCTGAGTTGTCGGGACTGCTGGGATTTCTCCAACTCCACAGCATTTTCAGGATACAGTATTTTCAGGAGACAGCATTAGAGATTCCCAAACACAGAGGGAGCAAAGACTTCCTCCTGGAGGCTGAGGACCAGGCAGTGAATAAATTCACAGATGCTTTGGTGCAATGCAAACAAGGTCTATCCTGACTCACTGGTAGTTCTGAGGCTATTGTTGTTGTGTGCTGTCAAGTGGATTCAGACTCATGGTGACCCTATATGACAGAGTAGAACTGCCTCCACGGGGTTTCCTAAGCTGTAATCTTTACGGGAGGAGCTATGGTGGCAAACTGATTAAACGTTCTACTGCTAACCAAAAGATCAGCAGCTCAAAACCCGCAGCTGATCCGCAGGAGAAAGATGTGGCAGTCTGCTTCCGTAAAGATCACCAAAAACCAAAACCCATTGCCGTTGAGTTGATTCTGACTTACAGTGACCCCACAGGACACAGCAGAACGGCCCCATAGGGTTTCCAAAGATCAGCTGGTGGATCTGAACTGCTGACCTTTTGGTTAGCAGCTGAGCTCTAACCACCAGGATTCTATGCCATGAGGGCTCCTCCATAAAGATTACAGCCTTGGAAACCCTGTGGGGCAGTTCTACTCTGTCCTATAGGGTCTCTATTAGTCGCAATTAACTCGATGGCAATGGGTTTGGTTTTGGTTTTAATCTTTATGGGAGCAGATCACCAGGTCTTTGCTCCCACAGAACCGCTGGACGGGTTCAAACCGCCGACACTTCAGTTAGCAGCCGAGCACTTCATCACTTCGCCATCAGGGCTCCTATTCTAAGGGTATTAGGGCTTAGAAAACTTTTGATGCCCCCATTAAAATCCAAGCAAATATTATTAAAATGAGGAGGAAATGCCAGCCACCTAAGAAATGTCTAATATAAGGTATATGTAAAGCCAATTTATTAGAGATGTAAAAGAAAAGAAAACACCCCAGCCTTTCCCCCAAACTTACACACACATTCCTGAGAATGAAAGGTCCAAGTTTTAGGCCACAGTCAGGTTCACAGGCTACAGCAATTTATGTAAAGGTTTCCTGAAGTCACTTAATGCTTCTTCTTTCTCCCTTTTTATGTATTTATTTTAACAGCTTTATTGAGGTATAATTCACATAAAGCAAACTGCCCATATTTAAATTATATGATATGATACGTTTCTATGTTGATTTGTATATACATCTGTGAAACCATCACCACTATCAAGATAATAAACACACACCCTACTCCCTTGACAATCCCTCCCTCCCCAGGCAACCACTAATCTGCTCTCCATCACAATACCTTAGTTTGCATTCTCTAGAGCTTTAAACAAATGGAAACATACTATATATCTTCTTTTCTGCCTGGCTTCTTTCAGTCAGCGTAACTGTTTTAAATTCAATCTGTGTTGCTATGTATAGCCATACAAAGTTCATTCCTTTTGGACTGCTGAGTAGCATTCTGTTGTATGGATATACCATAATTTTTTTTTTTTTTTATTCTTTCATCTTTGGAGGTACTTGTGGGTTGTTTCCAGTTTCTGGTTATTACAAAGAAACCTGCTATGAAAATTTGCATTCAAGTCTTTGAATGCATGTAAGCTTTCTTTTCTCTTGGGTAAATACCTAGGAGTGGGATTACTGGATCGTATGATAAGTATACGATTAACATTTTAAGAAATGTCTGAGCTGTTTTCCAAAGTGGTTGTACCATTTTACCTTCCCAACAGCAAGGTATGAGAGTTCTAGTTGATCCACATCCATACCCACCCTTGGTATGGTCAGTCTCTATGATTATAACCATTCTAGTGGGGTGTGTATGGATAGCTCATTCTGGTTTTAGTTTGCATTTCTCTAATGATTAATGATGTGAGCACCTTATCATGTGCTTCTTAGCCATCCCTTTGTCTTCTTTGGTGAAGTATGTGGTCAAATCTTTCTTTATTGGGTTGCTTTCTTAGTATTGGGTTTTGAGAGTTCCTTATATTTGTGGCTTCAGTACTTTATCAGATACATACTTTACAACTGTCTTCTACCAGACCATGGCTTGTCTTTCCATTCACCTGTGTCTTTGGAAGAAAAAAAGTTTTACATGTTTATAAAGTCCCATCTTATTCACTACTTTTTCTTTTTGGCTCATGCTTTTCATGTCATATCTAGTAAATCTTTGCCTAACCCCAAAGTCACAAAGATTTTTTCCTATGTTTTCTTATAGAAGTTTTATAGTTTTATATTTAGACCTATGATCTATTTTGAGTTAATTTTTTTTATGTCATGAGGTATGAATCAAAGTACAGTGTTTTCTGCATATAGTAGCTAGTTGTTCCAGGATCATTTGTTGAAAAGGCAATCCTTTCTCCACTGAACTGCTTTTGCATCTTTGTCCACATACATGTGGGTTTATTTCTGAATTCTCTGTTCTGTTCCATAGACAATGCCAATACCACACTGTCTTGATTACTGAGGTTTACAGGCAAGCCTTGAAATCAGGTAGCATTAGCCCTCAAACCTTGTTCTTCTTTATTAAAGTTATTGTGGCTGTTCTAGGTCCTTCACATTCCATATGAAGTTCAGAATCAGCTTGCACATTTCTACAAGAAAGCCTGGGACTTTGAGTGTTAAATTTATAGATCAGTTTGGGGGAGAATCGCCATCTTAACAATATTAAGTCCTCTCACTCCTGAACAAGGTGTGGCCCTCCCATTTATTTAGGTCTTCTTTAACTTCTCTCAGCAAAGTTTTGCAGATTTCAGCATACAAGTCTTGCACGTCTTTTGCTAGATTTATCCCTAATTATTTCATTTCTTGATGCTATTGTAAATGGCATTAAAAATTCTATTTCTTCTTGTTTTTTGCTAGTATACAGAAATACAATCGATTTTTACATATTTACTTAGTACCCTGCAACACTGCTAAACCCACTTTTTAGTTCTAGGAGCTTTCTTTTTGTAGAGTCCATTGGATTTTCTGTCTGGATTAGCATGTCATGTTACTTCCTTCATGAAGTTTTATTTCTTCTTTGCTAATCTGGATGCCTTTAATTTCTTTTTCTTGCCTTATTCACTAGCTGTAACCGCTAGCACAACGTTGAATACAAGTGGTAAGAATGTATAGTATTCCATCGGGCAGATGCATCATAATTTCTTTTTTTAAAATAATTTTATTTTTGGTGGAAATATACACAGCAAAACCTGTTCCCATTCCACAGTTTCTAGACATAATGGTCAGTGACATTGGTTAAATTCTTCACATTGTGTCAACATTCTTGTTATTTCTGTTCTAGCTGTTTCACTTCCACTTATTTAATCTCCCTGCCCCCAGCCTTCTCATCTATGCTTTAAAATAACTGTTCACTCTTTGGTCTTACATAGATTTTTTTTTTTTTTAAGTAATGCAATACTCCAGGGTGGACAATCTTCACTCTTTGGGCTAAACTGTTACTTAATTTAAAGGTGACTTCAGGGGATTGTTTCAATTTAAGGTTTGAAGAGCAACTCAGGGCCATCCATAGTCTCAGGGACTCCGCCAGCCTCAATAGAACCAGGAAGTCTGGATCTTCAAGAATTAGAAGGTCTGATCCCCATTTTTCTCCCTTTTAAAAAATTTTATTATTATTTTTGATTTTATTGTGTTTCAGGTGAAAGTTTACAGTACAAATTAGTTTTTCATTTAAAAAATTTATACACAAATTGTTTTGTGGTATTAGGTCCCTGCAGTGTGACAGCACTCGCCCCCTTTCCCTTTCCACCCTGGGTTCTCAGTGTTCATTCATCCAGTTTTCATGTTCCTTCCTGCCTTCTCGTCTTTGCTTTTGGGCAAGTGTTGCCCATTTGGTCTCATATACTCGACTGCACTAAGAAGCACGTTCCTCACATGTGTTATTGTTTGTTTTATAGGCCTGTCTAATCTTTGGCTGAAAGGTGGACTTCGGGAGTGGCTTCAGTTCTGAGTAAGGAGGGTGTCCAGGGGCCATAATCTCAGGGTTCCTCCAGTCACCGTCAGACCAGTAAGTCTGGTCTTTTTGTGTGTGTTTTTCTCTCTTTTTATCGGGATTTCTCTATTATGTTCCTGATCAGAACGTTCAGTAGTGGTAGCTGGGTACCATCTAGTTCTTCTGGTGCACCATAATTTCTTTACCTTGCCCCTGTTAATGGACATTCAGGTTGTTTCCAGTCTTTTGCAATGACAATAAAATATTCTTTTTACTGAAGTCTTTGTACCCATGTGGGAGTTTATCTTTTGGATGAATTTCTAGAAGTAGAATAGTTGGGCTAACGGGTACACACATTTTTAATTTTGTTAGATGTTGCCAAATTGCATGGAAGACCTTGGAGTTTCTCCTTCAGAGATTTTTTTTTTCCTCTCAAAATTTCTCCTTCTAGTGGCTGAGGGAGATGCTCTAAGAAGGTACAAAAAAAATTCCTCCAACTTCTTTTTAGATAATTTTGGTCCATACATAAAATTTAAAAAGAAGAAACAAATCCTTAAGCAATCACTACTGATTTGTTTTTCCTCTTGAGTAGCATCAGATGTTCTGATTTTGCCCTCAACATCAGCCAATTGCCTGCAATCATCTGCAAATTGTTGGTGCTTGATATAAATGTAATTGCATGTCAGTGCAGACTGTCGTAGGGACGGGGCTAGGGGTGGAGAACAGCATCAGGCTACTAAATCCAGGCGATGCAAAGAATAAGCATGATCTGTCTGTAATGTAGAAACCATTTGAGCCTCTGGAGTTTGAAACCAACCACTCAAAAAGATCCTGGATAATTTCAAAAGTGGAGTTTTTATGGGAAATTTTAAGAGAGTGCATGTGTGTGTGTGTGTGTGTGTGTGTGTGTGTGTGTGTCTATGTGTGTGCAAAAGCATGCTTTCCCTGCTCTTCCTTTATAACAGACACTGGGGAAAAGAGGCAAGAGACTTCGGTTATAGCTGACAATTATTTATGCCATTAGATTTTATGTGCACTTGTTAGACACACAGTAAAAACCATCTCAACCACTTACTGTTGAACCTTAGACCAAGGGATAAATGAGGAACAGAGGGAAACCATAAAGAAAAAATTTCAAAGAGACACAACGATCCTTTATGTTTGCTCCTGACTGGAAACAAAGATGACCTTCCCACATAACCTAAATTCTTAGGAAGTCAGTCTTTGGGACGCAGTTCACCACCGCAATGTAGATATGTAGGGGCATCTACTTGAGGATTTCTGGCTTATATTTCCTCTCTGCCCTAATTCCTCATCAGCTTTTTGTGTTTCTCTTTTGCCAAAACCAGTCTGGAGAGGCCACGTTCTGAAAAGCAGGATGGGCAGAGGTAACTCAAGGCGTGACAAAGAAAAGTTTGTTAAATTTCATACTCTTCAAAGAAAACAGTTTGGAAGTTGTTGAACAGGTACTACGTATTCGTTGGAGCCCTGGTGGCACAGTGGTTAAGAGCTCTGCTGCTAACCAAAAGGTTGGCAGTTCGAATCCACCAGCCGCTCCTTGGAAACCCTATGGGGCAGTTCTACTCTGTCCTACCGGATCGCTATGAGTCAGAATCGACTCGATGGCAACAGGTTTGGTTTTTTCGTATGTATTCATTAAATGATGAGCTCAGAATGAGCACAATCAATGCCCAAAGCCCTGAACTCCCCCAAAAGTTGACTTAAAAATGCTTGGCCATGTTGTCTCCATTTGTCCAACTAAGGGTAACTAACTCTCCTTCCAGGGACAGAAAATATAAGGGCTAAAATAAACAGCTCAGGATCACCAAGAACCCCAGGCGGGGTGTGGGGGCGGAGAGATGAATCTTTCTAGTTGTTCCTTTTCAAACTCATTCACCCACCTCACCTACCCACCCACCCACCAATCAACCAATTAATATTTACTGAATAAATGTCCATTCACCACCATGCTAACGAGGCTTACGCAAAACCCCAGAACATCACTAAGTTTCAAAAGAAAAAAAAAAAAAGAACAAATTCAATATCTACTTTACATTTGGACATTCTAATCTACTGTTGACTATGTTATTTAGCTTGGACAAGCCCAAATGATCTCATAAAAGAGAAGACATGTGCACAGCAGATTTGTGGAATGAATGAATCCATAGACTGGTGAGTTAGTTACACAGGGATGTCCATGCCAAGTTCTATGATCACTAAGGGGCCAACATGTGGACCCTGTCACATTTTGCTCATAATCTAGGTGGGATCTGTATTGAGGTTGTGGACATCTGTTGTGGACACATCAGTGTCTCTTCTATTTTCTTC
>NW_004443944.1:17042923-17073194 GCF_000243295.1 Trichechus manatus latirostris
GGAACGTTTGGGATTGCTATGACCTTCGGAGTCACGGCAGTGTCTGGTATCTACCACGGCCGAACTTGGTGTATCTTTGGGGGTGTAGCTCAGTGGTAGAGTGCATGGTTTCCACGTACAAGGCCTTGGGTTCGTTCCTCTGCACCTTCACCTTTTGGAAACCCTGGTGACATAGTGGTTAAGAGCTACAGCTGCTAACCAAAAGGCTGGCAGTTTGAACCCAGCAGGCACTCCTTGGAAACCGTATGGGGCAATTCTACTCTGTCCTATAGGGTTGCTATAAGCCAGAATTGACTCGACGGCAACGGGTTTTTTTTTTATTTTTTATGACCTTACATCTTTGAAAATCTTCTAGTAATTCCAGTGTCTCTGCCTCTATACCACACCTTCCCAACAGCCTTTTGCACATCTGTCCTCCGCAGTCTCCAAACTCAGGGAATGAAAGGCCGGGTTTCTGGTGGGAGGGAGGCAGATCCTGTGTGCCAGTGGGCTCCCTGGGTGCCCTGATTAAAGGAAAGAACTGAAAAAACAAAAACAAACAAACAAAAAAAAACGCCTGGTGGGGAGATAAGGCTACCTGGTGCACGCTCCCAAATCCGGCAGCGCTGGTCAGTCCATTTGCTCCTTGATAGATTCCGGCTGTGCCTGTGGGGAAGAGGAACAGGGATACAGATGAAGTCTCTTGCAGCTGGGGAGGAGCGTGAAGGAGAAGGATGCAGCAGAAAGGTGGGGTCTTTGGGGTCTGAAGGCTGGGATAGAACCTGTGACCTTTGCAAGTTACCAAATATCTCTGAACCTCAGTTTCCCTGACAAACGAAAGCTATAAATAATAGCACCTTCTTCACAGGGTTGTGGTGAGAAATAAGACAACACAGATTCTAGGCCTCCTAATTATGTTTTGGGCTTCTGTTTCCCCATCTATCAAACAGGACTAGAAATGAGAATACTTCTACTACTAAGGAGCCCTGGAGATGCAATGGTTAAGGACCTGGCTACTAACCAAAAAGGCTGGCAGTTTGAACCCGTGCAGTGGCTCCGCAGCAGAAAGACCTGGTGATCTGCTCCCCGTAAAGATCACAGCCAAGAAAGCCCTACAGGGCAGTTCTACTCTGTCACATGGGGTCGTGGTGTGTTGAAATCGACTCAAGGGCACCTAACAACAACTACGAGAAAATGCTATTTAGTGAATGAATGAATGAATGAATGAATGAGTGGGTGTCATTTTAGATAGGGTGGACAGGGATGGCATTTGAGCTGAGACTTGAAAGACAAGAAGAGGCCAGTGATGGGAACATCCTGGTGGGAAGAGTATTTCCATCAGACAAACAGTGAGAGCAAAGACCCTAAGGCAAAGATTAACTTGGCTGATTCAGGAAACAGAAAAAGGACCAATGGGGCTAACAACTGGTATGTGTCCGCTTCTATTTGAGCTCTTGGTCTGCATTTGCCCATTTAATCTTTGTAATAGTCCTATGGTAGCTACAATGATTATCCCTATTCTACGCATGAGGAAGGTGAGGCATGGGGAAGTTAAGTAACATGCCTAAGGCCACACAGCTAGTAAGTGACAATAGCTGGGATTGGGACCCAGGTGGTCTGACTCCAGAGTCTGTGCTCTCAATATGACCCTAAATTGCTGGGCTGCTTCATTTTAAAATCGTTGATTGGAGTATAATTTGCATACTTCAAAATCCCCCTCATTGTAAGTGTCCTACAATGATTTTTTAAAGTAAAATGGTGTACTGTATTTTTATGCAAACAACGCGCACGTTCTACATTTGTTTGCCAACTGCGCCCTCCCCCTTGAGGTATTTACATAAGCGCTGCTATGCCAGTTTTTTTTTTTTACATGTTGCTTACAAAAATACCTTGCAGGGAGGGCACGGCTGGCAAACAAACATAGAAGGTGCACGTTATTTGCATAAAAATACGGTAACTGAGCAACCATCACTATAATTCTGCTTTAAAGCATTTCCATCACCTTTAAGTTCCCTGGCGTCTATTTGCAGTCAATCCTGACTCCCCAGCCTTAGTCAGTCATTTATTTGTTTCTGATTCTATACTGTCACTTTTTCTAGAAATTTCATATAAACTGGGTCATAAATACATAGTTATTTGCTTCTTTCACTTACATAATCTTTTAGAGGGTCATCCATGTTGTTGCATGTATTTAATGCTGACTACTATTTCATTGCGTGGGTCTATTGCACTTTGTTTATCTATTCACCAATTTTTGGACATTTTGATTGTTTCTAGTTTTTAACTATTATGAATAAGGCTGTTATGAACATTTGTATACAAGTCTTTGTGTGGATATATGCCTTCATTTCTCTCAGGTAGATACCTCAGAGTAGAACTGCTGGGTCATGTCGTAGTGAACGTGCATTTGACACAGGAGCTGTGGGCAGCTGCCAAAGGTTTTTAAGCAGGGGACTGACACAACTGGATTCACGTTTTTAAATGTTTACACTAGCTTCTGGGGAGTAAACAGAAGGCTACACAAATGAACTCGCATCAAACCAAGAAACTTCTAGACTCCATGGTTGCCTTTTGAGTAGTGTCTTGAATGAGTACAGGGGCCTTTCTTCCTGGGGGTAGGGTAGGAACAGAAAGGAGGACAAAGAAGGAGCCAAAAACACCTCCAAGTACGTCCGAGATGATGGATCAAACTGGATCAGAGAATCTCAACCTTCGCTGTGCACCAGAATCTCCAGGGGAACTTAAAAAACAAACAAACAGACAAACAAAAAACACCACCAGCCAGGGCCCATTCACAGATGGTCTGATTCAGTTAGTCTAGGGTGGGGCCCAGGCATAAGTACTTTTTTAAAAACTCCTTGGGAGATTCTAATGCACAGGGAGGGTTTGATGCTAATGGTTGTCCGAATGGGGAGACTGAGGCCCAAAGACAGATGGTAAATGAAGCTGATGATACAGAGCCTCAGCAGCAGAGACAATTCAAGCCCAAGTCTCCCGATTCCTAGCTCAGTGTCTTTTGATGGCTGCAGATGCATGACCTCTTTTCACAAGGGCACTGGAGTCATTCATTCATCAAGGGATTTTCCAAATGCTTTATGTACCAAGTGCTATATTAGGCACTTTGTATGGGTCATATAAATGGTAGGTTGTGGAGCTGGGATTCATTCTTTTATTCATTCATTTATTTAACTGGATGATGCCTGGCTACCATTTCTGAACGTTCTGATCAAAGATTCTAAAGAAGAATCCTGATCAAAAGGGGGAAAAATTTGAACCAGAATTTCAATTCTCATGGAATCTGGATTTTCTGGAGCCATTAAGGCTGGATGAGCCCCCGAAACTACTACCCTGAGATAATCTTTAACCCTGAAACCATAAACCATACATTCCTTGAAGCTTTCTTTAGACCAAACAACAGTCTAGCTTAACTAGTAAAGAATGTCTGTGGTAAACACTGTGCTCTTTTAAAGAACTTACTATATGGGACCAAATTGTTAACAGAAACTTGAAAGGTTAGATGGGAAGCTTAAGGGGAAGTGAGTCTACGTCATAGGGGAAGAACAAATCAGAAAAGGAGGGTGAGAATGGCTGCACAATTTGAAGAATGTGATCACTGTCACTGTACTGTACATGTAGAAATCGTTGAATTGGTATATACTTTGTTGTGCACATTTTCAACAATAAAAAAGTGCTGGTATAGGGGAAAAACAACTTGAATAACAGCAGATTTCTCATCAGGAACTACGGAAGCCAGAAGGAAGTGGCACAACATTTTTCAAGTGTTGAAAGAAAAGAACTGTCAACCTAGAATCCTATATGCAGAGGAAATATCCTTCAAGAATGAAGAGGAAATCAAGAAATTCTCAGATGAAAGAAAACTAAGAGACTTTGTCACAGCAGACCTACCTTAAATGAATGGCTAAAGGAAGTTCTTGAAACAGAAAGGAAGTAATTAAAAAAAAAAAAAGAAAGAATGAAAAAAATCTTTGAACATCAGCAAGAAAGAAAGAACAAGAGAAAGAGTAAAAATATGGCTAAATAAAGTCACTTAAAATAGTTCATCTCCATTTGGTTATGCCACCAACTCAATATACAGTTTGGTTTGCTTGTTTCAGTTTGCTATCAATTTTTAGGAGTTACCCTTTCAAATGTGTTGTATAATTACATAAAATATTTACATGGTTCCAAAGTCAAATCTACAAAATAAACCATATTTGGAGAGAAAAATATGTTACTAGGAAGGCAGCAGAGAAGTAAGCCACCAGTAAGTGCTTTCCCAGGGAGCTCAGGGGCACAGCGGAGGACCCTGTAATGCCAACTGGAGAGGGGTAGGGACCGGGAAGTCTTCCTGGAGGAAAAAAAAAAAAGCAAACTGTTGCTGTCGAGTCGATTCTGACTCATAGCAACCCTACAGGACAGAGTAGAACTGCCCCATAGAATTTCCAAGGAGCACCTGGTGGATTTGAACTGCTGACCTTCTGGTTAGAGCTGTAGCTCTTAACTACTACGCCACCAGGAAATGACATCTAAACTAACCTCTGAAGGATGAGTAGGAGCTAGCGGGGTGAAGAGGGCAGGGACCAGGAGCTTGGCTGCACCCAGGCCTTCACTCCTGATCTCCACCACATGGGGGTCATTGAAGACCCACAAACCACAGAATTTGTCCACCAGTGTGGCATGCTGGGGCCCCTCTCTGCCCTCCACGGCCTGCTCAGACACATCTGGCAGAAGGTCTAGGCCAACCTATTCCATTCAAGGTCCGATGGCTTGGTCCTAGTTACCACGGCAACCCTGCCTGGTAGGAAGCTTAGCTGGGTGTTTAGCTTAGGAATCTGTCTCACTGAACCCTGGGTGTAGTATATTCTCTTCTGATTTCTTTTCTTTTGTGTCAACCATCTGAATGATGACTTAGGGCAGGTTTGCAAGCAGCCCACAGCCTTGTCCCTCGGCATTTGTTCCCCCAAATAACCTCTTGTTTGCTTTCACTTTGTAACCCAGGGTCGCCTGAGGAATGGACATCTGAACGAACTGCAATGTGCCAAGGGCAGTGACAAAGCCCCTGCAGTGGGAAATCCATGCTGTGTCAGAGAAGACCCAGGAGGAAGGGGTAGGTAGACCCAGAAGTCTTGTGCCACAGTACGGGTTTTTGGAGGGGTTTTGCAAAGGGTTTTGGAGGGGTTTTGCAAAGGGACCCACCTTGGTGCAGGAATGCTAAACACCCACCTTTGTCTCCCTTCTGGCTGTTGGAATGTCCAGTGAGTTCCAGGGAAGGCAACATAAGGTCAGGAAAACAGCCTCTCTTAACATGATGGTGGTGGGTCTTGCTAGGGGTTCCCCAATATTCATTCACTCCTTCTCTCTCATTGTAATAGAATCTCTGCTTTTAAGCTGGGCACATGACTGCTTAGAACAAATACTACATTTCCCAGTCTCCCTTGTGGCTAAGTGTGGCCATGTGGTGAGTTCTAGATGAGGAATGGGAGTAGAATTAATGTGTGCAACTTCCTGTGCCCTTAGAGGCAAGGATGGGTCCTCCCTTGCCCCTTTTCTGCTGGCTGGAATGGGGCCAGCTTGGATGACATCACCAAGCAACAGGATGGACGGAGCCTGGACTCTAGTCACATCTGCAGACCAGAACTGCCCTGTTAGCTTGGCCTTTTAGGTGAGAAAGAAATACACTTCTTTCTTGTTGAAGACACTGCTATTCTGAGTCTCTGTCAATTGTCTGGTTTTCAGAAAAGCAAATTTTGAGTGGACATTCATTCATTCAACAATTCATTTGCTAGTGAGGTACCAAATACCACCGTGTGACAGGTGCTGCTCTAGATATGGCGATAAGCAAGGGGCTGTCACTTACATTCAGAGAGGACAGAAAATGACAATTGAGTGAACAGATTCATAAGGAGTTAAGCTAATGTCAAACACTGACGCATAAGCACAGCACCACTGCCATGTCGGCTTCGGCCTGGAGTCTGCCCTGTGCTGTTTATTACCTGTCTGCGATGAGATAAATATGGAAGGGAAGAGTCGCTGTCTGGGAACGCCGAGAGCTATTTAACAGAGTAATCGTATGTCTGCTGAATCTAATAATAAAACATCAAGGCTTGTAATTTGGATGTTTTTGTAAAAAATTCATTTTTTCATTATTGTCCCTAAATATTTTTCCCTCTAATCGCCTCTTCCCCAAGAAATTTTAATATCACAGATATATTGTGTTTCTGTTTAGGTTCTGTCTATATAATTGTGCTTCATACATAAAAAGAGTAAGGATTTTTCACATACCCCCAAACCATTTTTGTCCCCCTGAGGGCTATATTGACCCCACTGAGAATGTATGCCCTAGTCATTCATTTTTATTTATTTTACATGAAGAAAACAAAACCCCTGGCCCTTAATTACAGCGAGTCTGAGGAGCACTGGGTGCTATAGCACCTGGAGGGGGGGCCTCCGTCCCAAGTAAAGAGCGTTCCCTTCCCAGGTATCGGACACTGCGCTAAGACCGCCAAGACCGTTAACAGCGAATCAATTGATGCTACCGTCTACCCTCCAAGGTAAATATTAGTATTCCATTCACAGAAACTCAGTTTTGGAAAGGTTCTGTGACTCATCCAGGAGTGTCTGAGCTGGAATTCAAAACTGCGCTTCTCACTACCTCCCAGTACTGTCTCCTGCAGCCTGTCTCCCAGGCCTCAGCAGCAGCAAAGAAAGGGTGTAGAAAAGCCCAGAAAGATCCAAACTCAGCCTTCTGCCACATTCCTGGATATTCTATGCTTTGAGTCCTGATAGAAGAGATTATATCTGAGTCCCAAGGATCCTTTCAATCCCAGCTGGAGTTTAATCCCAGCCTTACCCTTTCAGTGGAACTCCTGAGTGATGCAAATGGTTAATGTGCACGGCTGCTAACCAAAAGGTTGGAGGTTTGAGCCTACCTGGAAGTGCCTAGGAAGAAAGTCCTGGCCATCTACATCCAAAAGATCAGGACTTGAAAACCTTACGGAGCACAGTTCTACTCTGACACACATGGGGTCACCATGAGTCAGAGTTGATGCCACAGCCACTGGTTTTTTGGTAACCCCCTTAGCACCAACCTTGTGTCCTTTTTCCATCTTCTTCTTTCCCTTTGGCAATTTACTGGCTTAATACTAACCAGGCTGCTGAGACTCCCCGCGGAAGGCTTTTGTGAACAGCAGGAAGACAAGTTGGGCCCAGACCTCCTGGGCAACATGAGCTGTGCTTCTGAGATCACAAAACAGCCCTTGTACACGGGACTAATTTACAATAAGAGGAGGTTCTGGATCCTTCTAAGGCTGTCAGTTTGGAAAGATCCATTATCCTTTATTACAGCAGTCAGAAGCAGGGCTGGGGTCCCCCGTGGGGTCACACTGCATGTAATTTGGGAAGTGAACATGCTTACTGCACTGATCTGAGCAGACGATACCATACCTTCCTGTTTTCCCAAAGATGGGAGATAATTCCATAAACAGCCCGCGCCCGCCTGTGATACGGGGGTGAACTCCCTGCGAACTCTGCCCCAGCTGTGCAATCAAAGAGCGCGCTTCAGAGCGGCCTGCTAAACTCCAGGTCAAATTTTACACGGTGGATGAGACACCTAAAAGATCATATATGGATATGTTAATGAAGAAATAATGAAGACATTGGAGGAATTGTGTGCTTTCGGGATATTTCTTTTCAGCTTCGTTGCTGAGAAAGCGCCCCAACAGTGCTCCTCGGTCCGAGGTGGACGATTTGATTTCATTCTTCCTCCACCAGTTACTCCTCACTTAGTCATCACCATCCGGAGGCAGCAGGTGAGCTAGGGACTACGGGAGGGAGGCAAGCATGTCAGGGTCATGTTCTGAGATATTGCCCTGGGACACGTCCTCCCAGACCATCACCTCATGGGTCATGGACCCTGAGCTGGGATGCAGCAGGGTAGGCAGATGAAACAGCAGAAATAACTTATCCCGGCTCTTCTGTTCCAAAGTTTAGGTCATAGAGTCTGGTAGGATTCAAGGTGCAGGCCAATGCTTCTCCCAATATCAGTGGTGAAGGAGCTGAGTTTCAAATGTCTAATCCTTAGGGGACCAAGATGTGGTTCCACTGCACATGACTGGCAGGCAACTCATGCCACAGGCAACTCACTAAGTGATTTCGACCGCTCCCAGACTGGTCTACACCCTGTGCAACGAGATGAGTCTATGCTCACGTGCTGGGATGCTGTGGCTATATCCAATTATTCTAAGAGTTTCTCTCTCTTGTTCTCAGTTTCTGTATTTATGTTACTGCAGACCAGTAAGAGTCTGTGGACTGACCCCAGTTGGTGGACCACACAATGAATTAGGCTGATGTAGACAAGGCTTAGTAAGAATATGAAGGAAGAGGGGCTTTCCCAAAGGGGGGAGAGCAGTCTCCTGGATTAGAAAAAGAGGGAAGAGAAGGCAGGAGAGACAGCTGCTGGCAAAGCAGCAAGACCTCCAAATCAGAAATGGCTATGCATGACGAGCCCAAGCTTGTTGGTGTTAGGTGCGTCAATTTGGCTCAGACTCATGGTGACCCTTTGTACAACAGAACTAAACACTGCCTAGTCCTGCGCCATCCTCACAACTGTTGCTATGTTTGAGCCCGTTGTTGCAGCCACTGTGTCAATCCATCTCGTTGAGGGTCTCCCTCTTTTTTGCTGACCCTCTACGTTACCAAGTATGATGTCTTTCTCCACTCAGTTGGTCTCTCCTGATGACATGTCCAAAGTAAGTCTTGCCATCCACGCTTCTTAGAAGCATTTTGGCTGTACTTCCTCCAAGACAGATTTGCTCATTCGTGGAATATTCAATATTCAATATGGTATATTCAATATTCTTTGCCAACACCATAATTCGAATGCATTAATTCTTCTTTGGTTTTCCTTTTTCATTGTCCAGCTAGGCAGCACATCTTAAACACTTACAGGCCCAGCAGGTAATGTAAGTGATGGAAGTAGCTGGGCGCAGGCACAATGATAAACAGCAAATGACAGAGAGCTTCTTTGGTGGTGGGGAACAGTAGGGAGTGGTGGGGACTGTGGCAAACTGGAATGCATAAACTCTATCTAAGGAGCAGCAGTTTGTGGCAGACACTGTCTGGATCCCCAAAAGCCAGTCCCAGTTCTTTTCTCCCTTGCTAGCTTCTCTCTGTAAAGGCTGACAAACAAAGATTTTTGCTTTCCCAGACTTCCTTGAAGCCTGAAGATGGCCGTGCAATCTAGTTCTGGCCAAGGGGCTTCTGGAAAAAAACTTTTTTTTTTTGTTCCGCTGGCTACGTCTCAACTTCCTGTCCTGGATCATTTGAAGATGGAACACCCGGAGTGATAGTAACTGTCTTGGGACACGTGGCAACAAGCATAAAATCCACAATCCATATGCTGAGGTTGAGGGAGGAGAAGGATTAGAAGAATCTGGGTCCTTTATGATATGCTTGAACTGCCAAACCAACCTTGAGGGTCTACCTCCAGACTTTTTATTAAATTATACAATACATTTCATTATGGCTTAAGCCAGTGATAGTTGGGCTTTTTTATTATTTGCAGCCAAAAGCACTCCTATTGATGCAATGTTACTCAGTTCCAGCCAACTGCTGCCACGTAGGAATGTGAGTCTAATGTAGCTAGAGCTTCTGATTTTTCAAGAGAAATCAGAAATCTGTATTTGTATATGAAGTTTCTCAACTTTTTAAAATGTCGGCAACAAATGCAAATTCATTGGGCAAAAAAACAAAAACATGTTTGTCTGAAGTAGATGTGGCCTGTGGGCTTACAGTTTGTGATCTCTGGTCTAGAAAGACAGAACAGTGAAAGGTTCCTATTCTCCAGATGGGGCAAAGACGCATGCCATGACGAGTCACAGACCTGAAGGGACCTTGAGGACGAAGACAGTGGACATGTCAGTAGCAGTGCGTGTTTCCCAAGGATGGAGGACCGAATGAGTCCCTCGACCTACCAACAAGTAGGTATTAGGTAAGATCTCAGATGTGGTCAAAATTCTTGAGGAAAGTCCCAAAGGACTAAGATGAAACTTCCCCACTAACCTAGAGGAATGGTGGCTTAAAATAGAAATTACATTGAAATGCTGAAAATAAAGTCAGTTCCATTTTTTATGCACTAGAGCACACAAATTGAGATTTATACCTTCTACATGAGGGACAGAGGAATTCTTTATGACCCTGGAACTCTGTTTCCCCCAAGGTCAGGAAACCTGTGTGGACAGCCGCCGAAGCTAGCGCTTCCCTTTTTGGTCATCTTGAACCTCAGGTGCTAACGTAGAGCTAATTTAGTTTATGGCACATTTTCCTCATTAGTCCACTTAAGCTCCCCTCTTTTGTTTATTAGTTCCTTCTCCCCCCACCCCATTCCCCATCACTCCACAGGCCATAATTCTAGTGTGTATGTGTTTTTACACGATGTGCATTATTGCTTTGTGGGCAGGTAGTAATTTCTGTAAATTCTGTGTTACATTTCATACGGTGTCTCAGTTTTTTTTTAACTGAGCATTAGGTTCTTAAGATTTATCATGTTCCTGTGGGTACGTCTTGTCTGTGACATGTCATTCCTTTTCAGGGGTGGATTATCCAATAGGCAAAGTAAGCACAGTGCTTACCTTGCTTACCAGATCATCTGTAATGAACAATTTCATAGTTTTTCACCACATCAAAGGTTCTGCTTCTAGGTATGGCTGGCATCTGTCTCTCTCCCAACTCCATAGCACCTTCTTACAGAATCAAAGACTCTGCAAAATTACAACCCCTGATGGGGATGGATTAGCCAGTGAGCAAGGTAAGCACCGGCTTACTTGTGCTTACTTCCTAATTACAAGTAAGCCCGTGCTTACCTTGCTTATTGGGCAATCTGCCCCTGTTCTTTTTACATTTCATACCGTTTCTCATTTTTTCACCCAGCAATACGTTCTTAAGATCCATCCACATTGCTATTTTTACAGAGCTCTAGCAGCTGCCCCTGAGGAGCTCTAGCAGCACAAAAGGTTAAGCGCTCATCTGCTAACCAAAAGGTTGGCAGTTTGAATCCACCCAGCGACTCTGCAGGAGAAAGACCTGGCGATCTGCTTCCATAAAGATTACAGCCTAGAAAACCCTACGGGGCAGTTCAACTCTGTCACAGGGGGTCACTATGAGTTAAAATCCACTCACTGGCACCTATCAACAACAGCAGCAGCTGCCCAGTCCTGCATCTTGTGCAGTCTCCATGTCTCCCCTGCTCGCTCGCCCAGGGAAGGCATCCAGGTTGCGTCCATCTCTGCCTACCACAAATGAAGCTGCCATGAACGTCCTTGAGCACACCCCCTTGTGGACCTGTGTGTGAGTTTCCTTGGAATATATCCCCAGGAGTGGGACTGCTGGTCACAGGGGCTGTGGAGGCCTGAGGCCCCTAAGGACTGGGTGAGGGCTGGCAGAGTGGCTGCCTAGTGCACATTCCCGCCAGCAGCGCCAATGATTCCTGTATCCTCGCGTCTCCACTCACCAACCCCCCAAAACAAACAAACACACAAAAACCAGTTGCCCATCAAGTCAGTTTCAACTCCCGGTGACCCATGTGTGCAGCGCAGAACTGTACTCCAGAGGATTTTCAAGGCTGTGACCTTTTGGAAGCAGACAGCCAGGCTTTTCTTCTGAGGTGCCTCTGGGTGTGTGTGAACTGCCAACCTTTCGGTTAGTAGCCGAGCACTTAAATGTCTGCGCTGCCCAAGGACTCCTCCCCACTAACAGTTGACATAACTCCACTTGCGAATTTTTGCCATCTTAATAGGACGAACATGCTATCTCATTTGTTGTGCTGAATTCACATTTCTCTGATTGCTGGGGGCTCTGAACCTCCCTTCTTGGGCTTGCTGCCCTCTGGATTTCCTCTTCTTGAAAAGGAGAAGGGGACAGTCACCCTGAAAATCTCTCCTGCCTCTCCTGGGCCAAGCCCAGCTTTCACAAAATCTAAGCCCTTGGAAGCCTTTCAGTCACTGGCATTAGCAGTTAGACAAATAATAATAAAATAATAATAGCTTCCACGTATTGAGAACTTATTATCTGCCTGCAGGCGAATCATTTTACAGGCATTATCTTGTTTAATAGTCACCACAGCCCTAGGAAGTAGGTGCCACTAGGAAGTGGCTGAGGCAGGGTTCAAGCCCAGGTCAGCCTGGCTCTGAAGCCCAGGCTCTTAGCCAGCGTGTGGTCCTCTCTTCCAAACAGCTCATGGGGTCACCAGGGAACAGCACAGGTCACTGCCGCCTTGGTTCTTTCAGGCCAACCTGATTTTGCTGTCACCCACAGAGTGGACATGCCCTCCCAGGCAGTACAAAGAAAGCCTCATGGATAATCCCAACAAATAAGCACCCAGGAATCAATCTAACCTGGCGCTGGAACTCATCTGACAATTTCTCCCCCACAGCTGAGGGACCTACTATACTGGGTCCCTTGTGGCACTCAAAAACATGTATTCATTCAACTTAATTAGGTCTTAAATTTTTTTTAAATTTATTTTGTTGTTGTTGAGAATATACACAGCAAAACATACACCAATTCAACAGTTTTGTACAATCCAGTGACACTGATTACATTCTTCGAGTTTTGCAACCGTTTGCACCCTCCTTTTCTGAGTTGTTCCTCCCCCATTAACGTAAACTCACTGCCCCCTAAGTTTTCTAACTCATCTTTTGAGGAGCTGTGGTCAATTTGATTCCATATAGATAGACCTTAAAAGAGCACAGTGCTCAGGGCAGACATTCTTTACTAGTTAAGCTAAACTACTGTTTGGTTTTAAGAAGACTTCAGGGGACATTAAACTTAATTAGTCTTACCGAGGCCGGTATTAAAATGAAATTGCTGAAAGCATACCAGGGACTGTAGGTGAGAAAGATCTAGAAGTGTAACTGGCAGGTGATTTTTTCTAGCCTGGAAGGGGGTGGAAGACAATAGAGAATCCACACATAATTGATTATTTGCCATGGTGATGATGGACAAGTGGTTGGACTTTCTAAGCCTTGGTTTCCCTGTAAAATCTGTTTAATCTGTAAGATGGAGCTCGGTTTAAACTGTAAAATGGAGCTAAGAGTAGTTTATTTATTTGGTTCATTATGAGGATTCTGTGACATAAGGCGCATAAAGGGCTTACTTAGCTCAGAGTCCAGCACAGGGCAAGTGCTCAATAAATGGTAGCTGGATCCTTATGGTTGGTGTATTAATAACCACCACTGGGGATGTCAGCAATGCTAGTATTTCACTGATCTGCCATTTCTTTTTAATTCAGGGCAATAAAAATATCCAGGGAAGGTAAAAAATAAAAACCAAAACCAAACTTGGATAGGGCCAAACAGCAGAGCCAGAATAAAGACAAAGGATTTGTACCCAGACTGAGTTGTCAGCTCTGAGACCAATAGGGACATATGGTCCGTGTACCAGGAAAGGAGGCGTCCATATCTGTTTCGCTGACGCTGACTTGTCTAGCCCATTTTGCCTTAAAAGCTCCAAACGCATACCCAGAGCTTGTTCTCTTGCATCTTTGCTCCACGTGGAGTCCAGCCCACATCTGTGTTCAATCAAATCAGTTGCTAAATGTCACAATGGCCTCATTCACAGGTAGCATAAAGCATATTTAACTGGTAATAAAACAATCTGCATTCCTGCGAATGCCATTTCGGATGGCTGCCCTGTCACTGTGTCTCTGCCACATGGGTCGGTATCACTGCCGTGGCAGAGATGAGGGGAAAGGGGGCCAAGGGCAATAATGCTGTAAAGGAGAAAGCCGTTACATGTTGATCCATATGTGCACAGATGCCCAGAATGTAGCGCTAGATGGAAAAAAGGCAACTTGAAGAATAGTGAGGTTACTCCGGGTATGCCCTAGACTGAACATTTATATGCATTAATTTCAGTTTATCAGCAAATTAATAAAGTTGAAAGGCCTCTTGGAGGAGGCGACATTGGAGTAGAAGCTTAATGAATAGGAAAGAGCCAGCCACATGAAGATGTGGGAGGAAGAGCATTCCACATGGGGGGAACAGCAAAGTGCAAAAGCCCTGAGGTGGAAGGAACTGAAAGAAGTCCACTGTGAGTGAAACAGAGAGGATAAGGGGAGACAGCATGTGAGATGAAGTCAGCGACCTTTTCAGGGGCTCAATCAGGCAGGGCCTGAGGAGTCACAGTCAGGCATTTGGATTTATTTCTGATTGCATGGGAAGATCTGGATGAGGTTTTTAAGCAGGGGAGTGACATGATCTGATACAACACAGGGAAGGACTGACCGTCTGACTTCACCCAGTGTGGTGGAAACAGATCAGGGGATCCCAGTGGACCCCAAGACCAAATGCACTATTCTTACCGCCAAGTATCTTCTCTGGAGGGACTCTTAGGAGTGGTAACCCATAAAGATTAGAGTTTCTAAGACAAGTTATACATGTTGTAGAGAAACTTTCACTGCTGATATAATGCCCAGAAAAAGGCACTGAAGTTAAAGATGTCTTATACTGCTGTGGTGGACATTTGACAAGGATGGAGCATATGACTGGGCCAATTAGTGCATCACATTCCCCTGATTGTTTTGGGGGTATGCGCTTGAACCAGGTCCAGTGAAAGGGGATCTCAAGATGTTGTTCTGGAAAAGAGGCTGGAGCCATTTGGCTATCATGAGAACAGAATCTATCTAAGGTAAAGAGATAGATAGATAGTTATGGATTGAATAGTGTCTCCTCAAAACATGTATTGTAAATCCTAAACCCCTACACCTGTGGGTGTAATCCTATTTGGAAATAGGACTTTCTTTGTTACGTTAATGAGACCATTATTAGTGTAGAGTGTGTCTTAAGTCAATTACCCTTGAGATATAAAAAGAGTAGATTAGGCACAGAGAAGAAAGCACAAGCGGAGGGGCAGATAGATGCCACATGAAGATCGCTAAGGAACCCAAGAACAGAAGCTAAAAAGAGAGACAGACCTTCCCCCAGAGCCAACAGAGAGACAGAGAGCTTTCCCCTACAGCCGGCACCATAAATTTGGACTTCTAGGAGCCCTGGTGGCACAGTGGTTAAGAGCTCAGGTGGCTAATCAAAAGGTGGGCAGTTCGAATCCACCAGCTGCTCCTTGGAAACCCTATCGGGCAGTTCTACTCTGTCCTGTAGGGTCGCTGTGAGTTGGAATTGACTTGACAGCAACAAGTTTGGTTTTTTGGCTAGCTTCCTAAACTGTGAGAAAATAAATTTCTGTTCGTTAAAGCAACCTGTGGTATTTCTGTTACAGCGGCAGTAAGAAACTAAGATAGACAGATAGATAGAGAACCCATTGCAGTTGAGTCAATTCTGACTCATAGTGACCCTATAGGACAGAGTATACAGATACCAGATATTCTGACATTTTTGAGTCGGGGATCCAGCTATGCCAGGAGCCCACCATACTGGATTTTCTAGTTATTTAAGTCAATAAGTCTCTCATTTTTAAAAACATTAAGCCAGTTTGGGTTGGGTTTTATTTTATGCGTGCCTGAAATAGTCCTAACTGAATCCAAAGTTCATAGATAACAAGTAGATGGAGATGGGAACAGGGCCTGGCATATCTGTAAACTAGCTGGATGCTCCCATGATTGAGTCCTGGGATCCCACCTCTGAAACACTGCACCTGAAAGATGTAGGACAGTAGCAGAAAGAACCCCAAACAGGAAGCCAAGAGACCTGGGTTCAAGACCAGCTCCGCCCATAACTCACTGTATGACCATGGGTATGAAACATCTTGGGAAGCTCAGCCTTCTCCTTGTAAAACGAGGATGCCTGGTGAGATGATGTTTCGAACATTCTGCAATGCTATGGCAGAGACGCGGGCTGTTGCCAAAGATTCTAGATTTATTCCTTCGCCTCAAGGAGATTTATGGAGCCCTACTGTATATATAGGTGTTGACTACTGGGCAAGGGGCAATGAATGCACTTATTTTCTGTCTACCCCTTTTAGAAGATGCAGGAGGGCAGGGAGTTTTCTTTGGTTCACTGATTTATCTCACGCACCTACGCACCCATGCACAGATAAACCTGTGCACATTAGACATTCAATTATTACCTGCTGAATAAACGAATAAAACCCGGTGTCTTTCCTCAAGAAGAACTGATAGATTCATGAATTCAACAAATATTTATTCATTGTCAATACTATAGTGATGCTATATGAATTTTGGGGAAAAGAGATGAATAAGACATGATCTATATCCTCAGGGCCATTCATTCATTCCTTCAAACTGACATGACAGTAGGCAGAGACTGAGAAAGGTTAAGTATGCGGAATAGCATGTCAGATGGTAGTTAAGTGCTGTGGATAGACCTAAAGCAAGAACAGGAGATAAGGAATGTGGGGCGTCATTCGAACAAAACGGAGTCAGGGAAGGCTCCACATTTGCATAAAGACTTGTAGGAGAGGAGAAAACAGAAGTGCAGAGAGGTTAAATTGTCTGAGATCACAGTAAGTGGCAGAGCTGGGATTTGAACACAGGTCTGTCTGACTCTGGGCTCTATTTTTAAATTTTATAGAACCAACATTTTTTTTAAAAAGCTATTTTAAGTTTACAAAAAAATTGTGCAGAAACTACAAAGAGTTCTCATATATCCTTTCTCCCCTCTACACACTTGTTTCTCCTGTTAAGATCTTTCATTGGTGTGAAACATTTGTTACAATTGATGAACCAACATGGATACACTATTTACTAAAGTCCTTACATTAAGGTTCACTCTGTTTTGTCCAGTTGTATGGGTCTGACAAACGCCTAATGTCATGTGTCCACCATTACAGTTATCATACAGGATAGTTTCACCGCCCTTAAAATGCCCTGTGCTCTATCAATTCATGCTCCCTACCCTCTCCCTGAACTCCTGGCAACTACCAGTCTTTTCACTGTTTTCACAGTCTTGCCTTTTCCAGAATGTCATATAGTTGGAATCAAACGCTACGTAGCTTTTTCAGACAGTTTTCTTTGACTTAGCAATATGTAATTAAGGTTCCTTCGCGTCTTTTTATAACTTGACAACTCATTTCTTTTTATCTCTGAATAATAACGCTCTGTTGTTTGGAGCCCTGGTGGTGCAACGGTTAAGTGCTTGGCTGCAAACCGAAAGGTTGGTGGTTTGAAGTCACCCAGAGCTCCATGGGAGAAAGATCTGGTGATCTGCTCCCGTAAAGATTACAGCCTAGAAAATCTTGTTGTTGTTAGGTGCCGTCAAGTTGGTTCCGACTCACAGCAACCCTATGTACAACAGAATGAAACACTGCCTGGTCCTGTGCCGTTCTCACAATTGTTGCTATGTTTGAGCCCACTGTTGAAACCACTGTGTCAATTCATCTCCTTGTGGCTTGGGACAGGCGCACCTTAGTCCTCAAGGTGACCTCTTTGCTTTTTAACCCTTTAAAGAGGTCTTTTGCAGCAGATTTGCCTAATGCAATGTGTCTTCTGATTTCTTGACTGCTGCTTCCAGGGGTGTTGATCGTGGATCCAAGTAAAATGAAATCCTTGGCAACTTCAATCTTTTCTCCATTTTATCATGATGTTGCTTATTGGTCCAGTTTTGAGGAATTGTGTTTTCTTTATGTTGAGATGTAATCCGTACTGAAGACTGTAGTCTTTGATTTTCATCAGGAAGTGCTTCAAATCCTCTTCACTTCTAGCAAGCTAGGTTGTGTCATCTGCATATCGCGGGTTGTTAATGAGCCTACCTCCAATGTGATGCTGTGTTCTTCTTCATATAGTCCAGTTTCTAGGATTATTTGCTCAGCATACAGATTGAATAAGTATGGTGAGAGACTACAACCTTGACACACACTTTTCTTGGTTTTAAACCACGCAGTATCCCCTTATTCTGTTTGAATGACTGCCTCTTGGTCTATGTACAGGTTGCTCATGAGTACAGTTAAGTCGTCTGGAATTCCCATCTTTGCAACGTTATCCATAATTTGTTATCCTATAGGGCAGTTCGACTCTGTCCCATGGAGTCGTTATGAGTTGAAAATCAACTTGACGGCATCCAACAACAGCAACATTATTTGTTTGTTTTAAATTTTTTCTATTGTGGTAAATATATGTATATCTGTATAACCAAGCGTTTGCCCTTTCAACATTTTTTACATGTACAATCCAGTCACATTATGTTCATCATGTTCTGCAACCATGACCACTATCCATTAAGGCCTATTGTTTTTAATCTCAATTTTCTTCCACTTCTAACCTGCTTTAATTCCCATCCCATTAGGAGTTTCATTAGTTTCGGTGGGTGTTTGGTTTCATCTAGCTAAAAATTCCTTTCCCCCCCTTTCTCCCAATGCACCCCTAGACGTTGTACACACCCCGCACAGTTCTGATTCCTCAAGAGCAGATGGCTGCCTGCCGGGCTGCGCGGACGGCGTTTTGTGACGCCAGCCACAGGCACTGTGGACACGCCGCAATGCGAAGCCCTGCAGAATGCGCTGTTATAACTCTCTGCAGCCAACACTCACCAACGAGGGGAAGTCCGCTGAAGGCCAGGGTCTCGCCCTGGGGAAACCGAGGCCAACATCTGGTTTGTGACAGGGTGGCTGTCCAAAAAGCCACGTTATGATCTCTGGTCTAAAGTTTCCTGGCAGTAAATACAACCTTCTCCAAATTGATACTTTTTCAAATAGAGAGGTCAAGTGCTCACCAAAATGACCTCCCACGGCAATCCTCGAATGCCTCATAAGATCACAAATCCTACATCTGTCTGTCGTGACGGGCAAGGCGCCTCGTAAAACGCTGCTGCATTCTCAGGTACCCTTGCTGGAGCGCAGGGCTTGCTCTCTCCGAATGTCAACCCCACTCCTCTGCTTACAAAGTCGCCTGTCTCAAGTGTTTACCATGAGGAATAAGGTTCCTTCCGCAGACCTGTAAATTCCAAGTGGGCACATCTAATGCACACGGGGAGAATGCAGAAACCATGGCTTCCCTCCCTTAAGATGTCTCCCACTTTGAGATCAAAGCCTTCTTGTCCTTGGTCCCACTAGCCGTAATTCACTCCCTGCCCCCAAACTTCACGTTGCTTTTACAGGTCTGATGGTGAGAACAGCTGTGGACCTTGGCTTTCATCTCTGCTGGGTCTACTTCCCCTTCTCTGGTCATCTCTTCCATCTTCATAGCTTCAATTATTTCCAAAGTTCCAGAATTTAGGTGATGCTTCTCCTCATTACTAGTTTGTGTTTGTAAGCCTGTCTTAAAACTGTGAAGGGTATTCACACATATAGAGCATGTCCTATGTACTAGGTCAGCCCAAATGACAGATGAGTGCTGTCGAAAGTTTTGGTTTATTTTATATTTCCCCCTCTCTATATATAAACAAAGCATTTAAATCAAGGGGGATGGACTCTGATGATCAAGGTTAACATCACCAGTAATAAAGACATATTGATACCATATAGTCCCTGGTAAGATCTCTTGGAGTCCCCGGGTGGTGCAGTTAAGTGATGGGCTACTAACTGAAAGGCTGGTGGTTTGTTACCCACCCAGAGGTGCCTTGGAAGAAAGGCCTGGCGTTCTACTTCAGAAAGGTCATAGCCATGAAAACCCTACGAAGCACAGTTCTACTCTGATGTATATGGGGTCATCATGAGTTGGAATCAACTCAACGGCGACTAGAAAAAAAAAAAAAAGATGTACTCGTGTGGCCTTCTTGGCAGAAATGCACAGCCTGAATGTAATCATGAGAAAACATACACCCAAACTGAAGGACATCTACAAAGTACCTGACCAGTACTCATGAAAGACAAAGAAAGACGGGGATCTGACACAATTTGGGGAGAACTAGGAGGTACAACAACTAAATGCAATGTGGGGTCCTGGGTCAGATCCTGGAATACAATGACATTAGTGGGTAAGCTGGTAAAAATCCAAATAAGGTCTTAAAAAAAAAAAAAACCAAACCCGTTGCCATCAAGTCCATTCCGACTCACAGCAACTCTATAGGACAGAGTGAAACCACACCATAGAGTTTCCGAGGAGCAACTGGTGGATTTGAACTGCCAACCTTTTGGTTAGCAGCTATAGCACTCAACCACTACGCTACCAGGGTTTCCTATAATGTCTATAGTTCAGTTGAAAGCACTGTTGCTGTTAGCTGCTGCGGAGTCAGCCCCTGATGCATGGCAACACCATGCACAACAGAATGAAATGCTGCCCCATCTTGCACCATCTACATTGGTTATGAATCAGACCATTGTGATCCATAGGGTTTTCACTGACTGATTTTCAGAAGTAGATCACCAGGCCTTTATTCCAAGTCTGTCTTAGTCTGGAAGCTCCGCTGAAATCTGTTCAGCATTATAGCAACACACAAGCTGCCACTGACAGATGAGTGGTGGCTAAGCGTGAGGTGCATTGGCCAGGAATCAAACCTGGGCCTCCCGCATGGAAGGCAAGAATTCTACCACTGAATCACCACTGCCCCCCAAAGTGCTGTACTGATGTTAATTTCTGGTTTGATCAGCGCACTGTGGTTATGGAAGACGCTACATTAGGGGAAGCTGGATGAAGGGTATATGGAAACTGTCTATACTATCTTTGCAACTTTTCTGTAAGTCTAAAATTCATTTGAAATAAAAAGTTAAAGAAAAAAAAATATGAGAGTATGGACCCTGGAGCAGACTGACAGAGTTTCAATGCTACTTACTGGCTACGAGACCCTGGGCAAGTTACTTAACCATTCTGGGCCTCAATCTCTCCATCTGTAAAATGGAGATGAAATTTTTAAAATTTTTTTTTACAGAGTTATGATGAGAATAAAATGAATTAATACACGTAATGTGTTGGAAACTGTACCTGACACTCAGAAATGCTGAAAAAAAGTCATTTACTGTTAGTATCATAATTTTTATTACTATCACTTCTGCTATTTCTCTTTCACAGGAGAGCGTGTTCACTGACATATCTCAAGGGCCTGGAACGATGCCTGGCACACAGTAGGTGTCAACAAACATTTGTTGAGCAAATGAATAAATGTAAGAAGTGTTGGTGGAGTATCCATGGCCTCTTGGAAATGTGGACGCAGCATACGGAAAGCAGCCCCATCAGAAGAAGGCCCCTTTCCTCCTCAAGACACTTTAGCGTCATATGCCGGAAAAGGATCCTGGGGACTATATAAATCTATGATGACTTTGATGTGAAGGGTGCCCCCTAAAGTTGTATAAAACCAAAAACAGTGCCCTGATGGGAAGATATATGCTGGCAAATGGTGTCCAGCTCTGTTCTATACCAACAAATCCCATGAAGACCTTCCCAATGCTCTCTTTCCAGAAATACAGGCTTGGGTCTGTGCTTACAAGGATTTTCTGTCTGCGGACAACTTCACTGGGATTCAAAAACCTCAGAAGAGTTGACCTTTTCCTCCTGTTCACTGCAAAAATGAGATAATTAATCATCAACTTCCCAACATTGGTTGGGAAGGTGTCAACTTCCACTGGGCCACTCCTGTGAGATGATGATGATGTTGTTGTGAGGTACCATCGAGTCGATTTCAACTCGTAATGACCCCATGTGACAGAGTAGAACTGCCCCATAAGGTTTTCTAGGCTGTAATCTTTACGGGGGACAATGAATAAGGAAGAACCGAAGAAGAACTGACGCCTTTGAATTACAGTGTTGGCGAAGAATACTGAATATACCACGGACTGCCAAAGAATGAACAAATCTGTCTTAGAAGAAGTACAGCCAGAATGCTTCTTAGAAGCAAAGATGGCAAGACTTTGTCTCACATACTTTGGACATGTTATCAGGAGGACCCGTCTCTGGAGAAGGACATCGTGCTTGGTAAAGCGGAGGGTCAGCGAAAAAGGGGAGGACCCTCGACGAGATGACTGACACAGTGGCCGCAACAATGGGCTCCAGACTAAAAACGACTGTGAGGATGGCACAGCACCTGGCAGTGTTTCGTTCTGTTGTACACAGGGTCACTATGAGTCTAAACCGACCCGATGGCACCTAACAACAACAATCTTTATGGGAGCAGATCGCCTGGTCTTTCTCTCTTGGATGGCTGGGTGGGTTTGAACTGCCAACCTTTCGGTTAGCAGCTGAGAACTTAACCGTTGTGCCATTAGGGCTCCGAGAGCTTATTATGTGCCAGGCAAGTTTCTGTGAGCTTTGTATGCATTAACTCATTTAATCCTTAAAACAATTCTATAAAGTGGGTATTAACATCAGCCCATTATATAGACAAGGATACTGTGGAACAGAAAGGTTAAGAAACTTGCCCAAGGCCACCCAGCTAGAAAGTGACAAGAAAAACTGCTAAGCAGACCAGGTCATAAATGAAAGAATAAACACTGCCTTAGGAGAACTGCTGTATTCCAGGAAGGGAGCTGGCGGGTCATTTTTTAACAATAGGGAGAAGTAAGCCTGGCTCCAAGGCCACATCCAGTCTCGGGCTGTGGCTGGAAGGTACCTGACGCATTCCTTCCGAGACTTGTCTGTGACCTCCCCAGCCTGAACGTTTGCCTCCCCCTTTTAAAATATTCCTTTTCCATGGTTTCCTTGCCCATGCCCCCCGTCGTACTTAAATATACATCTGCACTGTGGTGAACTTTCATTCCCCTGGAACAAGTTTGCCAGTAAAAACAAAAGTGGCCTCAACATGTAGGAGTTCACAGAGAAGCCCTTTTATGGAAAAGTATAACATTCATGCTCTTGGGCACTGAGCTCGGTAAGACAGAAGAGGATGAACTTTCTTTTATCACAGCTCTATAGAGCTGGAAGGGGTCTGAGGAACCGTCCCTCCCCTCCTCCCTAACTCTCTTCCTTCCTTAAGCATTTATAGTTGCCTAAGGCCGTTGGGTGGCACAAATGGTTTGCACTCAACTACTAACAAAAAGGTTGGTGGTTTGAACCCACCCCGACTAGTGCTGCGAAAGAAAGGCCTGGCGATCTGCTTCCATAAAGATTATAGCCAAGAAAACCCTATGGACCAGTTCTACTCTGTAATATATGGGGCTGCCGTAAGTTGGAATCAAGCTTGGTTTGGTTTTTTAATGGCGGCCTACTGAATATCCATTTCTCTCCATCCTTGCTAAGAGAAGCTCACTTTCCTTTGAAGTGGCAATGCACCCAGGTAAAAATAATCATTTCTCCATTCCACTTTACAGCCAGGGGTGGCCATATGACACAATATAGCAAAACCTGAAAACTTCAGTGTTCCTGAGTGCAAATTTGCGACATTGCTCCTTCCTGCTCCCCCCTTCGTTTGCATGCCTGGAATATGGAGGTGAGGGCTGGAGGTGAGGCAGCCATCTTGTGACCAAGAGGTGACAAGAATGAGGATGAAAGCTACAGGCTAAGGATGGTGGGACAGAAAGATAGAGGGAAGCTGGGACACTGGGTTTTCTGTTGCTTGCGGCTGAATGAACTCTAGCTGATACTGCCCAATGGGTGCCAGGTGTTGTGGCTCCAGTAAGATAAGGGATGGCTTCTACCATCTAGACGCTCAAATCTAGGCCAACTCCTGTTGGGGATGAGAGGAGTGAATGAATGAGGATCAGAGACTGAATGACCAGAGACAGGATTAGAACCCAGCCATATGTCCTAAGAACAGCAGCTCTTCCTAGAAGTCCAGGGTTCCCAAAGTGTGACAGACTGGAGCCAGACTGCCTGGGTCCAAATCCTGGCTTCACTCACTACTCATTAGCTGAGGGACCCTGCACCTTACCAACCCTCTCTGGGCCTCAGTCTCCTCCTCTATAAAAAGGAGATGATAATAATTTCTACCTTATACAGTAGTTGTGAGCATTTAATGAGGTAATAGCTGGGACACAGTATGTATTAAATAAATATTAATTATTGCTAGGTTAAGGAGAAAATCTTTAACACTCACTAATCACACTTTTTAACTAAGAGAGAGCAGGCTTCAGGCTCGGAGTCCTGGCAGACAACAGTATCTGGTTAGAATTTAATAATACTGTCTTGTTTTCATTGAGTTTATTTTTACCAATTACCTTCCATTTATGGCAAACGACACTGGCTTTCCATGTAAAGTACTGCTATAAATTTGCCTCTTAAAGAGAGTTTATTTTAAGCCAAAAAAGTCTAAATTGAAAGAAAAACAAATCCAATCATAGTACAGGTGGTACTTGGATGTCACAAAATTGTAAATTAGATATTTGAGTGCCTGAAGTTTGGGAAACACTCACTAGACCGAGGAAGAAAAATCTGTAGCATCCACCCTGAGGATCCCCTCCCACGGCCGGGGCAGACATCACTAATTTATCCCTGCACACCTCCCCACTGAGTTCACATGAAATTCACCAATGGCTTCCTCAAATGGTCCAGTTCTTTCTCACTGGATCCAGAACCTGAGACTGCAAACTGGTGTTGGAAAGAGCAGGCCAGAGGGCGGCGACGGCAGCAGCTGAAAGGCCGAGTCTGGCCTGATGAGTCCTGGTGGGTGTGAGGGTTGGGCTTTTACCATTTGTATAAAAAGTGCCAAACAGGTATATACGCTTAGAGATGCACAGATTACCTTTGGAAGGACACCCAAGAAACTGGTGACAGGGGCTGCTTTGGAGGAAGAGATCTGGATGGCTGTGGGGTAGGGAGTGGGGGAAGACATAACTGCTACCTTTCAAATTTTGTGCTATGTGTATGTATTACCTGTTGCTGTGGAGTCAATTCCGATTCATACGTGCACAGAATTAATACATGTGCATGCATTAGTTATTAAAAAACTTAATTAAAGATTATTAAAAGAAGGAGGGGAACGGGGTGGGGGGCTTTTCTGGACGGTTAGAGTTGCCAGAGTTTCTGAATGTCTTGAGGACCAGAATGAAAACCAAAAAAACCACGCCAGTTGCTGTCGAGTTGATTCTGACTCATGGTGATGCCACGTGTTTCTGAGTGGAACTGCCGTCCATGGGGTTTTCATGGCTCTGACCTTTCAGAAGCAGATCGCCAGGCCTCTGGTTGGATTCGAGCCACCAACCTTTCGGTTAATAGCTGAGTGCTTAAACATTTGTGCCACCCAAGGACTCCCTTGAGGACCAAAGGGCTCTTTAAACACTGCGGAACTGAGAGTGGGTTTGTCTGTAG
This sequence comes from Trichechus manatus latirostris, assembly GCF_000243295.1. Classification (NCBI taxonomy): domain Eukaryota; kingdom Metazoa; phylum Chordata; class Mammalia; order Sirenia; family Trichechidae; genus Trichechus; species Trichechus manatus. The sequence goes on from NW_004443944.1 coordinate 17,067,981, forward strand.
AATTTCAGCTCCCAGGGGTAGGGTGGCAGCTGAGCTCTTGTCCTACTTCAGCAGGCCACAGGCTCCGGTCCACCTGCCCATCATCTAACCTCTCCTTGGGGGTAGTTAATGTCTCCAGCCAGGCCTAATCTCCTTACCTGCAGGAGCCCCTGAGGGCACTTCTGGCCCCCCCCTGCAGCTCTAAGCACACAGCTGGGGACATGCCAATGGTTAGAGAGAGCACACGGGGCTCAGTGACAAGCCTTGATCTCAGTGGTTCACACCTCCCCCCTCAGACACTACCATTTCTAGCGACAGCTCAACCTAGTGGTTACAGCATCGACTCTTGACCGGAAAGCCTGGGCTCAGAGCTAAGCTCCGTCACTTCCTAGCGGCGTGACCTTGAGCAAGTTGCTTAACTTCTCTGTCTTCCCCTGTGTGTGACTTCCTTCCTTGGAGCCTCAGTTTCCTCTTCTGTAAAATGGCGAAGAACGTGCCTCAAGCCTGGAAGTGAGGCCCCCATGAACGGATGCATGCAAAGCCCTCAGCCAGGGGCCAGGGCCTGGGAGCTAGCCTTGGATGTGAGCTGCTTTCATGATTATTCAAGTGCCTGGCGCTAAACTGGCCATTGGTTCACGGTGGCTTTGATTTGGACTCGTGTGCACTAAACATTTGTCAAACAAATGCTGACTATTAAAGACACCCTATCAGCGTCACTGCCTCAGGGCTGCGAGCTGCCGGCAGAGAGACCAGAACAGAGCACACACAAGAGAAACATCTATTATGAATTTTTTCCCCTTGGGGAGTGGTGGCGGGTGGTGGTGGACAGAAGGGGCTGGTTTTAAAACAATAAAGCCAATTTGGTACGGTCTGCTTTGGTGTTTGGAGATCTTTGAAGGAGATATTGTGTGGCTTGGGGAAGGGGTGGCCGGGGAGGGGGTTATATTTACACTGTAAAGGGTGCGCCCTGACCTTTGCTGCCGGCAGCCTCTCCTCGCTGAGCTTGCCAGGGTCTGGACCGCCGCTGCCGCCATGGTCTTAGACTGAAACTAATGCAAGCCAGCTGAGTGGCAGGGGCCTTGACCGACCTCTTTTGCTTGGGTGGTTTCAATTTTTGCGAAGCTCAGCCATCTCAGGGACAGACACCACACGGCTCTCTGCTCCACCCCTCCTGATGCTCAGCCAGGGACCCTGGGGTGGGTGATCTTGCTGACTTGCTAGCATCACTGATTTTCCTTCCAATTTCGGGTGGACAGGGCCATGGGCACAAGGAGAACAACGTGGCCTCTGAATTGCAAAATTCAGGGATGCCTCCTGGCCCCCACTGGGTCACCATGTCCCGTCTCCGAGCCTCCCCTTTCATATCTATGCAATGACGATGTTCACTTAGATTCGTGCTATCAGGATCGTGTTCATCTCCTTATCCCTCCGTGATTTTTGCTGTATCTGCAAGCCACCTGTGCTATTACTTTACTTAATATTTTTCTTAAATCAAATTTAAGTTGATTCACATTTTTGTAAAATGTAGTTTTGTCTTAAACCGTAATATCTGTAAAATTGCTCACTGTAAACTTACATAAATTTATCTGGGAAGGAAACTATATCACTATCATACAGAGAAAATCAATGTCACTTGCCATCAATAATTAATACATAAAAATAAAAACACATATAGAAAACCAAAGCTTTTGTTCTAGCTAATACTGTTGCCTGCCAAAGGCCTTATGCCTGGAGTTTGCTCTCATTTTGATACAAAGAAATATTTGTAGGCATTACCAAAACCAAACCCATTGCCGTTGAGTTGATAGTGACTCATAGCGAGCATAAAGGACAGAGCAGAACTGCCCCAGAGGGTTTCCAAGGAGCGGCTGGTGGATTCAAAGTGCTGACCTTTTGGTTAGCAGCCGAACTCTTCATCACTGTGCCACTAGGGGTTCCCTGCAGGCATCAGAGAGGCCTTAAGGACATACTAGCATCAGAGACTTCCTTACTCACTTTATCATTTAATCAGAAAGGCTGAAAGGGAATAGAGAGGGCTTCCTCACTATGCAGACCAAGACTTCAGTGTCACTTTCAAAACAATCTCTGTGCCAATAAATCAGTCAAGAGAGGTAATGGTATGCTGTGTAACAAACATCCCTCCAAAATGTTTTTAAATACCACCAGTAACCACTTGATGTTGAGTTGTTTTTGACTCATGGTGACCCCATCTATGTCAGAGTGGAACTGTACTCCATAGGGATTTTAATGGCTGATTTTCTGGAGTAGATCACTATGCCTTTCCTCCAAGGTACCTCTGGGTGAACTTGAACCTCCAACCTTTTGGTTAGCAGCTGAGTGCATGAACAGTCTATACCACCCACGGGCTCAGTCTTAAATACAACCAGAGTTTATTTCTCACTCATTTTATATGTCCACTGAGGGCCAACAAGGGGCTCTAGTCACTGGAGTCATGCAGGGGCACCCCAATTTGAAGGAAAAAGAGTTCTGGAGGGTCTCAAACTGGCCATTGAGTGCTCTGGCCTGGAAGTGACATGGTCATTTCCACTCTCAGCTCAGCAGTGAGATTCAGTCAGCTGCTTCTCCTCTCCCGTTCCTCCATTCAGCCACAAGAAGGGCAAGAAATGCAATCCTGCCACTTTGGGTCATTCTGGGTGACTCAGTGTTGGGAACAGCACTAATGGCAGCCACTGCAACTCACCCAGATCTAGGGATAAGTTGACCTAGATCAACCCAGATCAGGAGTTGGCAAACTATGGCCTCTGGGCGGGTCACCTGTTTTGGTAAGTAAAATTATATTGGAACACAGCTATACCTGTTTGTTTCTGTACTGTCTACGACTGCTTTCATGCTATAATGGCAGAGTTGAGTAGTTAAGACAGAGACCCCTGGCCTGCAAAGCCTAAAATATTTCCTATTTGGCCCTTTACATAAAATGTTTACCAACCTCTGACCTAGGTGATCCCTGACATCCCTTCTAGAAGTCCAATTCTGGGTTATCTCTAGTAGGTTTTGGCACTTGCTTCTTACTGGACTCTACTCCCTTGCCCCTGAGGGATCAAAAATATTCACCTAACATCATAGACACCTCCTCAAAAATATCACAGAATTCCTCAAACACAATAGCTTATGTTTATCAAGCACTTACTATGTGCCAAGGAAAAACTGTTAAGTCCTTAAATGTCCATCATTAGGTTATTTGTTAAATAAATTATAGTACAGTGAGTCAATGAAATATTACAGTCATTCAAAGCAAGTTTTCAAAGAAAGTTAAATGAATTAGAAAATGCACACAATATCAACCCCCCTACAAAACCCAAATCTATAGATCCAATATAATTTTAATTTGTTCAAAACTACCAAAACCAAAACCCATTGCCGTCAAGTTGATTTCAACTCATAGCAACCCTGTAGGACAGAGTAGAACTGCCCCCCAGGGTTTCCAAGGAGTGGCTAGTGGATTCAAACTGCTGACCTTTTGGTAAGCAGCCAAGCTCTTAAACACTGTGCCATCAGGGCTCCATTCAAGAATCTACATATACTAAATAAAAAAGTTTAACAGGGAGGCAGGGCCAAGATGGCGGAGTAGTCAGATGCTTCCAGTGGACCCTCTTATAACAAAGACCTGAAAAAACAGGTGATTCGATTATATATGGCAATCTAGGAGCCCTGAACATCAAAGGCAGAGTTGAGGAACTAGACTGAGTGGCAGGGGGAGGGAGAGACGGTTCAGAAGCAGCGAGGAGTTGCCAGATATGACCTAGCGAGAGCCTGAGCCCTTCAGGCCTGATCAGCTCGGGGGTGAGCGGTCAGGCAGGCAAGCAGCCATGTTCGGGACGTGTATTCCACACCAGGAGACCCAGCCGCTAAGAGTCTACTCGGCCACGCAGAACCAGTGAGAAGCAGCCCTCAACGAAAGACAAGTACTTGCGTATGGCTTACCACGTGGATCAAAAACATCCCCTTTACAGAAAAACCTCTCTCCCATTTACCTCCCCGCTGCTCTGCACTGGGCCCTGGACTGGCTTCAGCAATTGCTGAGTTCCTTGGGCCAGAAGTAGGAGCTGTCACACGCCTGGAGCCATTCTCCCTGCCTTGGAGAGTGAACAAATTAACAGACAGAAAAAAAAAAAAACCAAAAAACTGTTGGCTCCCCTAAGCCAGGAACCCAGGATAGGCACAGCTCCTTTGCCTAGGCACAGGCATAAGGGATCCACAGACTTTGAGTGCCTTTTCCCCTGCATAGACTTGTGTGGGCCCATCTCAACAGCATAGGCCCTCGTTACTGCAGTACAACAGGGTATATACTGGAACTCTGACTTCAACTCTTTCGGCTGTGAAGTGGCAGGTTCTTGACATTTGACACTGCTCTGCCCATTAAGCAGGGTCTTCACCTACCTACATCAGGGGCCTGAGGACTGATGGCTCCACCCACGCCACCTAGCCACCTGCGATAGTGGCCTATGAATAAGAGATGCCCCCCAGTCCTTACAGCCAACAGCATTAGCTGCTCATGGTCCGGCTGCAAAACTCACCCACCTACGCGCTCTAGGGAACAGGGACACGCCTTCCTCCTGGACACTCAGGGGCAGCCGTCAGCCCCCTGCCTTGCTCAGAGTGTGTCCCTCTGCTGCAGCCAGCTGCCTGTGCCTACACCAATCACCCATGCCTGTCTAGGACTGTAAGTGAGAGCCTACACCACACACTTGGTGGCTATCTACCTGGGCACCTGAGCTGAATCCATACACGAGGAGTGGGAGGACTCCTGAGCTCACATACCTAGTAACAGATCTAACCACCTGGTGACAGGACATTAGAGTTTCACAGGTGCCAATAATCAAACTAGCTCATATGAGCAGCCTATTGCGGCATATCAAAACAAAACAAGAAGCTAGGACACAGTAAGCAAACATAAAATAAGTAAATACAAGAACTTATTGATGGCTTGGAGACAACAGTCAATATTAAATCACATAAAGAGGCAATACATGATGGCTTCAGCAAGCTCTCAAAATAAAGAATCTGGAAATTTTCCAGAGGAGTAAAATTTCTTGGAATTACTGGAGGCAGAATACAAAAGACTAATACACAGAACTCTTTGAGAAATTAGGAAGGAAATTAAGCAAAATGCAGAACACTCAATAGAGGACATTAAAAACATTAGAGAAGAGCATAATGACAAATTTAACAGGCTGCAAGACTCCACAGGGAGACAGCAATCAGAAATCCAGAAGA
>NW_004443944.1:17074421-17105402 GCF_000243295.1 Trichechus manatus latirostris
AGAAAAGACTGGTATAAACTTAGAAAAATAGGGCTAAATATTAAGGTAACCACAAAGGAAACTAACAATCCTACAAGTCAAAATATAAAGACTCAGCAAACACAAAATCAACAACAATGAAAAAGATGAAAATACATAAAGAAAAATGACTCAGCACAGAAAATTAAGTGGAACAAAGAAACTGTGAATAACACACAAACAAGGGCATCAAACTGACGGCACTAAACTCATACGTATCAATAATTATACTGAATGTAAAAGGACTAAATGCACCAATAAAGAGACAGAGAGTGGCAGACTGGATTAAAAAAAGTTTAAAAGCAAATGGTAGAACCAAAGACAAAACAAAGTAGCTTAATCAAGATGGTGGGAATACAGATTATTAATCAAAATTTTCTCATTATGCTTTTATGGTATTTTCCAACATTTCCACAATGAACATATAATACTTTTAAGGTCAAGGAGAGAGAAATATATTATTAAAAAGGTAAAATTCAGCCCTCTTGTCACAAAATCATTGTCAGAAAGGACCTTTGAGATCTTCTGGTCCAGGGTGCCCCAAACCTTGGGTCATGATCCATTACTAGGATGTGAAATCAATTTATAAGTCCTGACCAGAAACTTTTAAAAATGAAACAGAAGAGGATTTTTGTTTTTCTTTAATGAAATAGAAGAGAAAATATCAAAGCGCAAATCATACAGCAAGTACCAGTATTGTTTTGGAGAACTTTTGTAAGAAAGACGTGCAAACACATATCCTGAGGTTTAGGTGTGTACTGGGCTGTGATGCAGAATGCATTTCTTAGTGTGGCATATGATCAAAAAAGGGTGAAAGCCACTGATTTCTAGTCCAATTCTCTCATTTTACAGATGGGAAAGCTGAATCCCAAACAGAGGGCATGTCATACCAGCATCATCGTCATGCTGGGCCAACACCAGAAGATGGGCCATCCCACCTCTTTTAATAACCTGCCCCAACCACCCAGGCTGGTGCAATCGACCAGCTGTTCCAATGTGCCGTATCAAATGTCCTCATGATTAATGACCTCGTGCAGATCACAAAGCACAGAGAAGTTAGAGCCTCAGCAACAGCAAAGTCCAAGAATCTAGGCCTTGGAGGTCACAAATCCTCCCTGCTCCCCAAACCCCCTCCCAGGTGGAGTCCTCTTGGGAGTCTTTGTGGTCACATCCCTATTTTGGTCCCAGGGGCCTGTCCCCAGAACAGTCAGAGGAGCCTGGAGAATTTAAAGGGCAGGCGGCTGATTGAGGCCCGAGGGCAGCAGCAGCTGGGACGCCCTGGGCCGTGGTTTTGGGGGTTGCACAATGTTTCAGAGCAGCCAGTGTTTGGAGGTTGCAGTTTAGGGGTGGAGAAGCAGAGAGGCAAAGTCTGCTGAGGTCTGTCGCAGAAATTGGAAGGGATGCCCTGGTTTCCACAAACGGAGGGAAACACACACACACACACACACACACACACACACACACAGACACAAACTCGCACAGATCCTGGGACAGCAAACGGCCCGCAGCAACCAATACTCAAGGGCAGAAAAGGTGCAGAGGCTGCCAGCTCCAGAGGAGGTAAAAATGGTGAAATGTTGGACACAACCTAATCGTCCATCAAAAGGGAAATGGAGAAGTGAACCACAGTATGTCCACAGCAATAATAACAGTAACAATAATAGCCAACACTGATGAAATGTGTTGACTTTGTCCCGGGACTATCCTAAGCCCCCTGCTTTTACTACCTGCATCCAGCTCCTCAGCAGCCCTTGAGGTTGCTGTTACTATGAACCCCATTTCACAGACGAGAAAATCAAGCCTCAGAGATGTAATCTGCCTAAAGTCAAACAGCCAGCAAGTGGTGTGGCTAGGATTCAAATCTAGGCAGTCTGGCTTTCTCTCTGGAGTACTGTGAAGCCAGGAAATAGAATAAGGTGGGCTTATTTGAACTGACTTAGAAAGATCTCCAAGACATATTATTGTTTAAAATATAAAAGGCTATTCATAAAACAAGATGTACAGCAAGATATTCTTCATGTTAAAAAAAAAAAGCAGGAATTTTCCACTGATAGGAGGAAAGTGAATAAACACACATACACTCATAAACGCATAGAGGACGTTCTGGAAAGATACACACAAATATTACTTACGTAATTTAAAATAAATATAAGGAAATTTAAAAGGAAATGTCAAAAGGCAGGCGTATTAGGGTCTGGAGGATTAGGCTGCCAACCTGGGGCATGCGGAAGCAATTTAGTGTGAACTAACAATGATATGGAGTCCCGGGTGGCGCAAAGGGTTAATCCACTCAGCTGTTAACTGAAAGGTTGGAGGTTCAAGTCCACCCAGGGGAACCTCGGAAGAAAGGCCTGACAATCTATACCTGAAAAGTCAGCCATTGAAAACCCCTTGGAGCGTAGTTGTACTCTGACAGACAGGGAGTTTTCACGAGTCAGAGATGACTGTATGGCAACTGATAACGCTGACAGAGAGCACCCTGAGCTGAGAGAGGCAGAGAAATTCCCGCAGGTTCCCTCTGCTCAGGTCTCAAGCGCTGGTGGGATCCGGACTCTCTGCTCCCCTTTTACCAACAGAACTTTTGGAAGTAGAACACGTCTGATTTGCTCTAAGTGTGCAAATTCTGCACCCCGTAACCTGGCTTCAGTTCTCACTGGGGCTTCTCCGAGGGGGTCTGAAGATGGATTTGCAGTGTCTGTGTCTCTCTCCTGACTGCCAGCTCCCCGACCCAGGCAGCAGCCCCCCCTCATTGCCCACCCTAATTATCCCTTTCAGTTCCCGGACAGAAGGTGGTCTGCCCCAGGGCTCTGGGAAAGCTGCCTTCTCCTTTTGTCTCTAGGGAATTGCCGTGACAGGGACTTGAACCTTGAATAGGACTCTCCATGTTTTTGTGTCTATACTTTTTTTTTTATTGTTGTTGTTTTCTTCTCTCCCCTCCCCAGTCCCACCCCAGATTGTCAGATGGGAGAGAGATTCATGCTGCCGTGTTTTCAACAACTTTTGCAGACACTGATCCTGGTGTTGACTCAGTTCTTATTTCACAGAAACGTCAGAAATAAAAATGGAAAACAAACGCCACAAGTGCAGCCCCCACCCCAGCCCCTCTCTGGGCCTCTGTTTCTTCGGGAGTGAAAGGAAATTGGGGTGCGTGCTACTTTCCTAGGGATGCCAGAACAAAACCCCACAAACCGGGAGGCTTCAAACAACAGAAATTTATTCTCTCACAGCTCTGGAGGCCAAAAGTCAGGAATCAAGGTGTTGGCAGGGGCAGGTTCTCTCTGAAGCCTTAGGGAAGAATCTTTCCTTGCCTCTTCCAGCTTCTGGTGGTTGCCAGCCCATCCACAGTATTCCTCAGCTCGTGGCTGCATCATTCCAGCCTCTGCTTCCATCTTCACATGGCCTCTCCCTGTGTTTCTGACCCTAGTACAGTGTGACTGCATCTGAACTGGATTACATCTGCAAAGACCCTGTTTCCAAATAAGGTCATATTTACAGGTTCTGGGTACACATGATTTTTTCAGGGACTGTCATGGATTGAACTGTGTCCCCCCAAAATATCTGTCAACTTGGCTGGGTCATAATTATGTACCATTTTGTAATCTGATGTGATTTCCTTATGTGTTATAAATTCAATCACTATGATCTAATAAAATGGATTAGCAGCAGTTAGACTGATGAGGTATACAAGATTAGATAGTGTCTTAAGCCAATCTCTTTTGAGATATAAAAGAGAGAAGCAAGCAGAGAGACACGGGAACCTCATACTACGAAGAAAGCAGCGCCAGGAGCAGAGCGCTTCCTTTGGACCTGATGTTCCTGCACAGAGAAGCTCCCAGACCAAGGCAAGATTGATGACGCAGACCTTCCTTCAGAGCCGACGGAGAAAGCATTCCCCTGGAGGTGATGTCCTAAATTTGGACTTGCAGCCTACTGGACTGTGAGAGTATAAACTTGTCTTTGTTAAGCCATCCACTTGTGGTATTTCTGTTATAGCAGCACTAGATGACCAAGACAGGGACACTATTCAACCCAGCACAGTATGATTCTAGAATTCACGGAATGAGGTCTCCAGGACCTGGTGGGTATTGTTATAGGCAAGTTCCATGACTATTGGCTCCATTGTGCCCGACCTGAAGGACAGGACGGGAAGGGAGCAGTGGGACCAGGGAGGGGCAGTTGCTGTCTCCACGACAGAGCTTCCTCCCTGGCTCCCTGGCTCCTTCACTGCCCACCCCCCCACCATAATTCGCTCACCCCCAGCAGCCGAGTGGGCTTTCTAAGATGCAAACCAGATTACCATCTTCCCTGCTTCAAAACCCTGGTGACTGCCTCTTGCTTTCAAGACAAAATCCAAAGGCATCTACATACCCACAGGCTCGGGGCTATGTCTGGCCCATCCCACCTCTTGACCTTATCCTCGACCCCTCTCCACTTCGCTCTCCAAGCACTCAGCCTCCTCTCTGCTGGAAACACTCATGACCCATGGCCAGTTCTTCCTAATGGACATGTCCCAGCTCTACTGTAACCTCCTCAGAGACCCCTGCCCTACTTTCCCCAACCTCTCTCCCAATCTAAAGTAGATCCTCTTTCCCTGGTTTCCCTCCATCATATTCCATTACTGCCCATCCTTCCACCCTGGCCTGAGAACTCCACCAGGGTAGGGACTATGTCTGTCTCGCTCACCTGTGTCCTCAGCACCTGGCACAGTGCCTGGCACGGAGAAGATGCACAATTAATGTCTGCTCAAATAACAGCTGTGTGAAGTCCCCGGCCTCTGTTCCCACAAGCTCTCCACGTCACACGCAGACCGCCAGGGCAGCTTCCCGTGCCCTTGGTCCTGCAGTTCCGCCCTGAAAATCCCTCTTGCTCAGAGGCAGGAAGAGAAGGAGGCGAAGCGTCTCCAAAAGAGAAACAAAAAACTCTCCGTGTTCTCTGCTTTCCTACCCCTGCTACTGCACGTCTCGGAAAAACCTACCAGTTACCACCCCCTCCCAGTCCCAGCAACTAGTCAAGTGTTTGGCTTTTAAATATTCCTTAGAACTGCACTATACAATTTAGTAGCCATTAGCCACATGAGCATTTATATTTAAATGAGTTAAAATTTGTTGTTGTTGTGTTAGCTGCAAGGGAGTCAGCCCCCAACTCATGGCGACTCCACACACAACAGAACAAAACACTGCCAGGCCCTGTGCCATCCCCATGATCGGTTTTGGATCAGACTGTTGTGATGTATAGGGGTTTCTTTGGCTGATTTTTGGAAGTAGATGACCAGGCCTTCTTCCTAGTCCATCTTAGTGTGGAAGCGCCACTGAAACCTGTTCAGCATCAGGGCAAACCCACAAGCCTCCACTGACAAGCAGGCGGTGGCTGCAGGAGGGGCTTTGGCTGGGAATGAAACCTGGGTGTCCTGCATGGAAGGGGAGAATTCTGCCACGGAACCACCGCTGCCCTCTTAATTAAAATTAAACCAATTCAAAAATTCAGTCTCACTAGCTGCATTTCAAGTACTCTCAATAGCTGCATGTGGCTAGTGGTTACCATACTGGACACCGTAGAGAGAGAACACTTCCATTACCGCACAAAGGTCCACCAGACAGCGCTGCCTTAGAGAACTGGTGTTAACCAAACTCTCTCCCAATCCTCAGACCAACTCTTTCTCTCTCCCCAGTTCTTTTCATCTGTCGTCTGGTGACCAAATCGGACTTGTTATATAACCAGAGGAAAAGACCATCCGTGTAACCTCTCTATCCCTAAATCCAGAAGATTTCGGTTCAAGCCGGAAGCAGCAACTCACTGCCAAGGCGGGTGAAGGTGACCACCAGGGTGGAGGGGTTGTATGGTGCAAAAGCATTGACCCGTACCGGAAAACCTCACCTGATTCACCGTGTGCAGAACAGATGCTGATTCACACCAGGAACCTGACTTTAGTCCAGGAACCCGTGCGATGCCGAGCTGGGTTCCTGTCTTGCCCGACACAGTGAGATCAGGCGGAGTCAGCCTGCTCAAAACTGGCAGGGCCAGGGCAGCCTGAAAGTCGCTGCTAGCAAGATGAAACACGGAAATAATTCCACTTCACCAAGAATAGGCCACTGCGCTCCAACTCAGCTATACCCACACCCACCATACAAGCCCTCTGGGACCCTACACTGCTGAGAGAAGCCAGAGGTGGGGACTAAAGGGACAGTCTCTCAGGCTCAGCATGTCACCACTTTGCTAGTAATTAGCGCCTTCCAATTCTGGCCTCGGGGCCTGTAGTTTGGTTAAGAAAGTCTGGAACAACATTGCAAGATGGAAGCCTAATACTGCATTTTTATGTAAATACCTCCGTGAGATATTTTCATAAGCGTGCTATAAAACAATTAGCATAGTACGCTTACGAAAATACCTGGAGGGGGACGGCACAGTTGGCAAAAACAAAACAAAAGAAAAATGTATAACACACTTTTGTTGTGAGGTGTCATCAGATTGGTTCTGACTCATCGGGACACTATGTACAACAGAACGAAGCACTGCCCAGTCCCGCGCCATCCTCCCAATTGTTATTATGCTTCGGCCCATTGTTGCAGCCACTGTGTCAATCCATCTCATTGAGGGTCTTCCTCTTTTTCGCTGACCCTTTACTTTACCAAGCATGATGTCCTTTTCCAGGGACTGGTTCCTCCCAATAACTTGTCCAAAGTACTTAAGACAAAGTCTCACCGTCTTTGCTTATTTGCATAAAAATTCAGTACACGTTTGACTGCTCCACAAGATATTTTAAAGAGAGTGTTTAAATCAGTTGCCAATATTGAAAAATAATTAGGAGATTTCACTTTAAAACATAGTTTTAGGGATTACCTTGGAAAAGAGAAAGATCTGACCTCTCTGGGACCGCATTCCAGGGGCAGGAGCAATGGGCTGAAGCAAATAACCTCCCTTTGATGGGGCCGGTAGTCTCCAGTTGGCCACAGCCCCCACCACTCCCTATAACACTACACCTAGTTCACTTGTCTATTTGCGTTTCCCATAGGACTCCTGCACTATTTGAGTTTGAAACTCTGGTTGAGAAGATCCACATCCAGAGCAGGTTCAATCCACTGAACTGCAGAAACAGTTAAAAACAGCGTAACATTAGTTTGTGATCTGAGATGTAAATACCTCCTTCCAGTTTGTCATTTTCGTTTGTTTGTTTATGTTTTGACTTTGCTTTTGGTATTCTTTGCCATGCGGAATTAAAAAAAACAGTCTTTTTCTCTGCCGTTGAATTTGTCAATCTTTTTGTTTGTGGCTTTTGGATTTCTGAGACATAGTTAGAAAAGTCTTTTCCACCCCAAGGTTATAAAAATTTTGCTCATTTCTTTTTATTACTTCCATGATTTTACTTTTGACATTTAAACTTTTGATCCATTTGGATTTTTTCCTGGTGTATAAGAATAGGGATGGATCTTTTTTTTCCCCAAGATGGCTAACCAATTGTTCCAGAATCATTTGTTGACTATTTGATCATTTCCCAACGACTTAAAGATACCACCTTCCCCATGTACTAAATTTCCTTACGTGCTGGGTCTCTTTCTAGACTGTGTGTTGTCTTCTATTGGTCATTCAGTCTATTCCTATTTCAGAACTATATTGTTTTGATTACTGAAGCTTTGTAATATATTTAAATATCTGGTATGGTTAGTACTGCCTCATCGCTCTTCTTTTGCAAAGTTTTTCAAGTCTAATCTTCTAGTTCACAGAAAAGTAAATATAAATTGGTCAGAGATCTGAAAAGATGTTTAACCTCACTCCTAAGAGAAGATTTGAAAGTTAATATTACTCTGAGATACCATTTTTCATGCATCAGATTGGCAAAAACTCTGACAATTAGATGACTGGGTTGGTGTGGCTGTGAGGGAACAGGTACTCTCCAATGGGAGCTTACATTGTTGGAATTCCTATGGAAGGTAACTTGGAGAGATGGACCAAATTTAAATACGGACTTGCCCTTTAACCCAGAATCCCACCTCTGGAAATTTATCCTTCAGATACACTTGCAGACATGTAAACTTGTTTACATATACGGTTATTCATAGCAGTGCTATTGATCACTGCAAAAGACCAGAAACAAGCCCAATGGCCCTCAATACAGGACTGGTTAAATTATTTATAGCACATCATTCAATGGAGTAATAGGCATCTATGAAAAAGAACGAGGAAGCTCTTTCTATATACTGCTACAGAAAGCTCTCCATAGTTAAACGAAAAAGCACTGTGCAAAGGATGTGCGAAGTATGCTAGCTATGAAAATAAGAAAATATACAACTGTTTCTGCCATCGTGTAATAAATGCCTTTCCGAAAAGCTGTGTGTTGTGCAAAATGGTGCACTAAAATAATGGGGCTTGTGGGAAAAATAGGGTTGGGGCAGACTGCTCAACACCAATACAACTTTGTAACCAGAGCATTAAGAAAAGCAGTAAGAACCCTAGTAAAAATAGCAGCACAGTTAAAAAAAATGCAAATAAATAATAAACAAAGAAGAGTTACATTAAATAGACAATTTTGACTTAAAAGGAGATAAATGCATCTTGATGGAAGGGTGTGTAAAGAAAACTGAGGTGTTGGATTATGGAAATACAACTCGCAAAGATGGGAGAGATGCAAACTAAGCTCTTCAAAAACAGGGTACGTGGCAGAGAGCACAAAGGTAAGTGGGAGCACGTGGGGCATCACAAACAGAACTGCATCCTACAAGGCTGGCTGCATTTCCTGTGTTGCGTACTTTGCAGTGAACTGCTGCTCTGGAAAAAATGCAAATGAAGCAATGTAGTGGTACTTTCACTTCTGGCCAAGACTGAGTAACAGGGATGGATTGACCCTCCCACTTGAGAAAATCTAAAAACTAGGTTTCCAAGACGTTGCGCATCAGGCAAGGAAGGACGGTGATCCTTGAGAGACAACAAACAAATGGTGAGCCAGATGACTGCCCCAGTATACTGCCTGGAGAAGGTTTCCAGACTAGGGTGCAGAGTGGAACGAAGCAGAAGCCTGGTGGTCTCTCTGAGGTTAGGAGATGGACTGCAAGCCTAGGGAGGCCAAAGTGTCTAGGATTTGCAGAGCAGAGGACCAGAAAAAGGAGAGCTGGACCGAGAGAAAGCCTTGGAAATTTGCTAAAAGTTCTCCTTGACTGTCCATCTGAGTACCGATCAGGCAATGGATGTAAGAAAATTACCCAAAGCTGGGAGAGAATCACTGGAAAAGATTAGAAGGAACACTCCTCTGAGCTGGTAACAGAGTTGGGAATAGTTTCTGGTAGCTCCAGTCATGGAGTATTGGGTTGAAAACTCAGAAGGGTTTTGTCTTAGTAGTGGGAAAAATCAGCCCTAGATTAAATGCTGCTCTGATCCCACCTAACAAAGCTTAAAAGCTACCTTCCAAAGGATCAAACTGTTTCCAAGTAATTTAACTGCATCCCAGAACAAAATGTAAGAAGATTTTATAAGAATATAAAAATATCAAGCGCCCATCAAGATAAAATTTACAAGGTCTGGCACTTAATTAAAACTTAACAGGCATTCAAATAAGCAGGAAAATACGACCTACAGTGAGGAGACAAATCTATGAACACTAACCCAGGAATGATACAAATGATAGAATTTGTAGACAAGAACTTTAAAATAGTTATGATAACTCTATTTTGTCTGTTCAAGAAGCTAGAGGAAAAGAGCATGCTAAGTAGAGACAAGGAATATATAAAAAAAGATACAAATCAAACTATAATATCTGAGATGAAAAATGCTGTGGGTGTAATTAACAGCAGATTAGACACTGCAGAAGAAAAAATTAGTGAATTTGAAGCATGAGGAGAAGAGAGCAGGCAGAAAATATCTGGTGAAATAATGGTTGAAATTTTCCAACTTTGATGAAAACTATAAATCCACAGATGTAAGAAGCTCAATGAACCCAAAGCACAAGAATCAAGAAGAAAATTATACCAAGACACATCATAATTAAATCTCTTAAAGCCAGTGATAAAGAGAAAATTTTAGAAGCAAATAAACCAATGTGACTTCAGAGTTATATTGACATCATTTCCCTATTTATGAATCATGTACGAACTAATTCTTGCCATAGTAATGTGCAGTATAAAGGAATGCATTCATATTTGCAAAAAGAAATTCTGGTTGGGTTCAGAGGAAACTATTACAAGCGCCTAACTGTCGGGGGTTTGGAAAATGGGTGGATATGGGACAAGGGTGGGAGAGAGATTTCTGTAGATGTTTAAACTAGTTAAAGACATAAATTATTAAAAAAAAATATATAAGAAGAGTAACTTTATATGTATCAGTTTTCCTTATTACAAAAGGTATCTATTGAGGGAGGCGAAATGGGGAGTAACTGCAAATGGGCATGGGATTTCTTTTTGGAATGATGAAAATGTCCTGGAATTAGACAGCGGTGATGTTTGCACAACTTTGTGAATATTCTAAAAACCACTGAATTGTACACTTCAAGGGGGGTGAATTTTATGGTATATGAATTATATTTCAGTGAAAAGTAATTAAACAGAACAAAAACACATACATGTCCATAATAAAAAAAATTAGAGAATCAAAGAATTTTAACACAGAAAGGGACCTGAAGGATCATCATATCTAGTACTTCCCAGTGAGCACAGAACATAAGTTTGGAGAGAGAGTCTCTTGTTAAATCCGTCTGGGAAAACTGCCTACTGAATTCCACTCCTGGAGAGTTAGGAGGCACATCAGCCTGCAAAAGCTCTGCAAAGTTCTGCAGCGAATACATCCATTTAACTTTGTGGAATGCAGGGTTTACCAAGTGTATCTGCTATATCTGACCACGAAACCCCCCCTTTAATATTATTATTTTTTATTGTGATTGAGCGTTTGGCTACTAACCGAAAGGTTAGCAGTTCAAACCCACTTAGTCGCTCTGAGGGAGAAAGACCTGGCAATCTGCTTTCATAAAGATAAAAAAGAAAAATCAAACTGGTTGTCGTTGAGTTGATTCTGACTCATAGCGACCTGTAATGATTACAGCCTAAAAACCCAATGGGGCAGTTCTACTTGGGCACATAGGGTCACTATGAGTTGAAATCAACTCGATGGCACCCAACAACAGCAAAAGAAACATACACAATATAACATTCCACTGACATTCCACTGACACTAATCACAGTCACAATGTTGTGCAACCATTAGAATTATTTGTTTCCAAAACTTTTTAATCATCCCAAACAGAAGCTCTAAGCCCATTAAGCTATAACTTCCCATTCCCCTTCCCCTCCA
Organism: Trichechus manatus latirostris; assembly: GCF_000243295.1. Taxonomy (NCBI): domain Eukaryota; kingdom Metazoa; phylum Chordata; class Mammalia; order Sirenia; family Trichechidae; genus Trichechus; species Trichechus manatus. Next base: position 17,085,708 of record NW_004443944.1, read on the forward strand.
GCCCATGGTAACCACTAGTCTACTTTCTGTCTCTGTGCATTTATCTATTCCAGATACTTCATATAAACGCGATCATACAATACTTGTCCCTTTGTGTCTGGCTTATTTCACTCAGCATGTTTTTACGTTGTGGCATATGTCAGAATTCCATTTCTCTTCATGGCTGCATACTATCCCACTGTACATATATACCTCATTTATTTCTCCATTCATCCACTGATGGACATTTGAGCGGTCTCCCTCCACCTTTTGACTATTGTGAATAGTGCTGCAATGAGCACTGGTGTACAAGTCTCACCCTTTACTTCTCCATGGAGCATTTGTTAATAATAGAGTTGTGGAGCATAGATCAGAAAGGTTCAGTGACACGCCCAAGGTCATGCAGCTTATTGGTGCCAGAGACAGTGCTAGGTTTCATAAATCCCGCACAAACGGGTCTCAGGGGTCTCGAACAGTGATCATTGGCGTACAAACCTTTTCACCACTTTTAATTTTTCTATCCATCCTCAAATCACATGCTTTTATGTCACTCCTGAATGGCTGTGTTGGGGTTCTGAGCTTCAGTGATCATGTTTCCTGGCCTTCGGTAAATACAAAATGCATTTCCATTGGAAACGGCTCCCACTTTTGCTGTTGAGTCAAGTCCAACTCATGGTGATCCCATGTGTGTCAGAGTAGAAATGTGCTCCATAGGGTTTTCAATGGCTGATTTTTCAGAAGTAGATCACCAGGGCTTTCTTCTGAGGTACCTCTGGGTGGACTTGAACCTCCAACCTTTCGGTTAGCAGTTGAGTGTATTAACCGTTTGTACCACCCAGGGACTCCCCTATTTTCATAAGCCCCCCTATGATACAGATTCACCAGAAGAGTAGTCTATGCTGAAGCAGATGGCTCCACAGTCTGAGATTGGTGTTCTCCTGTCTTAACATGGCCACTTACTAAATAGATGTGAACTTGGAAAAAAACACAGACCATCAAACCTGAAATTATCATGATAAAGTACTTAGTGTTAGGCACTGCTCAGAATACTCACAAATATTATCCCATTTAATTCTCAAAGCTCCCTGTGAGGTAGGTGCCATTAATATCTCCATTTTATAGGGGAAGAAACCAAGGTACTGAGAAGTACTGGGCTCAAGGCCGCACAACTAGTGGTAGGCAGAATTGGGATGTTAACTCACCCTGGCTTCAGAGGCTCAGGTTTTAACTACCATGCTGGACTAACAGGTAGTTATTAACAGGAATAATAAAAAATAACAGGTAGGTATTAATAGCAATAAAAATAATTTAAAAAAATCCAGCCTTTCGGGATCATATCTAACATGCCCACAGACCATTCCATGCAGTCTCCCAACAACCCAACGAGGTGGTCTCTCTTGCTATAATGCCAGTTTCACAGGTGGGGAAAGCGAGGCACAGAGAAGTCAAGCGCCTCATCCAAGGTCACGCTGTCATGCATGGGGCAGCGCCAGGACTGACCACAGCCCAGGCCCACAGCTCTTAACCCACTCTCAAGATTATTTTTTTCTTCCCTTTTTAATCTTTCTGGTCATTTCTGTGAAGAGCATTGTTTCAGCAGGAGAGGCCAAAAACAAAAAACAAAACCAAATCAAACCCATAAGAAATACACGTCAGCTACAAAAACCCGAGCGAACTTAAACAACAGAAAATAAACGACTGTGCAAAGGCTGAACAAGTGCTGTGAACTTTTCTCTTTTACGTTCATTGTACATTCAGCGGTGGGGCAGTGTTATCCAGACAGATCCAGATCTCAGACCAAGGCCTTGCGGAACGATGGCTCTGCAGAGGTTTGGGGAGTTTATGCCATTAGCAAGAAGACCCAGGGGGAAGGGGCAGGGGGTGGCATTCTGGCTTATCAAATGCTTCCTCTGTGACCATTTGCAAGCTTTTCTGTTGCAGTGCCTCAGTTTACTCATCTGTAAAATGATGGGCTGGGCCATTCTTAGGTCCTTTTTACTCTGACAAATAGGTGATTTTTAAATTTTTAGAGAGAGGAAAAAAAAAAAAAAAAAGACTCATCCTAGCTCCTAAACATGGGCTGATTTCACTCTAAGTCCGTACTTTCAAGTCTAGAACTCAGCCACCATCTTCCTCTTCATTCCCTTCTTCTGCTGAAAACTAAGCTCAACCAACATCTTCCACCTGAAATGCTCCGAGTAGTTTGAGAGTTTATTTCTCCTCTGGAACAACTTGGGGGAAAGAAAAAAGTTAATAGGAAGCACATGGGCATGGTGTGTGAGTGTTCTGTGTGTCTGTGTTTTTTTTTAAAAAAAATACTTAAGGAGGAACATGTCAGGCTTGCAAAATGCCTGGGGTGTCTCCAAGGCAGTTTACGGCCATCAGCATTAACCTGAAGGCAGTTCATTGGGACAAGGCCCAGCTGCTGCCATAGCCCTTCTGGCATCTGGGCCATGAGGACGATAAGAACACACCCTGGATTATTCCCCTGGTCTGGTGGAACACAGCAGGAGACTTTTTCAGATTTGCAAGGGGTTGGGTAAGGGCCGAGGTTGGGGGGCATATCCTAGGCCAGGGCTCACCTCCTGGAGAATTGTTTTCTAGATGGTTCTATTAAAGCATGGAGGGGTTACATGCTAGGCTTTGGAGTGCAACTGCCTGGCTTCAAATTCCACTACCACAGCCATGGGACCCTAGGCAAGTTACTTACCCAATTTGTGCCTCAGCTTCCCCACCTGTAAAATGGGGAGAAGTAACAGAACCTATGCCATAGGACTATTGGGAAGATTAAGAAAAACAGTGCGTGTGCAGAGCTTAGAATGGTGCCAGGCATCCTGAAGGAGTCCAAGAAATGTTAGCACTTAGAGTAAACAGCATAGCCTCCAGAATTCCAGAAACCTGCATCTGAACTCCAGTTCTTGACACTATCTGGCTCTGTGATCTCGGGCAAGTCTCTTCCATCTTTGAGGCTCACTTTCATCAACGACCAAACAAGGCTAATGGTACCCACCTCACATGACTACTGTGAGGACCGGAGGGGAAACATTGTTCCACATATCCTACAACTCTGGGTCCAGGGAAGGCTCCTGCTTCGCTTTCTGGTCTCATGTCCTCTTTGGACTTCTTCAATGCTGTGAGCTTTTTCCTGCCTCAAGGCCTTTGCTCTTGCTCTTCCGTTCGCCTAGACTGCCCTCTCCCAGCTGTTTGCGTGGCTGACTTCTTTCCACAACTCAGGTCTCCCTAATCAGCTGGTTAAGGTGGATCTCCTCTCTTCTAGCCATTGTCCATCACATCACCCTGCTTTTGTCCTTCACAGGCTTTACCAAAATTTGCAATTCTCTATTTATTTACTGACTGAAAGATCACTGCCTGTCTCTCTGTACGAGGGAGTCATCGTGGTTGACTGCTGTGCCCTCTGGTGCCTAAGGGAGTGCCTGGCACAAATCTGGTGCTCAATATCGCAGAATGAATGAATGAACGGTAAGCCGCTCCTACATAACTTTTAAGTTACTTAAGATGCAGCCAGAGGGTATGTCAGAATGGGGAAGGGTGGACTGTGTTGGCTGGTGAACCTCTGTAGCCTTAGAAGCCCTGAGGCAGGAAGTCCAGTTTCTGTTTGCAAAACTAAAAAACAAACTGGCTTGAGATTGACCCAAATGCAAGTTCAAGTTCTGAGTCTTCACAGGCCTTCACTTTGGGGTTTGCTGCCATAATTCACTCCCCACTTAGAGATGAATCCCAGCAGCTTATACCCTCCAGTGGGACTCAGAAAGGCCACTGTCAGGGAGAGAAGGGACAGCAGCAGCAGAGGAGGCAGGAGAGGACTGTGGCCAAGCACACGGGCTTTGCAGTGAGGCTGCAAGTTGGGATTCCAGCAGACACCCAACAGACTCAGTCTGTTTCTCTGCACTTACAGTAAACTATAAACTCCTTGCCCTGACATTGGGCAAGTCAGTCATTCCCTCTATGCCACAGTTTCTTCTTCTGTAAAATGGATATAATATCAGCACCCACACTGGGGTGTTGTAAAGAGTCTATGAGATGATCCATATATCACCTGGCACGTAGTAAGTGCTGGGTCAATGTCAGCTGGTAATATCACCAACACACTGTGATGCAGACCTTGGCCTGGGGGCGATGCCAGGGCTGGACATTAATGCTCACCACCCCCTTTCTCTACATGTACCCCTAAGATCATTGGCTGTCCCTTCACAGTTTTTCCTTCCTTGAAAGGCTGCCCCTGACACCCATTTTTATTGTTTCTTCAACAAAAATTTAAACACAATAATGAAATGGCAATACTCGCAAACAGTTATTTTAAAGAACAGTAAAACTACTCATTATCACATTTATTTTTTTGCATATTACTTTTCAGATCCTTGACGGTCGTTTGTAACCGACTTGCAGGAAGGAAAAAAATACCAGGATGGGGATCCTCAAAGTCACTGCCACTAGCCCTCTGCTCCATGAATCAACCCCCAAGTGTTCCTGAAGAGGCAAAGAATAAGGCAGGAGCTCCTGGACGGCGAAAGGGTGGAGGTGGGCACAAGAGACTCCAGTGAGCCAGTTCCATGGGGTGGGAGGGTCCACACTGGAGTTCTTTCTCCCCTTTCTTAAGGCCACCCTAGAAGGATGCAGAGCCCTGAACCTCCTGCCTGGAACAACAGCGCTGTGATGGCTAATGTTGTGTCAACTTGGCTAGGCCATGATCCTCACTGGTTTGGCAGACACTATATATCGTCCTCCATTTTGTGATCTGATGTAAGCAGCCAATCAGTTGGAAGGGGAGCTTTCTTGGGGGGCGTGGCCTGCATCCAATAGATAAATGGATGTTTGGGCAAAGCTTTCTCGTCCTGTCTGACCTCTGCACTCGTCCTGTCTGACCTCTGGCTCTTGGGACGTGAGAAGCCTGCAGCCTGTCGCTGGACCTGCAGATTTTGGATTCACCAGCTCCTGCGACCTGTGAGCCAGCAGCCTGCCTGCTGCCTGACCCACGGATTTGGGACTTGCCAGCCCCCATAACTGTGTGAACCATTTCTCTGAAGTAAATCTCTCTATATTTATATACATGCATCACTGGTTTTGCTTCTCTAGAGAACCCAGCCTAAAACAAACTCCTTCACCCGCCCATCCATTAGTCCCACTACCTGGCATTTCTCAAGTCTCCACGATGGACTTGCCTGTCCCATCACACTTCAAATAAAAGCCAACTCATTCCCAATGCCCCCGAGGCCCTGTGTGATTTGGCTCTGCTACCTCTGCAAGACTCTCTTGCCATGTCCCCTCTGCCTTGGCCCAGCCTTGCTTCCATCCTCTACCTCGAACACAAGGCATTTTCCTCCATACAGCATTTGCACTGGCTCTTCCCTCTGCCTGAAAGGCTCTTTCTCCAGGTCTGCAGGGCTGGCTCCACCTCACCCTTTGGGTCTTTGTTCCAATGCCATCTCTTCAAAGAGGTTTCCCTGACAACTCAATTTAAAGTTACACATCCCACCTCTTCTGACCCACCCCACAACTTCTCATCACTCTCTATCCAAACCCCATGCTTATGTGCTTCATGAACGCAATGCCATGCAAAAGGATCCCATTTATTTATTGACTTGTTAATTGTCAGTCTCACCCCACTGCCTGGTAATTGCCATGAGGGCAGATTCACTATTTGTCCACCACTGCAACTCGACTAATTAGGATAGAGCCTGGCACGTAGTAGGTGCTCCACAAATCTGCTGAATAAAGGAATGAATGAATGAATGAACGACACCCAACTTAGGGGGTGCTTTGGAGATGGCAGGGAGGGGCCGCAACGCCAGACTGACCGTGCATCTGGTAGGTGTACGGGCTCTGTCCAGCGGGTGGGGTGCTGAAGCTGGAGCCGTAGCTGAGGAATCCACTCTGGCCTGGGGAATGGTTCAAGCTGTCTTCTGTCTTGATGCCTTGAAGAAGGAAAAAGAAGCACCAAGGGCACATGATTAGGATGCTTCCCTGTCACCTGCAAAACAGCTACTGAGTTAAGACAGCACGCTATTTTATCAGCTTCCAAACTAGAGGTGCGAACTGACGGCTTGTGAGCCAAGATTAGGCCACAGACATGTTTTGTTGCGTGCATTTTTAAAGCAAATTTGAATTAGTTGCTTTTGTTTAAAAATCTGGAGATATGACTCCAAAAAGTCTGGATTTATGGCTTCTCTTGAGCAAGAGGATGGTCTAGCCATACCATATGATGGCAGGCTGCACTGCCTCTGCGACACCGAGGCCGATTTTAAGGTGCTATTTTTTTTCTGATTATATTGAGGGAGGAAGGCTGACCCAGCATTGTTTGCCCATAAATTCTATTTTTATTGAAAATGTAATAAGCACACTGTAGAAAATTCAAACAGTACAAAATCGCAGAGCAAAAAGTGTCTCTCCCCATTCTTGACCCCAACAACACAGCTACTGTTCCCACCGGCAACCACTTTAAGTTTCCTGGGTTCACTTCCAGGCATGTTCTGTACATATGCAAGCTTATGTGATAATACAGATGTATATGATCTATATCTCCATATATTCCCTGTTCTAAGGAGCCCTGGTGGCTGAGCCATTAAGAGCTTGGCTGCTAACTGGAAGGTTGGTGGTTTGAACCCACCCAGTGGCTCCACAGGAGAAAGACCTGGTGATCTGCTCTCATAAAGATCACAGCCTAGAAAACCCTATGAGGCAGTTCTACTCTGTCCCGTGGAGCCACCATGAGTAATAACTGACTCAATGGCACACAACAACAACAATATTCTCTTTTAAAAAATAAATGGGAGTATTCTACAAATGCTGTTCTGCATTTTTCTCTTTCTTCTATTACTTCACAATATATTGTAACGATCATTCTCCATTGGCTCATACAGTTCTTCCTCATTCCACTGTATAGCTGCCCTATCATTTAAGTAGTCTCCTATTCATGGATTTGGGTGGTTCTTAGATTTTATGGCTATAAATTAAGCTGCAGCAATAATGTATATATTTATATGTGTATATAAATATATATGTGTACAGAGAAAATATATATACATATATTCTTATACACATATTTGCTTCAGCTTGGTTTATAGTCTCTCTCTCTCTCTATATACATACATATACATGTATCATCCATCCACGTATGTATGTATCTATCTATTTTTGTGTGCATGTACAAGCATACCTGTTGTGTAAATTCCCCGTGTTTGGAATTGCCGGGTCCAAGAATAGGAGCATGGTTAACTCTCAGAGATGTTGTTAAATGGCCCTTTCTAGAGGATAGATGGACATCCTCTCCCAACGATCAGTGAATGTCTGATTCCCCACACCCTTACACCAAATGCATTACCAAACATTGCTTACCTCTGTCTATCTTACAGGCGCAAAATAGTATTTCGTTGTTGTTTAAAACTGCATTCCTTTTAAGAACCTTCTGAGTCCTGGGGATGGTTTTGTAATTTCGGTTTCCCTCCTTCTCACCCAGTCAACTTAAGAACCATTTCTCCTCCAGCCTGAGCTCAGAAATCCCCACCCCACTCACCCCCTTATGAAATGAGATGCTGATACTCACCAGCAGGGTTGTCAGGAGAATAAAGGAAGGGGAAGGAACAAACATATAAGACTCTGCAGAGCAAGCTACTTAAAAACAGACATCTCTTTCATTCTCACAACCATGCCACCAAACAGGCATTATTACCCCCATTTTAAAGATGTGGAAACTGAGGTTCAGAAAGTCAGCCTCTTAATCAGGGCCTCACAATCAGCAGATAACTCTGAAGTCAAAGTTTTCCTTTCTTATCTTGATGCCTCTCAGTAATGAACGTGAGTGATTTTATGCAGTAGGCGGTGCAACACTTTGGTAGCAATGACGGTGATACCAACGAGCAATATTTCCGTGGCACCTTATCTTGCTCAGTTTTCTAGGAATAGTTTATTGGTGCACTAGGTACAGTCTCTCTCCGTGCACCTAGAATAAAATCTAAACTCCTTACTGTGATCCCTCAAGGCCCTACGTAGGTTCTGCCCACCGCTCCCACCCCACGGCCTCCCTGTGCTCTGCTCAAACCATGTGCTCCAGCCACTCTTTCATTTTAATGGCTGGGTAGAAATCCAAAGTATGGACTATCACAGCTTATTCAGTCAGTCCCCTCATCATGGGCCTCTAGGCTGATTCCAATTTTTTTGCCATCACAACCAGGGAGGAAGTGGACATGCTTCCTCTTGCAACACTTGAATTGTTTATCTAGGTTGGAGATGAGAAGTGGAACTGCTGCATCAACGGGCAGGCACACTTTTCATTTTTAAACAGATACAGACTGCAGAAACCTGTCTTCAGACTCAGGGCCTTTGCACAGGCTGTTCCCTCTGCCTGGAACGTACACCTCTCTCCTCTTTGCCAGGCTGACGCCTTCTTATCCTCGATTTCTCAGCTTCCATGTTGCTTCCCCAAAAAGTCAGTCCCTCAATTACTCCCTCCACAGCAGCCAGTTCTCCTCCTTCCTGGCAGTCATCACAGTTCCCTGTTTAACAATGAGAGCTCCAGGGGCAGCGGGGAGGCATTGGGTCTGCCTTGTCCACTGTGCTATCCCCATACTTGGCTCCCTGCCTGGCACACAGTAGGTGCTCAGTAAATACCTGCTGAACGAACAAATAGGAAAGAAAACAAAGTCAAGCTATTCCCTCCCCTTTTGTTTGCAGAAATGGTTGAATCATAAAATTCTAATACATGAGGAAGAGAAGAGAATATGGCAAACCCGCCATTAGGGGTTCCGTCCTGTAAGTCAGTGATGCCCACCGTGTGGTCCAGGGACTATCACAGCTCATGATGCAGTAAGTATAGAACCTGAAGAGTAAGAATTTAGAAACTGTCACAGCAATTTGACATTGCCATGACAGCTGAGGTCATATCGCTAGGCTTGAATTTTCTATGCCTTTTTAAAAAATTTTAATTTCATTTCCTAGTAATTAATTTTGATTGTATTTTACCCAAGTATCAGTCCGTGATGGACTGAAAATTAAAAAGCCGAAAACAAGCACTGGACTTTCACTCCAGACGCGAAGCACTGCTGTAAGGGGTTTCGTGCAAGGGAATATTGCCACGCTTTGGTCAGGGGACGTCTGATGTCATCAGATATCCTACTCCCCAGGTATCTTTGACGAGTATCTTCAGGGCAATGAGAATGAGGCCTCCATAAGATGCTCAGGAACTACCTTCCAGTTCCACTGGCTTTAGCTTGCAGAAGCAATGACATGAGGGTGTACATTTCTGAGAGAGCGCCAACAATAAAGACATGCTAGACATCCGTCCATTCATTCCACAAATACTGACTCAGCACCTACTAAGTGCCAGGCCCTGTTCTTGACGCTGGGATACAGCAGTGAATGCAATAGTCAAAAGTCTCTGCTCTAACGGAGCTTACCTGTAGTGGGAGGAGACTGACAGCAGAGACGTAAACAAAGCACATTACAGTGGAAGCACACAGTCACACACTCTGGTGACACGATTTTGGACATAACATGATTGGTTCCCAGACTCTTGACATACTCAGATGGCCAGCTGCACTCAGTCTTCCCTGTCATCTCATCAACCGTACACTACAATCTCGCAAACACATTTTTTTGTTTTTTTGGACATTTATAGTCTTGGAGTCCTGATGGCACAGTGGTTCAGAGCTACTGCTGTTAACCAAAAGGTTGGCAGTTCAAATCGACCAGCCGCTCCTTGGAAACCCTGTAGGGCAGTTCTACTCTGTCCTATAGGGTCTCTATGAGTTGGAATCAACTCAACGGCAACAAGTCTGGGAATGAATAATGGCTATGGAAAAGAATCAAGCAGGAAAGGAGGAGAGAGGAAAGCTGGCTGAGGGGTAGGCCAAAAAAAAAAAAAAAACAAACCCGTTGCCATCAAGTTGATTCTGACTCTTAGCGACCCTACGGGACACAGTAAAACTGCCCCATAGAGTTTCCAAGGAGTGCCTGGTGGATTCGAACCTCCGACCTTTTGGTTAGCAGACGAAGCAGAAGAGGGAGTTAGAATTTTAAAGAGCATGATCAGGAAAGGTCCCATGGGAGGAAGCAGGGGAGCAAGGTGTGGATACCAGAGACAGGAAAGAGTACGTGCAAAAGGCCTGAGGCAGCGTCACATGCAGCATGCTGAGGGGCCAAAGGCAAGGAGGCCAGTGTGGCTGGAATGGAATGACAGTGGGGGAGCAAGCAAGCCATGAGGTCAGAGAGGCCATGGAAGTGGGGCGGGGCAGATTTACAGGATTAGAAAGCCTTTGGCTTTGACCCTGAGTGTGAGGCGCCACTGGAGGTCCCAGGCCGAGGACGGACATGAGGTGGCTTGTGTTGAAAACATCAATAGTCCACTCTTCCTATACAGAGTTCAGTGGTGCGTCTTCTTGGTCAGTCCACTGCACAGCACGGCAGGAAAGTCCTTGTTCCTGTCCTCACTCTGTGATATCACTTAGGCAGGTCCCCTTCCCTCCCCAAGCCTCATTTTTCTCATGAGTAAAATGAGGGGTTTGGACTAAACAAGCCTTCGGCTGCTAACCAAAAGGTCAGCAGTTTGAGTCCACCAGCCACTCCTTGGAAACCCTATGGGGCAGTTCTACTCTGTCCTATAGGGTCGCTATGAGTCGGAATGGACTCGACGGCAAGGGGTTAACTCCAATCACTTGTGTACCACCTGCTTGGTTTCCATATCCCAGCACCACTGACACAATGATTCATTTCACATTTTTCCTTAAGTCAACTTAATTTTAAAACTATTTTGCTTGCCCTAAGCAACAATGACGAGAAATTACAAGCTCACTATGCTATATATACATTTTCCTAATGCATATTAAAATAATTAAAATGTAACTATAAAACTATTCTAAAGTTCATTTGGGTACCACTTAAGATCATCTTGAGTACCTCCAGTCATACACAGACCACAGCTCAGGTAACTGTCACAAACAGTCCCTACGACCTGCCTCCAGCCTTGTCATCCCATAGTTCTAAAGGCGCTTTCTGCTTCCGATAATCTTACTTGCTTCAACTGTGTACCTGCAGGCTCGGGTTACTTGGAGCTGCAAGCTAATGCAATCAAACCATGGGGAGCAAAGAAAAGAAGACTGAGGGTTCCCCCTGTTCCCACCCCCCGAAGTTTATCTAAAAGAAAAGCCCCCATGTGCATTTCAGAGGCCGAACTGGGGACTCATCCTTCTCCGTCTCTCTCTTTTTATACGCCCCACTCCCCCCTCAGCCCAATCCCTGGAAATCACTAATCTACTCTGGTCTCTAAGCCTGTTGTAGACATTTCTCATAAGTGGGATCATACAATATTTTGTGTCTGGCTTGTTTCACTCAGCGTAATGTTTCCAAGATTCATCCATGTCACAGCATGCATCCCAGGAAGGTGTTTAAAGAATTCTGCAAGACAGACAGGTAAAGCATATCGCATGCTCAGAGCACCGAATTCTCTTGGTTCCCGAGTTTCCGATTTCACAATCAGATGCCTATGGATTCATTTTGTTTGGGCAGACCCCTGCTTCTTTGTTAAGAAATTCAGCTATACTGTGGTAGACTGGAAAACATAGCCGCAAGGTTTTGCAACCCCTCTCATCAAGAGGAGGAGTCTATTTTCACACCCTAGAATCTAGGCAAGGAGCCCTAGAGGTGCAAGGGTTAAATGCTCAGGTCTAACCCAAAGGCTGGCTGTTCGAACCTACCAGCAGCTCCACGGGAGAGAAGACTTAGTGATCTGCTTCCATAAAGATTACAGCCTAGAAAACTCTATGGGGCAATTCTACTCTGTCACATGGGGTTGCTATAAGTTGAAAATCGACTTGACACCTAAGAACAACAACAACAGAATCTAGGCTAGGCTTGTGACTTGTCTGGGCCCACGGAAGTGGCTAAAGTGATGCTTGTGAGTTCTGGAGCCTACGTAGGTATAAGGAGGTCTTGATGCATCCACCTTCACCCTTCTGGAAACCCAAGACTATCAAGATGTGAGGAAGCCCAAGATGAAGGACCATGGTGACAGAGAGAGGCCCAGCCATCCCAGCTGACCCACCAGCTCAATACACGAGAGAGACCAGGTAAGACCAGCAGAATGATTCCCCAGCCAACCCACACAGTTGTGAGAAATAATAAGTTAATGTTGTTTTAAGCCACTAAGTTCTGGGGTGGTTTGTTACACAGCCATTGATAACAGAGACACTTTACTGGTATCCAGTAAAGTGGCAGATGTATACACTCCACGACCCAGAACGCCACTCCTAGGCTTTCACCTCTGAGAAATGCAGAAAGATATTGATTGGAGCATCCTATGTAATGGGAAACAAACAAAAACCCCAAACCCTAAATGACCACCAGTAAGTGAATGGATAAATTATGGGACAATCAAATACTGGAATATTATATAACAGTGAAAATGAATGCACTATAGCTATGTGTATGAATAGGGGTATATTCCACAATCATAATGTTGAGTGGGAAAAGCAAGTTGCATAAGAATGCATACTAAAAGACTCAATAAATATAAAGTTTTAAAACATGCAAAGTAATACTCTACACTGGGGTCCACAAACTATGGGCCACAGGCCAAATGTAGCCCTCTGCTTGTTTTTGTAAATGAAGTTTAATTGGAACACAGCCATGCCTATTCATTTTCTTATTGTCTATGGCTTTTCACACTACAATGGCAGAGCTGAGTAGTTGCAATAGAGTATTTTCATTTGGCAGTCCATGGTGTTTTCAATCGCTTCAATGCATGAGAAAGCTGGACAATGAATAAGGAAGACTGAAGAAGAACTGAAGCATTTGAATTATGATGTTGGCAAAGAATACTGAATATACCATGGACTGCCAGAAGAATAAACAAATCTGTCTTGGAAGAAGTACAGCCAGAATGATCCTTACAAGCGAGGATGGCAAGACGTCTCATGTACTTTGGACATGTTATCAGAAGGGATCAGTCCCTGGAGAAGGACATCATGCTTGGTAAAGTAGAGGGTCAGCAAAAAAGAGGAAGACCTTCAATAAGATGGACTGATGCAGTGGCTGCAACAATGGACTCAAACATGGCAACAATTGTGAGGATGGCACCGGATCAGGCAGTGTTTCGTTCTGTTGTACACGGGGCCGCTATGAGTTGGAACCGACTCGACAGCACCTAACAACAATAGAGACCTGGATGGCCTGCAAAGCCAAAGATGTTTACTATCAGGCCCATTTGTTCTACAGAAAGAAACGCATGGGAATGATAAATGTCAAACTCAGCGGTGTGGGAATTGCTGAGAAAAAAGGGGGAACCCCCCCTTTGTTTTTTATTTTTTAAGTTGGATGGTTGCTTCATGGGTGTTTATAGTATTATTCTTTATGCTTTTATATATGTCTTAAATATTGCATAATAAATTGAGAAAAAATACTCAATACTAGCCTCTTGTCTCTAGTTTGCTCAATTGTGTCATTTCCCTGCAGCTATTTAAACAAAGGTAAATAAGGCTATTTGTCAAGGAGTATTAAAAAAAAATTTCCTAACAAGACTCAACAACGTTTGTCCAGACGATGAGCAAACACATATGCTTGCACGGGCACAGGCATATGAGAAGGGAAATGGCTTTTCATCCCACCTGTTATTATTCAGCGACATGGACGTTCTGGGTGTGTTTGTCAACTTGGCTTCTACTGATATAGCTGCCTTTGATTGAGCGTGTGCCCTCAGCTGAGCATGGTGAGCTATACAGATCAGGGATCAGCAAATTACGGCCCATGGGCCAAAGGTGGGCCACTGTCTATTTGTATAAATAAAGTTTTATTGGAACACAGACACGCCTGTTAGTTTATATATTGTCTGGCTGCTTTTGCACTACAACGGCAGAGTAATTGCAACAAAGACGATACGGCCCACAAAGCTGAAAGTATTTCCTCTCTGGTCCTTTACAGAAATAATTAGCCAACCCCTAATGTGTTGTTGCTGTTGTGTGCTGTCGAGTGGATTCTGACTCAACAGCAACCCTATAGAACAGAGTAGAACTGCCCCACAGGGTTGTTTCTTAGGCTGTCATCTTTACAGGAGCAGATTGCCAGGTCTTTCTCCCACAGAGTGGCTGCTGGGTTTGTGCTGCCAAGCTTTCGGTTAGCAGCCAAGTGCTTAATCACTGCGCCACCAGGGCTCCTTACCCCCAATACAGGCGATCTCATTTAATACTCACGACAACCTGTGCAGGCAGACTTAGTATTACTCCCCGTGTATGACTGAAGAAACTGAAGCTCAGAGAGGTGAGGTAGCTTGTCCAAGGTCTCATAACCAACAAGGGTCAGAGGTGGGATGTGAACCAGGTGGCAGAACTCCAGAACTGTGCTCTTATCACTCACACTGTATTATCAGGAGACAGACTCTTTGAAAAGTAACCGAGACAGTAAAATAACGTTGAACCAAATGAGTTTCCATGCGATGCCTTGTTTTGTCTGGGAACAGGGTTAGTTTTCTCTTTTGTGCTGAAAAGTAATACGGCTTCATTTTTCTTGGCTGTCAGCCAGGCAGGGTAACTTATGTGTGATTGTATCGTAAGTCTTCTAGCCCAGGAGGGAAAGAAAGTGAGAGAAGATGCCTACACCTGCTGGCCAAGGTCTGTAATAACTAATCCCCCAGAATTTATGGAATGCACGTCCAGGCAGCAGACTTCAGTGTTGAAGAGCTTGGATTCTGGAGCCAAGCTGCCTGCGTTTAATTCCACATTTGCCACCAACCAGCTGGGTGACCTTGGGCAAGTTATTTACCCTCTCTGAGCCTCCATTTCTTTAGCCTTCAAATGAGGTTAATGATGTGACCTTCCTCGTAAGGTTGATGTGAGTTTTAAAGGAATTCAAGGACATAAAGCACTGCCAGTGGCACTAAATCAATGATAGATACTATTACCAATGCCCAACCTGATGCCCCCATGGTATGGACTGAATTGTGTCCCCCAAAAATAGGTGCTGTAAATCCTAACCCCGATACCTGTGGATTTAATCCTCTTTGAACAGGGTTTTCTTTCTAACGCAAATAAGGCTCTACTAGTACAGGGCGTGTCCTAAATCCAATCACTTTTGAGATATCAGAAGAGCAGATCAAGCACAGGAGAAAGCAAGCAGAGGGGAAGATACATGTCACGTGGAGACTGCCAAGAAATAACTGAAATGCTCTGAGTACAGAAACTGAAGATCTTCCCCCAGAGCCGACAGACAGAGAGCCTTTCCCCAGAGCCAGAGCCATGAATTCAGGTTTCCCTGGTGGTGCAGTGGTTAAGAGTTTGTTTGCTAAGCAAAAGATTGGCACTTTGAATCTACCAGCCGTCCCTTGGAAATACTCTGTCCTATAGGGTCGCTGTGAGTCAGAACTGATTCGATGGCTGTGGACTTTTTAGATTGTGAGGAAATAAATTTCTGTTCGTTAAAGCCACCCACTTATTGTATTTCTGTTCTAGCAGCAGTAAGAAACACACCACATGTCCTGCCAATTCCACTTCTAGAGTCGCTCTGAAGTCTGTCCATTACCTGCCCTGGCCCAGGCCTCCACCATGTCTCTCCTCCATGAATTCATGAAGTCTCCCAACTGGCCTTCCTGCTTCTCCTCTTGCTTCCCTCCAATCCGGCATCTTCACAGCGGCCCAAATGAAATTTATAAACCTAAATTGTATCATTTGGGGCCCTGGTGGCGTAGTGGTTAAGAGCTACGGCTGCTAACCAAAAGGTCAGCAGGCAGTACGAATCTATCAGCTGCTCCTGAGAAACTCTACGGGGCAATTTTAAGCTGTCCTACAGGGTTGCTATGAGTCAGAATCGACTCAATGGCCATGGGTTTGGTTTTTTTTTTTTGGTTTCATCCTCTTTTAGAAACCCTTCAGTGGTTTCCTGTCTCACTTGGGATAAAATCCAAAATCCTTCCTGGGGTCTCCAAGGCCCTGCCCATCTCTCGGCCTCATCTCCCAGCATGCTCCAGCCACTGGTCTGGTCATGCCACTTTTCTTCCTATCTCTGAGGCTTCCCACGGGCTGTTCCCTCAGCCTGGTCATTTCTCAGTTCTCAGCTGAATTAGCTCCTGACCTAAAAGGTCTTCCCTGGACGTAGAACCTTGTTATCTTCTCTCTTACGACCCTCTTTTCTTCCATCATACCAGGCATCATAATTTGAAATCAGTCGATTCTCATTATTTGAAGTAGTTCTGTTCTGTAAAGTCTCCATAAACACTGAATTAGTGAATACTGAGACAACCTTGTGCAGCCTCAGCTGGGAATGTGTGCACTGGACAACTCGAAGTTTTTGCTGCTCTGCACAGCATCTGTTCATGAATGAGAAAGTGTCCCGAGTACTGATTTGGAGAATCTATGAATAATGAGGATAGACTATACTATAAAAATTTTTTAAATTTAATATTTTTTTCTGCTTTAGGGCCCAGAGGGTCTCTATCACAACTATTCAACTCTGCCATTGTAGTGTGAAAAGCCATAGATAGTAAGAAAATGAATGAGTGTGGCTATGTTTCAATAAAACTTTATTTATAAAGCAGGCAGAGGGTCACATTTGGCCCATGGGCTGTAGTTTGCCGACTCCAATGTAGAGTATTATTTTGCAGGTTTTAAAACTTTATATGCATTGTATCTTGTCATGGATTGAATTGTGTCCCCAAAAAATATCTGTCAACTTGGCTAGGGCATGATTCCCAGTATTGTATGATTGTCTACCACTTTGTAATCTGATGTGATTTCCTTATGTGTTATGTGTTGTAAACTCTATCACTATGATGTAATAAGATGGATTAGCGGCAGTTATACTGATGAAGTCTACAAGATTAGATAGTGTCTTAAGCCAATCTCTTCTGAGATATAAAAGAGAGAAGCAAGCAGAGAGACACGGGAACCTCATACTACGAAGAAAGCAGTGCCTGGAGCAGAGCACATCCTTTGGACCTGAGGTTCCTGAGCAGAGATGCTCCCAGACCAAGGGAAGATTGATGACACGGACCTTCCTCCAGAGCCGACAGAGAAAACATTTCCCTGGAGCTGACGCCCTGAACTGGGACTTGTAACCTACTGGACTGTGAGAGAATAAACTTCTCTTTGTTAAAAGCCATCCACTTGTGGTATTTCTGTTATAGCAGCACTAGATGACTAAGACAGTATCTTTCAGTATGCATTCATTAGCAACTTGCTTTGTACATTATGTTTGTACAATTTATCCCTAGGATTCTATTGGAACTACTGAAAAAGATGGGCTCTCCTTCCCCCAAAAATGCTGAGCTGAAGGATGCAAACCCAGAGTCGATAAGCACCATCTTTGCCTCCAGCTGGGGAGAGCCTGTGTGAGAGTAAAGCCAATTTAGAGGAAAGCAGAGTTGAAGACAGAGTGAGACAAATTCCTTAAGACATCATTTCAGCACCTGGATCCAGCCATACCTGATGTCAGTTTACCCTCAGATCTCCCAGTTATGTGAATCATCAAATTTCCACTTTCTCTAAGCCAGCTTTGATTGGGTTTCTGAGTCTTGCAATCAAAAAAGGCTTTGATATAGTCTGTAGAACTTGAACCATATTTAAATTGTCTCTCCTTTTATTCTATCTCCAATCCAAAATTAGATTGATTGCATTTATCATTCTGCATTTAACTGAGACAACCAGACATAATAAGGACTATGATGCTGGTGACCCTGGGGAGAATGTACGGTCGTGGTATGGTACTCACTATAAGAAGGGATTCCGTAGGCTTGTGCTGGAGGTGGGTAGGCTGTATAGGGAGCAGCTTGCTGGATCCCCGTGCTGTACTGTGTCTGGCCATAGGCTGCCATGACTGTGGAGGGCTGGCTTGGCAGGACACGTGGGAAAGGTCTGCGTGGAAAGAGAGAAGAGTAAATCTCCTAGCCCAGTCCAGCATCCCTTCCCCCTTATTTTGGTATCAACACCACCATTTTTTTTTTTTTGAGTATTTACTCTTTCCAAGGCAGAGACAACTTATGTGCTCATCAAATCCCATTTCATTTCCCTCTTCCTGGTCACCAGAAAGATTACACTTCTTGTCTCCCTTGAAGTTAGATTTGACCATGTGGCTGGGTTCTGCCCAATAGAATGAGGTCAGAAATATTGTAAGCCACTCGCAGGCTCAGGCAATTAAAACACCCCATGGCCCTCCTGCCCTCTCTCCTCTTTGGCAGTAGCTGTAGAGGGCACGGGTTGAGATGACAAGGCCATGATATGGAAGCATCCTGGATCCCTGAGTCAGTGTGTGGAGGAGAGCTGCCCTGGAGAATTTCGCCCAATCCACATTGGACTTTACCTGAGTAAGAAATAAACCTTTGTTGTGTTAAGCCACTGAGATTTCAGGGTTTATTTATTATTGCAGTATAGCCTATCCCTAAGGAGCCCTGCTGGTGCAATGGTGACATGCTTGGCTGCTAATAAAAAAGTCAGTGGTTCAAACTCACCAGAAGCTCTGAGGAAGAAAAGACTTGGTAATCTGTTCCCATAAAGATTTCAGCCTAGGAAACCCTATGGGTGCAGTTCTCCTCTGTCCTATAGGGTCTTTATGAATTGGAACAGACTTGATGGCATACAACAACATAGACTATCCCACCCTGATTGTCTATCCTAATTTATACACCTTCCCAATTGACTACAGTTTTGACAAGGCTGTTAATCAAAATGTCCTGCTCTTAGCCAAGGGGTGGGCACATGATACAAGGTCATCCAATCAGATTCTTTTCTGGGAATTTAACTCTAGGGGTGAATAATTCATTCCAACAGCCACACCCCGAAGAGATTGTCTTTTAGTTGCTTCCAACTACTTCAGTCCCAGGAGCTATCCTATTCTTGGTCTTTCTCAAAGTCTGATTATTCCATTTCCACTCACATTGTGAGCTACTCCAGATCTTTCCCAAAAAATCCTTTGGGGCTTACATCAGCTGGAGTAGGTCTCTGTTGCTTGCAACCAAAGTACCCAAATAGATTGGGCCCCTCACGGTGAATAACAGTTTCCATTAAGGGTCAGATTTCAAAGCGCCACCTACCTAAGACGCTTGTACTATAATGCCTCCTACCAACCATTGTGTACTTACTACAGGCTAGCAATTACCTCACCTATGCCCGGTATGTGCATTATATCTCAGTGGATGCTCGTATCAACTCTGCGTTAAAGACGGGGAAATTCTATCAGGGACCCAAAGTCACAGCTAGAGAGTAAGTAGATCTAGGACTTTAACTCAGGAGCCTGACTCCAGAGCCCAAGATTGATAGTAACCAAAAGGCTTGCTGCTTTTCACTTATAGGACTGAGACTGATCCAGCTCTGTAGGCAGCTCTTCTTCTATAATGGTAAGGTCAAGGTGAGCTGTTCTAACTCAAAGGTAGCAAAATGGTGGCCAGGGGCTATATCGAGCCCATGGATCCATGGACATATATGTATATGTTGTATTGTGTGCTGTAGAGTTGATTCCAACTCATAGTGACCTTATAAGACAAAACAGAACTGCCCCCATAGGGTTTCCAAGGCTATAAACTTTACAGGAATAGATCGCCAGGTCTTTTCTCCCGAGGAGTCGCTGTTGGGTTTCAATTGCCGATCTTCAGTTAGCAGCTGAGCACTTAACCATTGTGCCACCAGGGCTCCTTAAATATATATGTGTGTGTGTATCTATATATCTATACACACAGACACATATGTGTAACTATATTTAAATATATAAATAAATGTAACTATATACATA
>NW_004443944.1:17105502-17161355 GCF_000243295.1 Trichechus manatus latirostris
ATTTGGCCAGTGTAGTGTTTGTTTAAATTTATTGACAATATTTTAAAACCAGAAGATTTCACACACACACACACACACACACACACACTCTCTCTCTCTCTCTCTCTCTCTCCCACACTCCCTGTTTCCACTCTCTCCTGGAAATCACATGGGCTGGCAGCCTGGGTGTGCACTCGCGTGGATTTGAGGAGTGGCCGCCCCTTGGATTGAGAATCACTCGGTCTGCAGCAACCCCTACCACGCCCACTGCACCTGGCGATAAAAACAGCTAACAGTTCTTGAGCCTATTATGTGCCAGGCACTGTTCTAATTACTTTATGTAATTAAATGAATTGGCTCACTTGATTCTCACAACAACTTCGACAACTCTTGGAGCGAGTTCCTATTCTCACCCCTATTTTACAGATACGAAAACAGAGGCAGAGAGAGACTAACATGCCAAAGGCACACAGCTGATAGAGAGCTTGAACCCCAGCTCCAGTGGTCATGCCCTTAACCGCTCCACCACCCAGTCCTTACCCTTTAGGTTACTGATACTCTAGCCACCTGCAACTTGGCATCGTGTAGCTAACTATTCTACCTGGCGTGTTTAGCAGTAAATGCGGATGAGATTCCTAACCCATGTCTGATTCCACGTTGGTTACATCACTTTCGTTTAAGCCCGCTCAGCTTCAGAGTTCCTCCTGCGCATGGAGCCCCACATCACGTGTTGTGAAACAGATGCAAAAGTTTAAGGAATTATAAAAAAATGTTCTCATGCCCTTTTTTCTTTTCGACTACTACTATGATGAAGGGTTATTTTGGGAGCTTGTTCTAAAATGCATAAGAAACCAATTTGAGCTGGAGATGCCAGACCCGTGCTTGGGAGGTGTCTCATCAGCCAATATCAAGGCTCTGTGGGGGGCCAGGAGTGCACACATCTGCCAGTTGGACTTGGTGCTGAGCAGGGAAACTTATTTGAAAATGCTCCCAATTTGCACCCTCCCTTAGAAGAGAAGTTGCTGTTGTTAGGTGCCGTCGAGTTGATTCTGACTCATAGCGACCCCATGTGACACAGCAGAATTGCCCCATAGGGTTTTCTAGGCTGTAATCTTTATGGGAGCAGATCGCTCCTGCAGAGCCGCTGGGTGGGTTCGAACCGTCAACCTTCGGTTAGCAGCCGAGCATTTAATCGTTGCACCACCACCAGGGCTCATTAAGAAGAGGAGAAGGAGGAACTCTGAGATGATCAACTCCTGCCTCCCATCAAAACCAATTAACCCAACTTGGATTAAGCTGGGGCTAAAGTTAAGACCCAGAGCAAGGACAGTGGAGTTCTCTAACCCGAGGCCTTAAAATGAAGCTGGGTAGATTCTAATCGTTCTCAGGAGCTACTAACCACCCCCAAAACATCTTCTGGAGGGAAAGCATGGCTAAGCAAACGTGTTTGTTCTTTATAAACAGCTTCTCCCGCGTTGGTAAGGAAGGAACATTTCCAGATACTGAGGAGTCCACCCTCTAGCAGAGGGGCTTCTCTCACCGCGGGGCACAGACTGGCAGCTCCTCGAGGGCAGGCACTGAGGGCTCCGCTGAGCCTTGTCCATCTCTGAGCTCCCACTGCCCCTGCACCTGCCTGCGGGAAGCTTTAATGCTCCTGTGCTGGTATCTCTGAGTCACTGGTCTGTCTCCCCACTAGACTGGAAACTCTCTGAGGGCAGAGTCTATGCCTCGTTCATCTGAGTCGCCAGGGCTCAGTGTGGGGTTTGGACTGAGGAAGATTTGGAGTAGCAAGAAAGGATGCAAGAGAGGGAAGAGGAGGGGGGAGAAGGAAAGAGAGAGGATGAAGAAGAGGGAGGAGAGGGGAGGAGGAGGAGGGAGGGAGGAAGAGAGCAAGAGGAAGGAAAGAGAGAGAAGGGAGGAGGGAGAAAGAGAGGGCAAGGGAGAGAACGGTCAGGAGGGAAGGAGAAAGAGGCAGAGATGGGAGAAGAAAGGCAGGGAAGAACTGAGAAAGAGTCTATGCATAGGAAGGGAAAGGAGAGGTGGGAAAGAAAGAAAAATGAAAGGAAATGAAAAAAGAACAGAGAAGAAAGGAGAAAATAATAGCTCACCCTCGCAGCCCACTCCATTGCAGGCACCATTCCAAGCACTTTTGACATGTTTTAGCTCACTTCCTGGGGCAGGCATTACGATCCACCCTTTTGTAGTTGAGGAGACTGAGACCCCGGGAAGGGGAGTCACTTGCACAAGGTCACTCAGCTGGTAAGTGCTGGCACTGGGGCTTCCAGCCAGGAAGTCTGGCTCCAGAGCCCTCTCTCTTGACCTCCACCCGCCAAGAAAGCAAACAGGAGTGTGGGCAGAGGACAAGACAAGGGTGCTTACCTGGCAAGGAGCTGGGACACACACGGAAGGCCTGATGTAGGGATGCCTGGAGGGAACAAGAAACATTTGAAGGGCTTTAGCTGTCAGGGAGATGTTCTGCAAATGTTGTGACTTCAGACACTGGCTTAAGCAGGAAGAAACTAAGAAAGGAATTGCCAGGGACTTTCTCAACCGCAAAAGCAGATCTGAGGTGAAGCATTTTAGCCGTCTCCTTCTTGAGAATCTTTTTGGATATGCTTTACCTTTGGGTGCCCAGTGAAGGACTCCATATAGTATCTCGAATCATCAGAGTGGAATCCACTCCCCACCCACTCTACAGGTGGCGAAACCGAGGCCACAGAGAGACAGCCAGAATGTGCTTGAGCCAGGTCACATGACTAGAGAGCAGCACAAATGGGACCTGAACTGGGATCTGATTCCCAAGTTAGTGCTGTCTCCACTCATGGATAGAGTCTAACTCTTTTCCCTGGCTCAAAGGCAACCCAACAACCCCAGAATGGTAGACACCGGTTGGCTTTGATGGTCTAACATCCATTTCTCTTCTGATAATGACATCACCTTGATGTTTCCTGGGGCAATCTCCCCTCCACCCTCAGTCCATAGAGTTCAGGTGGTGCTGGCCCCAGCACTTAGGGGAAGGCACATGTTGGATCATCTCCTGGGCTCCACTCAGAATGGAGTAGAGAGAGGGAAGAGGCCTGAACTCCGATGCACTTGCTTTGCACCGTTATCACTGGACACACAGCGTCCAAGCATTGCTGAGGGGCAGACGATGAAGAAGGTGACGAAAAGGTGACAGAATCAAGCTGGCAGAGATATTTGCAAGAGGACTAATCTTATAAATGGGCACTTCAATGGGGACTATTTTTGATCTACATCATCTTTAACAATGCAACTCAACCTCCCCACTATGGAGGCCTGGCCAAATACTAGACAACGAGTCTACTGATGGGGACAGGGTGCACAATCTGCTGATTGGCACTCCCTGTTATGTAGGGCAGTGGCTGGCATGTCCCCGAGCCACCTGGGAAACGTCCTCAAGACCCCCAGAGCGCTGAGCCTCTCTTAGCCCCTGAGCTGGAGGCTCTGATTGACCAACTTGCAACTCCCACTATACCGCTTACTGCTATGGGACTCTGGGCAGGTTGTGAGGGTCCCTGGGACTCCGAGTCCTCTCCTTTGCAATGGGGACACAAACGTTTATCTCACAAGGATGCTGTGAGGATTAAATAAGGTGATGATAATGATAAAGTCGATGATATCCATCATTTACCTTGTGCTTGTTAAGTGCCGAGCTCTCTTCTAAACACTTTCCCTGGATTAGTTATTTTAAGTCTCATAATCACCCCATAAGGAGCCCTAGTGGTGCAATGGTTAAGAGCCTGGCTAACGAAAAGTTGGTGGTTCGAACCCGCCTAGTGGCTCCGTTGGAGAAAAGACATGGCAATCCACTTCTGTAAAGATTACAGCCAAGAAAACTCTATGGAGCAGTTCTACTCTGTCACATGGGGTCGCTATGAGTTAAAAATCAACTTGACAGCACCTAACAACAACCACCCCATGAGGAGCATTCTAGTAATGCCCCCATTTTACAGACGAACAGCCAGAGGCACACAGAGTTTAAGTAACTCACCCACAGCCACAGAGGCCGTAAGGGGTAGATCTGTGATCTGAACCTGGGGATACGGCTCGGGAGTTTTGTCTTCTCAACCACATCACTCCAGCCGACAATGATAATCATCATCATAATAGCACATTTGCAGAGAACTTGACTATGGGTGACTTGGGGTTGACTCTGTTAACTGCTTATACACATGATCTCATTTAGTTCTCACAACAATGCTGTGAGGTAGGCTCTGTGATTATCCCCACTATACAGATAAGAAACTGAGGCTCCAAAGGTTAAGTGCCTTCCTCAAGCCACATAGCCTGTGGGTGAGGGAAACAGGACGGGAGCCCAGGGTTATTTGAATCCAAAGCCCGTACTTTAACTACCTCCTTGCCTGAGTCAAATGCTGTGCAAGTCCCACCCACTGGGTCAGGAGGGGTGGAGGTGTCCTGAAGTTCCAAGAGTTACAACTAGAATTAAAAAATAAAACAGGCAATATCCCCATGTATTGCCCATCAAAAATCAGTTACCACTGAGTCAATTCAGGCTCATGGCGACTTCACGTGTTTCAGAGTAGAACTGTGTTCCAAAGGGTTTTCAATGACTTTGATCTTTCAGAAGTAGATTGCCAGGCCTTTCTTTGGAGTCACCTCTGGATAGATTCAAACCTTCAACCTTTTGGTTAGCAGCCAAGCGCCTAAATCATTTGTACTACCCAGGGACTATATATTGCCCATAGTAAGAAGGAATTGAGTGAAATTTATGTTTTAGTCATAGGCGTGTGTGTGCTTGTGTGTGTGTGTGTGTGTGTGTATGGCAGTGTGAAAATATATTTCTTATCATGTGTTGCATTGCATAAACAGTTTGACAGGCAGTGATCTAAAGCAGAGGAAGGTCCCAGGCATACAGTAGGTGCTCATCAATGCTAATCTCCCCACTCCAGGTTTGCTTAGCAGGCAGGCCCTCCAGCATCGCCCCTTCTCTATCCTCCCCCAGGACCAGAGAATAAACTATCTCATTCTGAAGCAGCCACCATCTCATTATTGATAAAAGCCCGCAACTTGAGTGCGTTCAGTAATACATAACTTAGTGAATTAAACATTTTGAATGTTTTCTTTAATAAATATGTAAATATTCATAAAAGTATAAATGTATGGAAACCACATTCCTATGGGCTCGGATTAACCTGGCAGTCCACAAATTGGAAGGAAGTGTCTTTCTTCCCGGCCTCTGTGGCACAATTTGCATGTTTGACTCACCCCGGCTTTCTTTTCTCACCTCCACCCTGTTCCTCTGAATTGTTCATCGACCTGCCTTCCCCACACAGGCAGGTGCTCCTTGCCTGCTGTCCACCCCTCTGAAGGGTCTGAGCTATGATACCCTCCCTTTACTACACCAGGAACCAACCTCTAAGAAGACCGCGCAAGCCAGGAATAGACATTTCCAAGTGCAAAGAGGTTTTCCTTCTGCAGACTGTGCGAGTTTTGGAAAACACAGGGTTTTGCCCTTTTCTTTTACATTTAACCTTTTCATCCCAGGACACTCAGGGGAACTGAGAACCTGGAAAATTAGTGTGTTATACGGAAAGATCCCCTTCCTCCCTTTTTTTTTCTTTCTCCTCCTTCCTCCTTCCCTCTCTCCCTCCCCTCCTTCCCTTCTTTCTTCACCTTCCTTCCATCCCTCCCTCCCTTCCCTTCCCTTCGTTTTCCCCCCTGCTAAGGATGATGTAGACTTCATTGATGATTCTGACGGCCCATGGTAAGGCAGGGCTCTCTAAGCTCCTTCCCTTCTTCAGGAGGCCCAGGATGGACTATGACAAGGATGGAGAGTCTCAGTGCACTGAACCTAGAGGTGGGGCACGGACTCCACAAGGGCTGAGAGGCTCTCTCTGCCTCTTGTGCGTTGCTGGTTGCCCAGGGCTATTAGTTCTCAGAGGCCATGTGGATCAAGAGGTTCAGCTTACAGTTGCTGTAGCCAAACATCATCGTCATACCAGAAAGTGAGCTTGACAAAGTTGTCATTGTGGGCAATGGCAGCCCTAATAAGAAAGGTGGAGTGGGCACCACTGTTAGAATCGCAGTAGACAGCCTGGTCCCCCATGTAGCTCAGGATGTCTTTCAATGATCCCCCCAGTTACCTGCTTCACCACTTTCTTTTTTTATTATTGTAGTTTAAGTGAAAGTTTACATTTCAAGTTAGTCTCTCATACAAAAATTTATACATACATTGTTATGTGACCCCACCTGCTCTCCCTATACTGTGACAGCACACTCCTCCTTTCCACCCCTGATTTCCCATGTCCATTCAAAAAGCTCCTAACCCTCTCTGCCTTCTCATCTCACCTCCAGACAGAAACTGCCCGTTTAGTCTCATGTATCTATTGAGCTAGGAAACACACTCTTCACGAGTATCATTTTATGTCCCACAGTCCAGTCCAATCTTTGTCTGAAGAGTTGGTTTGGGAAATTGTTTTATTTCTGGGCTGACAGAGAATCCAGGGGCCATGCTTTCCAGGGTTCCTCCAGACTCAGTCAGACCATTAAGTCTGGTCTTCTTATCAGAATTTGAGTTTTGCACCCCACCTTTCTCCTGCTCCATCAGGGACTCTCCATTGTGTTCCCTGTCAGGGTGGTCACTGGTGGTAGCCGGGCACCATCTAGTTCTTCTGGTCTCAGGCTGTTGAAGTCTCTGGTTTATGTGGCCCTTTCTGTCTCTTGGGCTACTACTTTCCTTGTGTCTTTGGTGTTCTTCATTCTCCTTTACTCCAGGTGGCTGGGACCAGTTGATGCATCCTAGATGGCTGCTTGCAAGCTTTTAAGACCCCAGATACCACTCACCAAAGTAGGATGCAGAACATTTTCTTAATAAACATTGTTACGCCAATTGACCTAGATGTCCCCTGAAAGCATGGTCCCTGGACCCCCACCCCTGCTACTCCGTCCCTCGAAGTGTTTGGTTGTTTTTAGGAAACTTCTTAGCTTTGGTTTAGTCCAGTTGTGCCGACTTCCCCTGTAGCGTGTGCTATCCTTCCCTTTACCTAAGACAATTTTTGTCTACTATCTAGTTAGTGAATAACCCTCACCCTCCCTCCCTACCCTTGTAACCATCAAAGAATGTTATCTTCTGTGTTTAAACCTTTTCTTGAGTTCTTATAATAGTGGTCTTATATAATATTTGTCCTCACTAATTCACTCAGCATAATGCCCTCCAGATTCATCCATGTTATAAGATGTTTCACGGCTTCATCATTGTTCTTGATCGTTGCATAGTATTCCATTGTGCAAATATACCATAATTTGTTTATCCACTTGTCTGTTGATGGCCCCTAGGTTGTTTCCATCTTTTTGCTATTGTGCTTCACCACTTTTTTGATGCCATTGCATCTGACAGCTTTTTCCAGATCCAGGTCAGATCCCCAACAGAACATTGAGGGTAGAGACAAGGAAGGCTATGCCAGTGAGCTTCCCATTCAGCTCAGGAAGGACGCTGATCACAGCCTTTACAGCACCATTGGATGCAGGATGATGCTCTGGACAGCATCATGGTAATTGGAGCACAATTTGCCAGAGGGGTAGAGAGGATGTAGCTTCTGGTCATGAGTTCCTTTAAGATGCCAAAGTTGTCAGAGACCCTGGCCAAGGGGGCCAAGCAGATGGCATGCTGCCAATCAAGAGGGAGTGGTCATACTTCTCATGGACCACCCCCCATCATAAACACGGGGTCATCTGCACAAGGGACAGAGGTGATACCCTGTGACTCCACTCTTCGAGGGAGCTCCAGGCTTCTTTAGACACCATATATAGCAGCAGCACCTCCCCTTTGACATTGGTGGGATCTGGTGCCTGGGAGATGGAGATACGCTTTCCATTGACCACCAACTTCCTGTTCTCAACCTTGTCTGTGCCACTGAGCTGGCTATGATGG
Source organism: Trichechus manatus latirostris (assembly GCF_000243295.1). Lineage (NCBI taxonomy): Eukaryota > Metazoa > Chordata > Mammalia > Sirenia > Trichechidae > Trichechus > Trichechus manatus. The sequence goes on from NW_004443944.1 coordinate 17,113,394, forward strand.
ACTCATGCTGCAATGTGGAGACCACAAGGCTGAGGTTAATGGAGAAGAAATTGTTGGGGACTCACATCCACTTTGCCAGTGGTGAAAGCAGCCCTAGCGACCCAGTGACCAATACAGCCAGATCTACTTTCTCTGAGCTTCACCACCGTGTCTCAGGGATGCAGCTCCACAAAATGAGGCAGCTAGCGCTCAAGTGGGGACGAGCAGAGAAAGCCTCCTACATTTACTTCTGCATTTAATTAAAACTCTTAAGCCTCATTTCCTCCCCAGTCTCCTATGGGTGATGGGATAAAGATTAGTATAGCTAAGCAGAGGGCCAGAACATCTAGGATCTGTCATTCATTCATTCATTGACTCATTCATGTATTAAATGCCAACTGTGTGCCAAGCGCATGCTAGGAACTGGGTTACGATAGTGAGCAAAAGTAGACAGGGTTCCTGCCCTTATGAACCACTGCTTAGTAGGGGAGACGGATAGTAAACAAATACTTACATAAATAAGTACTTCATTACATTACAACAAGGTGCAAAGAAATAAAAGGATGGTATAGATCAGTGCACCTGGAACCTTAACATGCACAGGATTCACCTCGGGATCTTGGTAAACTCAGACTCTCATTCCACATGTTGAGGGAGCTCCCAGGTGTTGCTAATGCAGCTGGTCCATGAATCACACTTGAGTAGTGAGAGTCTGGCCCGCTGGCTAATACAGAACTACAGATCACTAAAAATTATCACAGTTCTGGATTCACAAAAATAAATCTCCACATCAAAACCAGCTGCCATCAAGTCAATTCCGACTCATAGTGGCACTACAGGACAGAGCAGAACTGCCCCATAGGATCTCCAAGGAGCAGCTGGTGGACTCGAGCTGTCAACCTTTTGCAACCACTATGCAGCCAGAGTTCCAATATCCGTATCAGAAGTTACAATATGGTAATATAGGAGCCCTAGTGGCACAGTGGTTAACAGCTACAGCTGCTAACCAAAAGGTCAGCAGTTCGAATCCACCAGCCACTCTTTGGAAACCCTACAGGGCTGTTATACTCTGTCCCCTAGGGTTGCCATGAGTTGGAATTCACTCAACAGCAACGGGTTTTTTTTTATGGTAATATAAATGAGCTGGTAATATAAATGAGCAAACCATAAACTCCAATCCTCTTAATTTTACTATTAGGAAACTAAAGATGGAGTGTGTGTGCATGTGTGTGTGTGTGTGTGCACACTTAAGTATGAGTGTATGTGCTTGTGTAGTAACTTGCCCAGGGACATGCACAACTCATACATTGAACAGATGTTTATCATGCACCTACTGTGGGCTAGGGCTACAACCCAAATCTCATAATTTGCTAATTTAATGTTCTTTCCCAAGAAACCATAGGGGTCTTAAGGGGTCCGAGACCCAAGTTCAAGTCCCTGTTCTGCTACAATATAGCTGTGTGACCTTGTGCCCGTAACCTCCTCTCTCTGAGCCTTAGTTTTCCTCATCTGAAAAATGGGTAATATCTGGAACCTGAAGAGGCGCTGTGAGGATTGCATGAGGCAACCCGTTGCCATCGAGTCGATTCTGACTCATAGCGACCCTATAGGACGGAGTAGAACTGCCCCACAGAGTTTCCAAGGAGCGTCTGGTGGATTTGAACTGCCGACCTCTTGGTTAGCAGCCATAGCACTTAACCACTACACAACCAGGGTTTCCTACATGAGGCAGGTACCTGTCAAATGGTGACTGCTCAACACCCAGGAGCTATTATTAGTTTTTCACTCTCCTGGGGGCCCTGGCTTAAAGCACTTAAATCCGTGAGCCCAATCTGAATGTTCACACTTTTTGCACCTCTCACGGGAGGATTAAGACGCTAAAAATTCTGAAAGCAGCTACTACTGTTATGTTGCCTGACTGGACCCCAGAGGCCCTTTTCTGACTGATCCCTGGTGAGATGAGACAACTTCTGTTGAGAGATGCTTGGAGTCAAGTCTTTGCTTTGCTACAAAAGCTGCGTGTGGATACATTGTATCAGCTCATCTTCCTTGCTGGGGGGACTTGAATTGCTCCTACACCAGGGACAGGGACATGGAAACCTCCTCAAGGAGGATGGGGCACTGTTCTAGGAGTCCAGAGGTGTGTGTCCAATTTTGACTCTCAGTGAGCGGCTATGTGAGTGCTGACAAACCATTGGTCCCGCGTGGGGTGCTGCTGAGGACTGAAGGGAATGATAGAGGCCAGCATTCCCTAGAGTATGACAATCTTAAACCCGGTGGCGTCGAGTCGATTCCGGCTCATAGCGACCCTACAGGACAGAGGAGAACTGCCCCATAACGTTTCCAAGGAGTGGCTGGTGGATCCAAACTGCCGACCTTTTGGTTAGCAGTTGAGCTCTTAACCACTGCGCCACCAGGGCTCTGAGGCACCTCTAGGTGGACTGAAACCCCCAACCCGTTGGTTAGCAGCCGAGCACTTAACCATCTGTACCACCCAAGGACTTCAAGCAAGTGACAGTATAGGCAAAAAAAAGCAAAAAAAAAAAAAAAAAAAAAACCAGGGCTGAAGTTGATCGCACTGCCAGGGGTGGAAGTTCTTCACCCACGGAGAGCATTTTTACACAATAATAGTCAGCGCCCTGTTCTCCTGTTCTGTCAAGTGGGGATTAGCAGTTTCCTCAACACTATGCCAATACTTCACAAAGTGTTGTTTCTGTTCTGTTCATGTAGAGGTTGTTCTGAGTGCTCAGTCCTCCAGGAAGCCACCTGGGAAAGGTTTAAAGGTGGGAAAGCGAAGCCTGTGGCTCCTGAGGTCAGCACCTGGGCAAAGCTCTAGGCAGAGCAACCTGGCTTGGCTGCCATGAATCCGTATCTGTCAGCCTTGGGCTGGAACCGGTGAGACTGAAGCTGAAAATGAGACCTCGTCACCCCAAGGCAAAGGAGGTGCAAGAAGTGTGAGAGAAGACAACAGCTCGGCTCGTTCCGTGCGGCAGTGATTCCACGTCTGCTGTGGAAACACTTAATGAGATTAGAGCATCAGCTTTTGAAAAACGCATCTGCATTTTAAAAGAAAAACATTTCCCCTATTCAGCTTTGCCTCCTTAGTAACCTCAACTATTTTCCTTCCTTCAGAAGGCAGGATACAATTCAGATCCAATTTTTCCCTTGAATAGTGATAAACGATAGTTAGTATTTCTCAAGTGTTTCTTACAAGCCCGGCACTGTGCGAAGGGCTGCATGAGTATTAGCTCTTTTTTTCCCCATAACAATCCAATGAGGAAGTTATTAGTAGTAACTGTACTTTACAGATGTGGAAAATGAGGCAGGGGGAAGTTAAGGAAACTTTGCTAAGGATTCAAAGTCATTATCAACTTGAAGTGTCTGTGATTCCTTAAGATCACTCTGTATTTACCCACCCACTCTCCCACCCTCCCTTCTTCCCTTCCATCCATCCATCCATCCATCCATCCATCCATCCAACCATCCATCCATCCATCCATCCATCCATCCATCCAACCACCCATCCACCCATCCATCCATCCATCCATCCATCCATCCATCCATCCATCCATCCAACCAACCATCCATCCATCCATCCATCCATCCATCCATCCATCCATCCATCCATCCATCCATCCATCCATCCATCCATTCATCCAGCTAGCTTTTTTAAGGATCTACCATGAGCCAGGCACTAGACTGTGTGCCAAATAGAAACAGGAATTTATATACTTAAGTATATCTATATCCGTGTATCTATGAATTATATACGAAAAACCGTCTTTGCCCTGGAAGAATTCAGAGTCTAGAACAATGGTTCTCAACCTTGGGTGCACAGTAGAATCATCTGGGGAGATGAAAAAAAACCTGATGCCAGGCCACACCCCTGACCAATTAAATCAGACTTTCTGGGAGTGAGATCAGGGTATTAGCATTAAAAAAAAACTCAAATCCCAAACCTTCCCAGGTTATTCCAATGTGCAGGCACGTTGGAAAACCAGTGTTACAGCAGTGGTTCTCAAAGTGTGGGCCCTGGACCAGCAGCAGCTGCAACTCCTGGAAGTGCAGAAATGCAAATACTCTGGTCCCAGCCCAAACCTTTGTGGGGAGGGGCAATCAGAAACACCGGAGGTGGGGCCCTGCAATCTGTGAGTTAACAAGCTTCAGGGGACTCTGATGCAAAGTAGAGTTTGAAAGCCACTGTGCCAGAGCTTTCTCCTCAGAGCGAGGCTGGTGGACCAGCAATATCAGCAACACTTGGACGCTTGTTAGAAATGCAGACTCTGAGGCTGGATCTGATTCCTATGTTCATTAAAGATGGCGAGACACCTACTGAGTGTTCTCTAAGTGTCAGAATCCCCGGGTGGTGCAAACAGTTGACCTGCTTGACTGTTAATGGAAAGGCTGGAAGTTTGAGTCTACCCAGAGGTGCCTCTGAAGAAAGGTCTGGCCCAGACCGTCTGGCGATCTGCTTCCAAGAACACCAGCCAGTGACAACCCTATGGAGCACGGTTCTATTCTGACACATGCAGGGTCGCTATGAGTCAGAGTCCACTTGCCAGAACTGGTTTGGTTTTCTAAGTACTGAGTAGTATGCAAAACATTGAACACACATTCTGGTGGCACAGTGGTTAAGAGCTCAGCTGCTAACCAAAAGGTCAGCAGTTCAAATCTACCAGCCACCCCTTGGAAACCCTATGGGGCAGTTCTACTCTGTACTATCGGGTTGCTATGAGTCAGAATCTACTTGACGGCAACGGGTTTATCACACTAAATCCTTTCTAACTCCCTCATGAGGGATATGGTGAAACCCATGTGAAATTGTGCACTACTGATTGGTAAGTAAGCACAAGTAAACCCATGCTTAGCTTGCTTACTGGGTCATCTGCCCCTGTCAGGGATGGTAAATTTGAAATGAGGCTTTGATTCTGTAGGAAGGTGTTGTGGGATTGAGAGAGAGACAGATGCCAGCCATACCTAGAAGAAGAATCTTTAATGTGGTGAAAAAATGAAATTGTTCACTACAGATGATCTGGTAAGCAAGGTAAGCACTGTGCTTACCTTGCCTGTTGGATTATCCGCCCCCAGCTGAATACACACCTGGCCTGGCTGACTCCTAACCCAAAGGATGTGATGGACAGTGACCAGCCAGCAGGCAGTGTAGGAAGTGTCCGCAGGGGCACAGTGCCCGTCAGACTGCCAAGTCCATGAAGGCAGGAAGCGGTGGGCTTTTTCACATCAGATTCTCAATGCTCTGTACGCAGTAGGTGCCTCACTTTGTCGAATATGTGGTTGGATAAAGAAAGAAGCGAATGAGAAACTACCTACCAAATCTCTCTAGGGAGGGGTGCAGTAGGTTTCACAAGGAAGTGCAGCCGAACAAATGGGAGTTGGTAAGTCAGAAAGGAAGTCGCTGCAGTTAGCCATGTTATCCTAAGAGGCACATTTATTGGATACTAGCTGACTGCAGTTGAGTATTGTATCCACGTAACCTTCCTAGGATTCAGTGCATTGCCTTTTTTTTTTTTTTTAACACAGTGATTCTTCTCTATCCATTTGCACCTCACACTCTGCTCCCTGGATTGTCTCTAGCACTAGAACGGAACTTTACCTACCCACTGTATTCTTTCTAGAACTACAGATTGAAATGAAAAGGAAAAGTGTCAGCAGTATCGGTGAACTGGCGGACAGGTCTTGTAAAACTTGCAAATAGATATCATCGTAGATATCTCAAAATGTGTAAAGTTTGCAAATTTGGGGAAAGGACATATGTTAACGTTATGGTCAAGTGCATTCTCTAAAACGAATGAAATGTGCCTGTCGATAATACAGCAGATCCTGTGAAAGCTGGAAACTGTGTAAGGCGGAAACCTGTCAGAGAAGGAAAACTCAAATATTTTCTACTAAAATGAGCAATAGAAAAGTGATAAGACTATCCCCTATCAAAGGCGGAAAACTTGTGTGACCTGGAAAAACAAGACAGTCTGGTCCAGTTCCAGCTCTCACAGGTTTCACTGTAATTATTTTTAGACTTAAAAAAAAAAAGTTAGCACTTCCCTAGAGAAACATACTCATGTTCAAAGGCTACTCCTTGCAACATTGTTTGTTAAGAACAAAACAGAATGGGCCACATAAACCAGAGACTTCATCAGCCTGAGACCAGAAGAACTAGATGGTGCCCGGCTACCACCAATGAACATCCTGACAGGGAACACAACAGAGGGTCCCTGATGGAGCAGTAGAAAGATGGGATGCAGAACTCAAATTCTAGTAAGAAGACCAGACTTAATGGTCTGACTAAGACTGGGGGTGCCCCGGAAGGCACAGCTCCTGGTCTCTCCATCACCCCAGAACTAAAACATTTCCGAGGCCAACTCTTCAGACAGGGATCGGACTGGACTGTGGGACAGAAAGTGATACTTGTGAATAATGTGCCTCTTAGACAAGTAGATACACGGGACCAAAGCGGCAGCTTCTGTCCAGACGTGAGGTGGGAATGCAGAGAGAGTTAGGAGCTGGTTGAATGTTCATGGGGAATCAGGGGCGGAGGGGAGGAGTGTGCTGTCGAAGAATGGGGTGAGTGGTTGCGGTCTCATAACAATGTATGTAAGAAAAAAAGAACAAAACAATTAAAAATCACAAAAGTAACCTAAGTGTTCCTTGGTATGGGAATGGTTAAACGAACTGGGACACAGTCATTCTCTGGCACACTACACAGTTAAAAAAAAAAAAAGAGGTAGATCATCACTAGCATATATCTTCAGTGAAAAAAAGCAAGTTATAAAAAATATGTGTTAGTGTTTTAATCCCTACCCCAAGCAATACTGTATAATTTCTAAAAATAAAAATAAAAAACAGTTGCTATCAAGTCAATTCTGACTCATGGCGACTCCATGCGTGTCAGAGTAGAACTGTGCTCCACAGGGTTTGTAATGGCTGATTTTTCAGAAGTAGCTTGCCAGGCTTTTCTTCCAAGGTGCCTCTGAGTGGACTTGAACTTCCAACCTTTCTGTTAGTAGCCGAGCACATTAACCATTCACACCACCAAAACATGACAACAGCGGTTACTTCCGGGGAAGAGAGGAAGGGGCTAAGATTGGGCGGATGCGGCAAAAGGGATTTGGGCCCATTATAAGGGCAGTGTATAGTGTGTTTATATATTACCTGGTGACTAGGGATGAATTTGTCCTTTAAAAAGGAGGAAAGGAAGGGCATTTCAGGCAGAGGGCACAGCAGGTGCGAAAGCCCTGAGGGCAAATCAGGCTTTCTAGTTAGAAAACCAGAAGGAAGGTCAGGGGCTGGGCAAAGCGGGGAGGTGGAGGAGATGAGCTTGGGAGGCTGGCAGAGGCAGACAGGTAGAGCCTGGTGCCCAAAGGTAAGGAATTTAGATTTTATTCTACACTTTTTAAAAACAGAGTCCTCTCCACGTTTTAACTCATTTCATCCCCATGTGAATGCAATGAGGTCAGGGCAGCATCATCCCTATTTGACAGAAAAGGCAACTGAGCCTCGAAGAGGTTAGGCCGTTCGCCCAGGGATAGACAGCTGGTAAGGGGCAGAGCCGGGGTCACAGGGGGGGCCACTGGAGGGCTTCGTGGGTCCACGTTCCCTCCAGCATCTCCCTGAGTGCAGACCCGAGGCTCTTGACTCTCTGGGGTCCTCCTCGGCTGGGCAGTTGACATCCCTCCTAAAGACTCTGTTACAGAATGAATGGCCCAGAAGGTAGGAGGACAGGATGCCAGGCGGGAAGACTGGCTCAGTCTGGCAAGTGGAGCCACACTCGGGTGGAATGTCCCTTAGCATCACAGGAGCTCACTGCCCATCTCACAGGACAGAGAAAGAAAAATGTGCATAACCCGACCCCACCAGCTCTGCCCTCTATGAATTTGGGAGTAGTTCTTGTGACAACTCCATTATAAAAAGGAGTCAGGGCTTGGTGGGGTCTGGAGTGGGGAGATTGGACATCTGGGGTCTGCAGACTCTTAAGAGTTTGGAAGAAAGTGGATTATTGGGTTTAGAAGCAGGGACTGCGGAGCCAGAGTGCCTGGGTGTGATTCCTGGCTGCCGCTAGTTGTGTGACTTTAACCTGGTTACTTAACTCCCCCAAGCCTCAGCTTCCACATCTGTAAAATGGGTGGATAGTCTAATAGGGGTGTAATACAGTATACTCATCTGAAGAATAGACTTTGGGGCCAGACTGCCTAAGGTCAAATTTTGTCTCTGTCCTTGAAGTGTGTCACCTTGATCAAGCTACTTAACCTCTCTGTGCGTTAGAGTCTGGATGTCATCTGTGAAATGGGGTTAATAATAGTACCCACTTCTTGGAGTTGTGGAGATCAAATGAGTTAATACATGTAATGCCTGGCAGGTAGCAAGTGCTAAGGGCTTGCTTTGATGGTGATGGAGAAGGAAGAGGAGAACTGGTATAGATTTACATGGCTTTGCGCAGTGGCCAGCACAAAGTATGTGCTCACAAAAATTAATCACCAAGTCACTGACGTGCATTCCAGAAGCTGGCTTTGAAATCTGCAATGAGATAGAACAAAACCAACCAAGAGACAGAAAAGCAACCCCTCACAACGCCATGGCAAACCTGGAAGATCTGTGGTACAACTCTTTGGGGCCAGCTGCTTGCCTTTTCCCTAGTGTTTAGGAGAGGGGAGATGGATAGGTGCCATTTGAGGGGTCTTCAAAGGGCACCAGATTAACCATGACATTGGTCACCTTTCACAGCTACCGCACAGGGGCTGCAAACTCAAACGTCTACAGGGGCCAGGCAGGCCCCGTAAATGAGTGAAATGGCCCAGTCTAGATCAAAAGGGAGTGGCAGGGGCTGTGACGACTAGAGCACCGGGTCTCATCTAAGGGACAGTTGTCCCTCAATGGCAGCCGGGCAGAAACGGGGGCCCGGTGTTGCTAACCAAAAAAAAACAAACCTATTGCCATCGATTCTGATGATTCCAACAACATATTGACCCTACGTTGCTGTAATGTGCCATCGAGTCGGTTCTGACTCATAGTGACTCTACAGGACAGAGCAGAACTGCCCCACAGGGTTTCCCAGGAGCGGCTGGTGGATTTGAACTGCCAACCCGTTGGCTCTTAACCACTGTGCCACCAGCGCTCCCCATGTTGCTAAAGCGCCTAACACTTCAAGAGAAACCAGAAATCCAGATTTGTATGTGAGCGCTCCCAGTTTTTACAAGTTCATTTTTACTTAAAACACAATGTAAACCAAAGGCATACCCGAGAGCCAGACTTGGCTGTGGGCTGCCAGTTTGCAACCAGGGTTTTGAATTCACTGTGATTATTTGATTCAGAGGAGAATGACAATAGAATAAAGGTTAACCATTTACCATGCCCCCGAGTGTGCCAGGAACTCTGCAAAACATTAGCTCATTCAATCCTTGCCATAAGCAGCCTATGAACCAACCAGTTGCCCTCGAGTGAACTCTGACTCATGGTGACCCCTGTGTGTCAGAGTAGAACTGCTTCATAGGGTTTTCGATGACTAATTTTTTGGGGGTAGATCACCAGGCCTTTCTTCTGAGGTGCCTCTAGGGGGAATCCAACCTCCAAACTTCCTGTTAGCAGTCTAGCATGTTAACATTTGTACCACCCAGGGAAATGGGTCATTATTATACCCCCATCTGACAGGTGAGAAAACTGAGGCTCGGAGAAATTAAACAATTTGCCTAAGGTCACTCAGCTGGCAAGCAGCAGGACTGGGATTCAGACTTGGATCTTCCTCCCCTGGAAGCCTATGCCTTTTCCTCTCTCTGTTGTCGATGCTGAGTTGACTTCGACTCATAGCAACCCCATGTGACAGAGGAGAACCGCCCCATAGGGTTTTCTAGGCTGTAAACTTTATGGAAGCAGATTGTCAGGTCTTTCTTCCTCAGAGCTGCTGGGTTGGTTCGAACCGCCAATCTTTCGGTCCGCAGCCAAGTGCTTAAACAGTGCGCCACCAGGGCTCCCTCCTCTCTCTACTGGCTCTGAAATACAGTCAGTCTTAAGTGGACTGGTGCCCTTGCTCAGAAAGAAAAGCATGCCTGTCTTTGAACAGGGCTCAATAAACCTTCCCAAACTCTCAAGGAGCCCAGGGTGGTTTACTGGGACGCTCCAAAGTGCCAGAAGAATGAGGGTGTGTTCTCTACTACCCAGTGTTGGTCCGGGAGCCCAGACCCTCCTTGGTGGTGCTTGGAGCAGGATTGTTCCAGCTTCATAACCAGCACACAAGTGAAATGTCATTGTTTTGGTGACAGCAATAATTACTCACGGAAGCTTTGATTTGCTTAAAAGCAAGCAAATTCCTTGGGACTTTACATTCGATTTGACAAACATCCCTTTGGTTTCCCAGGACGGTTGCAGAGCATGTGTGTCCCACGAGCTGGCATCAAACACAGACAGCGAAGGAGGGACCGGTGGGGTCTCAGAGCCCGAGCCGCAAATCCCAGAGCCGACCAAGGAAAGGGTTAAGCCCAATGGTTAAACATAATAGCTTAATGCCTTTTGCTAACTCCCAGCTTTACCAGGAAGGCTGACAGATCCCAAACAGAGCAAACAATAGCTGGAACTGTTCTAGTGAAAACTAGTCCGGCCGCATCCTTTGCCAATAATTTTTTTAAACAGATTTAACTCTCCTCTGCTTCCTTGACTCCAATCCAACCTGAAAGCAAAAGGCAGACAAGTTCTTGTTCTAATAGCAAACCCCGTACACAAGGCGCAGGCTTGGATGGAGAGACTGGAGCAGCAGACAGCTGTCAGAGCTTCAGACAGAGACCCTGCAGGCTACACCCAGGGCTGGGCCTGGGACCACACCTGACTATCGTCTGGACTCAGATCCATGGGGAGGTGCCAGCATTTCCTGGAACGGGAGACCAAGAAAGGAAGCTCAGACCCAAACGAGCATACTTTTGTCGCTAATGACTAGTCAACACTTCTAGCAACATAAAACAGAGTTTTGGCCCAGAGGCAATCATTGAAATGGCGTTAGGAGAAACTGTTATAATGACAGTACTTTTGAAAGGATACTTTTCTAAGGCCATCAGTCCCTTCCTATATTCTGCGGGGTGAGCGAGAACCACCACCGGTCCCCAAAACTCACCCCAGGAGGCCTACCTTCTATGCCACTCAGAGTCCAGACATCAACGTCAGCACGGTTAGGCTTCACTTTATCCGGACAATCGCCGTTTACAGTAAGGCTGGGTGAGATCACTAGTTCTAGCATTTCCTTGTACCTGGAAGAAAACAAAGGGGAAATATAATTTATTCATTAATTATGCATGCTTACTAATGATTCCCATTTTTTTCCCTAAGAGCATAAATATTAAAGCTGATTACCTAAACCCAGCCTTCTTATAAATTCTACATAATAAAAATTCACTAAAGTTTTCATCAAAGGGAAATGAGGAATTAAAATGAAGTACTGGCTCTCCCCGGGAGAATACACCCACTTGATTAAAACTTTCCCCTCCTTCCTACTGTATTTTGCCATTAGAAAAATTACATTGGGGTCTCTTTTAAATGTCATCTGAATAGCTGGAGCCACCCAGGAAGCTGGACGAAGGGAAAGACAGGTACAGAGAGTGAGCGTCTAGATTTGGATTCACAAAAGCCAGAGGATTGGGAAGAACCAGGACACGGCGTGACTTCTAGAGATGAAGAAAAGCTCAAAAAAGTGTCAGCGTTTTGACAAGTTCCCCTAGGCAGCAAAACTTCACAGCCGTTACCGTGGCCCCTCAACCAAAAACCAAATCCACTGCCGATAAGCTGATTCTGACAGAGGAAGAGAACACTGGTTAAGAAGTCCTCGATAACTTTGCATCAACATTACAATATATTGTAATACAGTAACCGTAATAATACAATGTTACGGGGAAGAATAGGGAGAAGTCACCTTGGGTCCGTCTCATTTTTATTGAAAACTTTTCCAACTCTTGGCAACGCGTCAGCAGTTATTCCTCCTAAATTTCTACCCACTGTGGTAAGGAAAGAAGCCTCGGTGGCTCAGTGGTTAAGCGCTCGGCTGCTAACTGAAAGGTTGGAGGTTCCAACCTACCAGCCACTTCACAGCAGAAAGATGCGGCAATCTGCGTCCATAAAGATTACAGCCTTGGGAACCCTATGGGGCAGTTCTACTCTGTCCCACAGGGTTGCGATGAGTAGGAATCGACTCGATGGCAACAGGCTTGGTTTGGGTGGTTAGGACATGAGGTTTTTGGCTAATCCACGCAACGCGGTATGTGGAGTAGCAATTTTCAAAGGACTAAACTACCAACTGATAACTTTTAACACCAATTCAAATTGTCCTCAGAGAAAGGCTCCATTTATTGAGCGCCTGTCAGCCTCAAGAGGTCATTATTAGCGGGATCAGCTATCTAAATTAATAAAACACAAAGTACAGTTGATGACATAGTCGTTATAAACTCAGATTCTTCTGCAAAAAGGATGTGGATTCAAATCCTCATTTTGCTACTCATGACCCTGGGCAAGCTGCCAAAGAACTCTGAGTCAAAATTTTCTCATCTGGAAAACGGGATGATCAGTGTGCCTCCCTGAGAGGGTCATGGTGGAGATTAACTGAGATGCTGCTTGTAAAGAAAGGACTTAGTAGGAAGCAACCTAACTGCCCACCCACCAGTGTAGGAATGAATAGCTACAGGTAGTGGATTTTTACAAAGGAATGTAATACAGCAGCGAAAAAGCCTGAACCGGAGCGCTGCACGGCACAACGGCTGATCTTCAAACAAAGCACTGAGCAATGAGGCGGAAAGGCACCCACAGTATGATGCCACTTCTGTGAAGTTCAAACTATACATATCAAGATCCTGTACTGTCTGTTGTTATTCTTGTGTGCTGTCGAGTTCATTCTGACTCCTAGCAACCCTAGATGACGGGAGAACTACCCCCATAGGGTTTCCTAGGCTGTAATCTTTATAGGAGCAGATCACCAGGTCTTTTCTCCCTCAGAGCTGCTGGTGGGTTTGAACCTCCGACCTTTCAGTTAGCAGTGGAGCACTTAATCATGTGCCACTGAACCCATTACTGTTGAGTTGATCCTGACTCATAGCAACCCTATAGCGATCACGGCAACCCTATGGGAGCAGTTCTACTCTGTCCTATGGTGTCTCTATGAGTCTGATTGTGCCACCACATATATATATATATATATATGTGGAGCCCTGGTGGCGCAGTGGTTAAAGTGCTTGGCCACTAACCAAAAGGTCGGCGGTTCAAAACCACCAGTGGCTCCTTGGGAGAAAGATGTGGCAGTCTGCTTCCATTGAGATTTACAGCCTTGGAAACATTATTAGGTCGCTGTGGGTCAGAACTGACTCGACGGCAGTGGGTTTGGTTTATATATATATATATATAAACATATATTTAATCTGACAAGAGAGAGTTCCACACAAATCAGTTTCTACTGTTTATGTATTTATATAGCCTGATAAATATTTGGGTCTTAAATGTTCCCATGGAAACCCTGGTGGTGTAGTGGTTAAGAGTTTGGCTGCTAACCAAAAGGCAGGCAGTTCGAATCCACCAGGCACTCCTTGGAAACCCTACGGGGCAGTTCTACTCTGTCCTACAGGGTTGCTATGAGTCTGAATTGACTCAACAGTAGTGGGTTTGGTTTGGGTTAAATGTTCCCATGTACATATGCTTCCTGGGTGCCTGTTTTCTTGTTCCCCAAACACCATAAGGCACTCCAGGATAGAGGCCTAGGTGTCTTGTTTCTTTAATACATCAAAGCATATTGTATGGTGCTTGGCAAACAGCCGACACCGAACCTGTTGTCTTATTGTAGATGCCAGAAATTAGCATTTTACCCAACACATTCCCTTCATCCTTTTAGGCGTGTGTAAATAATTTAAGGCTAAAAAATATATAATGATGCAAAAAATAGCATGGATATTAGAGGCAGCAAACTCTTAGCTCAAAGAACAAATCTGGTAAAAAACAAAATGATTTGAGCCTCCCAGTGTTTAAAAATATTTGAAGTAGACAATATTTAAAAATGAGACAATTTCACATAGAAATCTATACTTTCAGCTGTTCTTGAAAATGGAAGACTATTGCCACGATTGCCACCGAAACAATGAGCTGGAGCTCAGCCTACTTTAGTCAAATAACATGAGCTCTGGTTTGCCACAGTCTCCACTACTCTCTTACTGTCTCGCATTTGGTTCTCTTTACCCGTTTTATTTCCTGCTGGTCCCTGTAGGCATTCGCATGAGACCCATGGCATATGTATTATCAGAAAAGTCTGCCAATAAAAGAAACAGCAGCGTGACACTCTAGCCTCAGTCACATAGCTTATTTATTTTACTGAGTACTGCTATCATCCTTGAGAGCTCTTAGCACATCTAAGCATTTATTATTTTTATGGTAGAATGAGAATGTTTTTGTGAGTTTTAACTCTGGGACAAAGGACTGCTGCTAAAGCTTTTAGTCCATTCACTTTAGACTCTAACACAAAACCGTTGAAGGCCAAGCCACTGTGGAAATCATCTTTATTTCCCCCACAGCACCTGACACAGAGTCTTGTACATTGTGGCATACAATTAACATCTCTTGGAGAATGGGAAGGAAGAGAGGGAGGGAGTAAGGGAGGAAGTCTATAATTGAGTGATTAACTTCTTGCAACAAGATTTTTTTTAAAATTCCTGTTTATCCTCGTTTTCCACTCCACCCTAGATAGCTACTCTAATATATTAAATATGCCTCCTTACAAATGATGTCATGTTATTTTTATGTGACATGTGTTTTAATTTACATGAAAAGTTTTGTGCATAAGAACTCATTCTGTGTTTCAAAATGGATACATGTTGCTGGATGGACATCTAGCTTGTGGTTAGAATTCCATACTGTGCACTCACTCTACTGTATATATGCATTGTCCTACTGATGAATAGCTAGGTAGCATTCATTTCTTAGCCACTATAAACAATGCTACAATGAACATCTTCATCCAGGCCCCTTATAGTACATTTTAAGAAAAAAAACTATGTATATACATTCTTCATAATTTCTGTGCTACTCTAGATTCCCACCTGAAGTGCATAGGAATTCTATTATCATAAATTCCTGCTAACACTTGGCATTGCCCAGTTTTCTAATTTTTTGCCAAATTGATGAGTGGAAAGTGGTATCTCGTGGTTATTTTAATTTGCATTTCTATGATTACTAGTGAGTTTGAGTATTGATTCATGTAACTGTGGGCCTTCTGAGTTTCTGGGAATTTTCTACGCATATCCTCGCCCATTTTTCTACTGAGTTTTCTTTTCTTTTTGTAGATGTGCTGCAGTGCCCTGTAGAGTTTAGGTATTAGTTCATATTTTATTTCAGATGTGGTTAATTTTTTTTGTTACTCTTTCATTTGTCTGTTTGGAGAACAACAATAACAACAACAAAAATCTTACTTTTTTGCCCAATAATTCTTACTTTTAGTTGCAAAAATTATTTCCCTAACTCTGGGCTATTAAAAATTCTTCTATATCCTAAGTTATTCACTTAGCATTTTACCTTTCATTCTTAAGTCTTTAAATTATCTTGACTCTTCCTTTTTATAGGCTTTATAGTTTTATTTTCTCCAATATTGGAGAAAATGAAAATAAGCCACTTTCTCCAACATCTATTAAACTGTCTAACTGACTTCCAACCCAGGAATAATTTGTATTAGTTTAATTTTATCACGATGATTAAAAAAAAAAAGCTATAAAAATTGTTTTAAGACACTGGAAGGCAACCAAGGCAGCCAGGACTTGTGTAGCCAAGGTCTCACAGAGATGAGAAATAGACTGAGTTAATTCTGAACTTCTCTACCAATTTTCTCTTCAAGACATTTGCCAATTTATAATTGAAGAAGGAAAAAGTGGCAGGTTAGAGTTTTCCAGTCTCACTGGACTGAGGAGACAAAAACCGGAGTTCAGGGCTACCAAGGCAGCTAGGACACAAGGACCAAAGATCCTAGAAATACGAGAATTGCAGAGAAGTGTGCCTAATATTTTTGGCAGTTATTACCTTGGAGGTATTCGCTGATACCTATGCTGGGTAGGGTGAGAGGCAGAGAAGTCATGCGCAAAGGGGTAACTAAGAAGCCAGAAGGTAAGCAGAGTGTATAATAAATTAATATATAATAAATAAATTCCCAATACCAAAACAAACAAACAAAAAACCTGTTGCCATCGAGTCAATTCCAAGTCATAGTGACCCTACAGGACAGAGTAGAACTGCCCCATAGGGTTTCCAAGGAGTGGCTGGTGGATCTGAACTGCTGACATTCTGGTTAGCAGCTGAGCTCTTAACCGCTGCGCCACTTCCCAATACTGGGGAGGCAAAAATTGGAGTTCACAGCCCATCAAGAATAAGGAGCCTTGGTAAATACCCCAGGCTTTTAACTGAGACTCCTGAAAGGTTACTCCCCTGGAGTAAGGCAAACCAAATAGATCCACCTTGAATCATTTTAATCCCTTATCAGATCAAAGTGATTTGCCTCTACTATATCATCTGCCATAAGAAAAGTAACTTGTCTTTTGGGGAAGATGTCATCTACCAAAATCTCCACAATTTTTCATACACAATGTCTAGCATTTAACTAAAAATTAGCAGACATATAAGGAGACAAGACCAAATGATCAAAAACCAACAAAAAAATAAACATACCCACATCAAATTCAGATATTGGAGTAACAATAAACTCTCCAATAATTGTGATAACATGTTTGAGAAAATAAATTTATAATGGAGGATGATATTACAGAACCAGAATCTTTGGGGGAAAAAAATCAAATGGAAATTCTAGAACTGAAAAATACCATTGGAACTGCAAAATACCATTACTGAACAACAGATAGGCCATAACAGAAGAAAGGGTTAGTAAACAGAAAAATTAGTAGAAAAATTTCAGAAACAAAGTTGGAAAATATTTAAAATAGCATAAAAGACACATGAGACAGAGTGAAAGATCTAATATACATGTAATAGGAGCCCCAGAAGGAGAGGAGAGACAGAACAAGTCAGAAGAAAATATTTAAAGAGAAACTGGCCAAAGACTTTACAAGACTGATAAAAAAAACACCAAGCCATGGAATCAAGAAGTTCTATGAAACCCACACAGGATAAACAGAGAAAATCACTCCTAGTCAAATTGTACACATATGAGAATACATGCATCTTAAAGGCAGCCAGAAGAGAAATAAATGACACATACATTCAAAGAAGGAATAAGACTGATATGTGAGTTCTCAACAGAAATGATGGAGGCCAAAAAAAATGGAATTTTATATGCCAATGTAGAATTCCACACCAGCAAAAAATCCTTTAAAAATGAAGACAAAATAAAAACAAAAAACAAAACTGAGATTATTTGCCATGAGTAGACCTACACTAAAAAAAAGTTCTGCAAACATAAAGATTCAGGAAGGAATGAAGAGCAACGTAAAAGGGTAATTATGTGAGTCGGAGGGGGGTAAATACAGTTAATATTTTCTAAGGACCTTGCTTTTCCTGGAAGTAGTGAAAGTACTAACTTATTACACTTTAAGATATATCAAAGATGCATGTTATAATCTTTAGGGTAATCACTTAAACAATACCCGAACCAAACCCACTGCCATCAAGTCAATTCCAACTCATAGCGACCCTCTAGGACAGAGGAGAACTGCCCAATAGGGTTTCCAAGGCTGTAAATCATTACAGAAGCAGACTGCCACATCTTTCTCCCTTAGAGTATCTGGTGGGTTCGAACGCAGACCTTTTTGTTTAGCAGCCAAGAGCTTTAACCATTTTAAGATATGTCGAGGGTGAATGCTATAATGTTTACGGTAACCACTTAAACAATAACAATAAAAAAAAATGGATAACAACAAGCTAATAGAGGGAAAATAACAGAATAATAAAAATACTTGATTAAGCCAAAAGAAGGCAATAGAGACAAAGAAACAAATAGACATAGAATTGGGGGAAAAAGTTAAATGGTAGGTTTAAACTCAAATTTATGAATCATTACTTTAAATGTAAACAGACTAAATAATTAAAAGACAAAGATTATCAGATTGGATTTAAAAAACTAAAATATACTTATGACAAGAGACTCATCTTAAATATAAAGGCACACTAAGGTTGAAAGTAAAATATTGGAAAAAGCTGTAATGCAAACAGTAAGCAAAAGAAAGCTGGTATAACTTCACATAGACTTTAAAATAAAAAGCATTACTAAAGATATAGAGGAATATCTAGTAATGATAGTCCCTGCATGCAACACATGGGTAAAACCAAAAAACCAAAACCACTGCCATCAAGTCGATTCGGACTCATAGGACACTATAGGACAGTGTAGAACTGCCCTATAGGGTTTCCAAGGCTGTAAATCTTTATGGAAGCAGACTGCCACGTCTTTCTTCTGCAGAGCAGCTGGTGGGTTGAACCACTAACCTTTTGGTTAGCAGCTGAGCAGTTAATCGCTGTGCCACTAGGGCTCCTACAAACGGTTAAGCACTCAGCTACTAACCAAAAGCTTGGTGGTTCAAATCCACCTAGAGGCTCCATGGAAGAAAGGCCTGGCGATCTGATTCTAAAAGGTCACAGCCATGAAAACCCTATAGGGCACAGTTTTACTCTGCAACACCAGAGGTTGCCATGAGTCAGAACTGACTCCACATTAACGGGTTTTTTCGAAAAAATAGTAATGATAAAAGGATCAATCCACCAAGACACAACTTAAACGGTCTGTTCTTTCCAAAATTAATTTACATGATAAAAAAAACAAAAAAAGTAAACCCGTTGCTATCAAGTCTACTCTTTATAGCCACCCTATAGAACAGGGTAGAACCGTTCCATAGGGTTTCCAAGGAGCAGCTGGGGGATTCAAACTGCCGACCTTTTGGTTAGCAGCCTGAGCTCTTAACCACTATGCCACCAGGGCTCCAATTTGCATGATACTGACCCCAGGAAAGACAGTTCACCAAGTGTGGGTCTTTGTTAGGTAATGCAAGATCTAAAATTCAAACATAACTACAATAACTCAAACACATCATCCTTTGGAGCAAAACAGCCCTAACAAAGCCATTCAATATAAATGTAAGTCCTCACAAAGAAAAAAGGATTCTGACATAAGTATCTAGCAATTGTTTTCTCCTGCTGCCGGCTACAGCCATGGGCACTGCTGTTGCAGAAGCAAACTATTAACCACAAAGTGTAGGAGTAAGAACAGCTCAAGGCATCTCAGTTTCCAGAGTTAGAAAAACTCTTCCAAAAATTCTAATCATATCTCTCATTTCCTGAGCACCTATTACATGCCAGGCAATTTTCCTGATCACTTTTACATTGTCCCCTTTAATTCTCTCACCTACCGTGGGAGATACATTCATTTTGTGTTTCCCAACAGGCCAAGTAAACACAAATTTAGGTCTGATCAAAGCCTGTTGTTGTTAGGTGCTGTTGAGTCGATTTTGATTCATAGTGACCCCATGTAACAGAGTAGAACTTCACATGGGGTTTTCTAGGCTACAATCCTTCTGGGGAGCCCTGGTGGTGCAGTGGTTAAGAGCTACAGCTGCTAATCCCAAAGGCTGGCAGTTTGAATCCACTAGTTGCTCCTTGGAAACCCTATGGGGCAGTTCTGCCCTGTCCTATAACCTCGGCCTGAGTCGCTATCGACTTGACGGCAATAGGCTTGTTTTTTTGGTTAATCTTTACAGTGGTTAAGTGCTCAGTTGCTAATCGAAAGGTCAGCAGTTCAAATTCACCAGCTGCTCCTCGGGAGAAAGATGTGGCAGTCTGCTTCCGTAAAGATTACAGCCTTGAAAACCCTACGGGGGCAGTTCTACTCTGTCCTATCTGATCGCTATGAGTCGGAGTCAACTCGACAGCAGCGGGTTTGGTTTTTGGGTTACTCTGGAGCCAAGCTCTGCTCAAAGCTCTCTGCACATACTAGCGCATTTAATCCTATGAGGTAGTAGGTAGCGATGAAGAGATGCAGGCTTCGAAAGTGGCCCAGCTCATTAGTGATGGAGCCAGGATTCACAACCACACAGTCTGGTTCTAGGGTCTGTGCTCTTAACTACAACTTGCAAGACGAACTGGGTCAGAATTTGAACTCAGGGCCCATTTAGCTCCAAAGTCCACTATGCTACCCAGCCAGGGCATGGGTTCTGTCATCTGGCTGCAGGGGTTCAAATCCCAGCTGTCATTTACAAGCTGCATGGCCTTGGGCATGCATCTGAGCCTCATCTGTAAGGGTGGAGAAAATAATAGTTCGCTCCCCCCTCCTCAGGTGATCCCAAAGACGAAGTCAGAGAAGGCAGGAGTGGGTGCTCGACCAAGGGCAGGCATTGCCATTACTTCATTCACACAGACAAAAGAGTGAAACACACCATGGGTTTCATTCCAGGAGGACAATGGGAACTGTCACAAGGATCACCAGGAAACCACTGGTTCCTATTGTGGTTTGAGGGGGAGAGCCGGGCTCTCCTGCAACTTGTGGGGGAGGGTTCTCCCTCCCCTCTCCTCACAATTACCTGAAACAGGAAACTGGCTTATTCTCTTTGCAGGGGAGAAAGGGAGGAATCAGACAGCCTTAACAGAAGCTGGGGGGAGGAGAAAGACTTAGCTTCCCTTTCAGGAAGGCAAGGAAAGGAAGCAAAGGCATGGGATTCATTTACAAAAAAATTTTTTTTTCTGTGTTGCATTGTTGCAAAACCCCCAAGACCCCTGCTGCTTCAGAACAGAGCCCGAGAGGAGGGAAGAGAGGCATTCAGACACCTCCACCCTCTGGCCTCCTCCCTGGCCTGCTGCTGCCTGCGGCTTGCACCATTTGTTACCCTTGTCACCACCCCTGTCTCTAGGGACCCAGAAGCACTGGGGGAGCACGGGGCTGCTGGAGGAGCCGAGAGATGACAGCTGGAGGGTGGGCGGTAGGGGCGACTTCAAAGGCTGGGACAGGATCAAAAGCAGATGGAGGGTCCCAGGCGGGCAGTGGCTCACCTTTCTCTGCACCCCACCCCCCTCAGCTCACTGGCTACCTTGGCTGAGGACAGTGGCCCTGCCTGCTCCACAGGCTGGATGGAGAGGACAGATGGCCAGTCGGCCAAGGGGACTTTGGAGGGGGCTAACTCCCAGCATCCTTCAGAGGCTTAGAAACCCAAACCTGTCATCAGCCATCCCAGGCTTCTAGATAGACAGCAGCTGAGGCCCCAACCTGGACGGTTCTGGCCACCCCCACCCCCACCCCCCGTTTGATTTCAAGTCAACATACATCTGCTGGGTGCAAGCTGGCTCTGTCCCAGACTTCCCCACCTCTGAGGATGCAGTTGCTCACACCAAAAGACCAGGATCTTCCGTGCTCCTCCCTTCCTTCAGCCCTCACATCCAGTCTATCACCAGGTTTTGTCAAATCCACCTCCTAAACATCCTTGGGACCTTGTGACCGCTCGTCACCTCCACAGCCACCACCAGGTCCGAGGCACTGTCCTCTCTCCCCTGGATGGTGGCCATAGCCTCCGCGCTGTCCCCCTGGGACCACTCTGGCCCCCTCCAGCATGTTCTCTGCACAGCACCCTGAGGGACTTTTGAAAACATAAATCTGAACATGTCTCTCTTGCTCCTCTCATCCTTGCTTATAATCTTCCCATTTCTTTCTATTGCTCTTAGGATGAAGCAGAGACTTCTGCACACAGCCGCCAAGGGCTCTGGTGGTCTGGCTTCTCCTTGCCCTTCCCCTCGATTCCTCATCCCAGCACACGGGACTTTCAGCCCACACTCCCGCCTGTTGTGATGTCTCAGTCATCCAGTGTTGCTATAACAGAAGTACGACAAGTGGATGGCTTTAACAAAGAGAAGTTTATTCTCTCACAGTCCAGTAGGCTACAAGTCCACCAGCTCCAGTGTAAGGCTTTTTCTCTCTGTTGGCTCTGGAGGAAGGTCCTTGTGATGCATCAGTCTTCCCTTGGTCTGGGAGCTTCTCTGCGCAGGCACCTCAGGTCCAAGGGACGTGCTCTGCTCCCGACACTGCTTTCTTGGTGGTATGAGGTTCCCATGTGTCTCTGCTCGCTTCTCTCTTTTATATCTCGAAAGAGATTGACTTAAGACACTATCTAATCCTGACCTCATCAGTGTAACTGCCGCTAATCCATCTTATTATATCATAGTGATAGAGTTTACAACACATACATGATAAAATGGCAGACAAACATACAATACTGCGAATCATGACCTAGCCAATTTGACAGATATTTTTGGGGGACACAATTTAATCCATGACACGTGAGGTCTTTGCATAGGCTGTTCCCTCTACCTGGAACACCATTTCTTCCTTCACGCCCTTCAGAGGTCTCAGTTCTAGTATGTGCTCCTCAGCCCTCCCAGGGCCCCAGCCCCTCCCTGACCCTCAGCCCTTACCCCCTGTTGGGGCCGACTGCCCTGTGGCAGTTTCCACAGGCCCATGTACCGCTCTTTTACACACCGGTCACTACAGTAAATTTTACAGGCGTTTGTGAGTTACTTCATTTCTGTTTCCCCCACCAGACTGTGAGCTCCCCAGTGGCAGGAACTGTGCCTCTTATGCCCACCATTATATTCCCAAAAAGGAGTCCTGGTGGCACAGTGGTTAACCTCTTGGCTGCTAATTGAAAGGTTGGCAGTTCAAACCCACCCAGTGGCTCCCCAGGAGTCAGGCCTGGTGATCTGCTCCTGTAAAGATTATAGCCTAGAAAACCTTATGGGGCAGTTCTACTCTGTCACATGGGGTCGCTGAGTTGAAACTGACTTGATGGCACCCAACAACAACCACAGTGTATTCCCAAAAGCTCCCACCGGTCCTTGACAGTGGTTTAATAAGCATTGGTTGTATGATGAATGAATGTGCTTAACAAACAAATGTATTCATTCAGCCAACATTTACTGAGCGTCTGCTATCTGACAAACACTGTGCCAGTGGCTGGACACACAGGGCTGTGTGCTCTCCAGTCCCCGCAGTCACCACCCCACACGCTGCGCTCATCTACATCATCTGCGCAGCCCCTCTAGGCACTGAGTTGGAAGATTTCACAATACCCCTTGAATTTCTGCAAATGCCCCCCGAGGTGTCTCTAGATTTGGCCTGGGAACTCCCTGCTAATGCCTAAAAAAATCAAATTATCAAGAAAAAAAAAAAGACACCAGACCCACCTGAATATAAAAATCTTAAAAAGCAACAATGTTTATCTCCCTCTCTCTCTCCATCGATATCAATAGCTAAAAAGGGAGGAGACCTAGCTCTTGAGGAAGAAAATCAGACACAAAGAACTTCAATTCTGTGGTTCTCCAAACAGAATTCAAGTAGGCATCTCAGTCGTGCACCAGGTCTGCCGCTGGCCCCACATCCCATATTGTAATAAATTTAGAAGTATTCCAGACGGTGACTCCGCAAAGATGGGCTGGGATGGATAAAGGGATAACTCAGGTTTCCAAAACCACCTGCACGAAGCCTTCACAACCTCAAGCCTCACACTTGCCTCAATGTCTTACACATTTGGAGCCAAGGAGAACCCGTGGGGTTTCCAAAACAATCCCAATTTCAAGTATTTAGACATGAATGTAGGTTCAGAAAACATGGCCCCCCCAAAAAGTAAAAGAATAAAGAAGTCAGAACAAGAAATTGAAGAGATGATTTACTTTTTGGAAAGTGATCTGGAAAATCTATTAAATCAAAAAAATACACAAGCCTTGCAGATGAGGAAACGGGTTCAGAGTGGAGAATTATACTAAAGAAGCTGACAGATGACATTGAACTTCCCATGAGCCAGGCAATGCCCTAACCTAAGCCTTTCAGGTACATTATCTCATTTAATCTTCTTGATGACTCTATGACATGGTAAATTGTTATTATTCCCATTTTACAGATAAGGAAACTGAGGCCCAGAGAAGTTAATGACTTGGCTGAGGGTGCATAGCTATCAAGTGGTGGGGACTGGATTTGAACCCAAGCAGTCCACCTCCAGAACCAGTGCTCCTGGCCACATCTTCATCCTGAAACAAAAGCCGGCCTTCCAGATAAAGAGCCAGTTTAGGTCTTCCACATAGACACCTAAAGTTACTCTTTTTATTTAAACAAATTATCAGCCCATGACCAACTCTATTTCACTTATACCTCCATCTACTTTTCCCTCTCATATTATTATTATTTAAATAATATTTTATTGTGTTTTTGGTGAAGGTTTACACAGCAGTTTAGGTTCCCATTCAAGAGTTTCTATACAAGTTGTTCAGTGACATTGGTTACATTCTTCACAATGCGTGAACATTCTCATTATTTCCCTTCCGGTTGTTCTGTTGTTTGTTCGTTTTTTAAGCTATTGAAGTAGTGCTTCTCAAACTATGTTGAAGGAACAGTTCCCCTTCATTAATTTCCAGCCCACTGCACACCAATAATTTTATAAAATAAAATAAAAATTAATTACTAGAAAAATAAAACAAAAAAACCCAATGACATGCAAAATATAAGCCCCCAAGTTTTAAACATTACATTCAACAGACATACAATGATTGAGTTAAACTGCTCTAAAAGTGTTTTAAATGTTTTTTTGTACCCATCCTGGTGTAGATGAGGAGCCCTGGTGGTGTAGCGGTTAAAGCCCTCAGCTGCAAACCAAAAGGTCAGTAGTTTGAACCTACTAGCCGCTCCAGGGGAGAAAGATGTGGCAGTGGCTGTCTGCTTCCGTAAAGACTTACAGCCTTGGAAACCCTGTAAGGCAGTTCTACTCCATCCTAGAGGGTTGCTATGAGCTGGAACTGACTTGACGCAGTGGGCTTTGGTTTGGTACAGATGGTAACACATGGTTGGGAAACCAGGGCAGATCTACAGACCAGCACAGTCTTAGGAGATCGTGCCCCCCATTCCGATACATGCGTTACACATCTGTTATGGATTGAATTGTGTTCCCCCCAAATGCGTGTTAATTTGGCTAGGCCAGGTTTCCCAGTATTGTGTGATTGTCCTCCATTTCGTGATCTGATGTAATCTTCGCATGTGTTGTAAATCCTAACCTCTATGATGTTAATGAGGTAGGACTCAATCTACAGGATTAGGTTGTATTTTGAGTCACTCTCTTTTGAGATATAAAAGAGAGAAGCGAGCAGAGAGGAGAGAGACCTCATTACCACGAAACAAAAAGAGTCAGGAGTGGAGTGTGTCCTTTGGACCTGGAGTCCCTGCACTGAGAAGCTCCTAGACTAGGGGAAGATTGATGACAAGGACCTTTCCCCAGAGCTGACAGAGAAAGAAAGCTTTCCCCTGGAGCTGGTGCCCTAAATTCAGACTTCAAGCCTCGTACACTGTGAGAGAATAAATTTCTGTTTGTTAAAGCCATCCACTTGGGGTGTTTCTGTGATAGCAGCACTAGATAACTAAGATACCATCCTAGGTGTTCAGTGTGCAAGTGAGAGTAGGAATAAACTGTGGGTGCAGTCAGTGAATTCAGGGGCCAGAGTCACCAAGGGCGCCTTCAACAACCACAGAGCAGAACTCCACAAGCTACACTGACTCAGTCACAAAGCCCTCCTTCTGTCCACATCTCTATCCCCCTCACATCTGTCCCCTTTAAAATAAGGAAAACCAATAAACCAAACCCGTTGCCATCCAGCTGGACACATAGCAACCCTATAGGACAGAGTAGAACTGCCCCATAGGGTTTTCAAGGAGCGGCTGGTGGGTTTGAACTGCCGATCTTTTGGTTAGCAGTCAAGCTCTTAACCACTGCGCCACCAGGGCTCCAACAATTCAAATTAAAAGTGGATTCTGTTCATATTGCACACTAAAAAGAAAAGTTACTACTCATCCATTAATTTATTGTACTTTTTTTTTCCCCCTGAGAACCTTCTAAGAGCCAGAGACCATTCCAGGGACTGGAAAGAGAAAGAGAGAAAGAATAATTTGCTTTCGTGTACAGGTAGTCTCTGACTCATGATGTATTCAAGTCACGAGGAATCGCACTTACAACTGTCTTTTTTTTTTGTACAGAATATTGAGGAGTTGTGTTTTATTGCTGAAACCCTGTAGCCTTGGGTTGGACCTGAGTTCATACATTGGCTCTATAGCTGACCAGCTCTGTGGTCTTGGACCAGCTATTTAATTTCTCTGATCTTATTTGCTCATCTGTGACTAAACAGACAAGTTCCCTGCTCTCATGAAGTTGACATTCTACGGTGGGGTTTGTTATCCAGACTTAGGTGGAATTCACCAATGGTAACCAAACATCAATGTGATGTATAGATAGCACAGTCAACCTGTGCCTCCTGCTGCTAAGAAAAGAAATGTAGTACCCCCTTGTTTTTCAGAATAAAATTTTAATCACCCAAGTAATACCTCAAAACATTTGTAAACAAATTTTAAAATTCCACGTAAGATTAAAGTTGCCTTTGGCCACTACCTCCCACCAGATATATCCACAATTACTAATATGATGAATATGTCTGCAGACCTTTTTCTATTCATAAACACACATAAACGTGCACATATATCCACAAAAATCTACAGTATTGCTTTGTAAACGTGTTTTATGAATATGTTTTTATCAATGTCATTGATCTCTAATATATTGCTCTAGGACATTTTTCATTCTTAGTGTTCATTCCATGTCATGACACAGATCTAGCTTACTCTTTTAAATTGCTGCGTAGTATTCCAGGACATATCTACACCACAGTCCATCTGGCCAGTCCCCAGGTTTCCCAATTTTTCGTTATCATAACACCACAATGAACTAGCCAGCTCTTTTTTGGTACACATGCATGTATTTCTCTAGGAGGGATACTCCAGAGTGAAACTGCTGGGCCCATCGACTTAAACTTGGCAAAGACATTTGCAAATTGCCCCCCCAGAGTGGCTCATCCAATTTGTATTCCCAATGGCAACATCCTGTTTCCTTACTCCTTGCACTATGTCTATTCCCTGATCTGAAAGCTTTTATCCAAAAATCTCTTTGGAAGACTTACTTCAATAAGCCTCTACAGCAATCTAATCCTCAGCTACATCTTTCAGCCCAGTAGACTGAGTTCTAGGGAGTCTTATGACGGAAAGGAAAACTAGCATGGGTCTAGAATCATTGTTCCAGACTAAGCTCTACCCCCTCTTCTGCTTGATAAGTTCTCATTCCTAGGGGCTTTGTGCAGAATACAAATGGTCGACAGGAAAGTTTCCCTACGCTTCCCTCACTCTTGATGGCATTTAAAACAAAGGTCCATTACTTGGCCAATCCAATTTTGTTGTCTATGGGATT
This sequence comes from Trichechus manatus latirostris, assembly GCF_000243295.1. Classification (NCBI taxonomy): domain Eukaryota; kingdom Metazoa; phylum Chordata; class Mammalia; order Sirenia; family Trichechidae; genus Trichechus; species Trichechus manatus. The sequence continues at coordinate 17,140,630 of NW_004443944.1, forward strand.
TTTCAAAAGCTTTGTATTTTGAGATAATTATAGATTCATAGAAGGAGCCCTGGTGGCATAAGGGTTAAGTGCTCGGCTACTAACCAAAAGGTGGGTGGTTGAAATCCAACATCAGCTCTGTGGGAGAAAAGACCTGGCGATCTGCTCCCTTAAAGATTTCAGCCAAGGAAACCCTACAGGGCAGCACTACTCTGTTCTACCGGGTCTCTATGAGTTGGAATCGACTTGATGGCACACAACCAGAACAACATAGATTCATATGAAGTTGCAAGGGTTGAACAGAGAGTTCCCGGGTACCTTTTACCCAGCTTCCCCTAGCCGTTACATCCTACATAACTATAGTACGACATCAAAACCAGGAAACTGACATAGGTACAACATGTGTGTACAGCTCAGCGTCATTTTGTTGCATGTTTAGATTCCTGTAATCACCACCAGAAACAAGATACAGAACTATCCCATCACCACAAGATCTCCTCGGAGTTACCCTTTATAGTCACACTCCCTCCCCTACCCTGCACCATCCCTAACACCTAACCCATAAAACCTATTGCCTTTGAGTTGATTCTGACTCACAGTGACCCTATATGACAGAGTAGAACTGCCCCCATAGGGTTTCCAAAGCTGGTGGCAAAGTGGTTGAGCTCAGCTGCTTACCAAAGGATCAGCAGTTCAAATCCACAAGCCGTTCCTTGGAAACCCTAAGGGGCAGTTCTACCCTGTCCTATAGAGTCACTGTGAGTCAGAATCGACTGGACGGCAACAAGTTTGGTTTTTTTGGAATCCTTACAGAAGCAGACTGCCACGTCTTTCTCCAGAGGAGTGGTTGGTGGGTTCGAACCACTGACCTTTTGGTTAGCAGCTGAACACTTAACCACTGTGCAATCAGGGCTCCTTAATCCCTGACAACCACTAATCTGTACTCCATCTCTATAATGTAATTTGAGAATGTTACGTAAATGGAATCAGGCAGTATGTGACTGCTTGAGACTGGCATTTTTTTTCTTCTTGTTTTACATTGCTCATGTTCAGATGCCTACATTTTTCAATGCGTTTTCCAATATCTGCGAAGCCCACATGAGGCAACCTTCCAAACGCACCCAGTGTGTGGAGGCAGACTGAGACAGGACCACACACGCGCTGCTGACTTCTGGTTGGGTTCAGCTGGGCCCTGGAGCAAAACGTAGAACTTTAGAGTATTTCTCATCTACAGCCATAAAAAAACCCTACAACCCACAACCAACCAAACAAGGCTCAAAGCAAAACCCAAAGGACTCTTAGGGTAAGCGAGGGGCCTGCCCTAGCCAATGGCAGCTGCAGGACATCAAGTGCTGGGAGACCATGCGAGTCTGAGTATCGCGCCACGCAAGGGGGGCAAGTAAGTAGCAGGCGGGAGACAGAATCCTCTCGGGTTGCAAAGGCAGTTATGCTTTGAGTTCATGCTCACGTCTTTACTCTCAGTGGATACGACACCAGCACCCTCGCCCTATAGAGTCCCTCTTCTCTTGCTCACCTCAATCCCAATCCACCTCAGATGAGCTATTTAAAAAAACAAACCCTTTGCTGTAGAGTCAATTCCTACTCACGGCAATCCTACAGGACAGAGTAGAACTGCCCCACAGGGTTTCCAAAGCTATAAATCTTTAAGGAAGCAGACTGCCACATCTTTCTCCTGCGGAGTGGCTAGTGGGTTCGAATCGCTGACCTTCTGGTTAGCAGCTAAGTGCTTTAACCACTGCATCACCAAGGCTCCCTTCTATGACTTGGAACATGTTACTCTAATTCTTTATATTTCTTTGCCATGAGTTGCCGTTGACGTGACAACAACTAACAAAAACAAATGCAAGAAGTCGTCCCTGGGAGGTGCAAATGGCTAAGTGCTGGACTACTAACCGAAAGGTTGGCGGTTCAAACCCACCCAGAGGCATCTCGGACGTAAGGCCTGGCGATTTTCTGAAAGGTCACAGCCTTGAGGCCCTACGGAGTAGTTCTGCTCTGCACACACGGGGTCGCCGTGAGTTCGGGTCGCCGTGAGTTCGGGTCGCCATGAGTCTCAGGGGACTCGACAGCAACCAACAACAAGAAAGCAAGAATACATTCTTACGCATGATTCAAACAACGCAGAAGTTTCCAAAGCAAAATGTGAAATCTCTCTTCAACAGCCTCCTCCCCTGCCACACACATATACATTACCTGGAACCCTTTTACACCATTTTAAAAGCATGAAGAGACTTGTTCTGTGGCCTACAGAGCAACTGCATTTTAACTTGCAGGGAGAGCAGATGGGGAAGAAATATTAGAGAAAGAGTCGTTGTTATTGTCAGCTGCCATGAAGTTGATTTTCCACTCATAGCAACCCCATGTGCCAAAGCAGAACTGCCCCATAGGGCTGTGACCTTTACGGGAGTAGACAGCCAGGTCTTTTCTCCCAAGGAGCTGCTGGGTAGGTTCGAACTGCCAACCTGCGGGTTAGCAGCCAAGCACTTAACCTTTGCACCATCAGGGCTCCTTTAGAGAAAGACAAAGAGAAACTAAATATTACAAAGGCCTCTTCACTCTGCCGAAATCCTTATTTCTGCCCCATGTGCAGCAACCATTACGAAACTGAAAATAATACCAGCTCACATGTATTAAAGCTTTTCATGAACAGCGGGACGTACAGCGCACACCTACATTTTCTGCCTCTGAGGTTTACTGGGAAGCTGCTATACCAATGACAGCAGGTGCTGCCGGCAGGTGGGGACCTGTATAACTGTTTGAAACAGAAGAAATGGGAATGTGTGGCAAATTACTGTTTTTACAGGGTATTGTCCAGGGTTGCTATGAGTTGGAATTAACTCGATGGCAATGGGTTTGGTTCTTGGTGGTTTTGTATAAGATCGGGAGCCCTTGGTGGTTAAGTGTTCGGCTGCTATCCAAAAGGTCAGTAGTTCAAATCCACCAGCCGCTCCTTGGAAACCCTGTGGGGCAGTTCTACTCTGTCCTATAGGGTCACTATGAGTCAGAACTGACTTGACGGCAACGGGTTACAGTTACCGGTATGAGGTGGTGCTGAATCAATATTTTTGGTAGGTAAAATATGGATTTTGATAAACATTATTTGGGACATTTTGGGACACATGTCCCTCTAGACTTGGAGGGTAGGATTGGTGGGATGAGGCAAGAAAAAAAAATCCATAAACCAAAACACCAAACCTGTTGCTGTCGAGTCGATTCCGACTCACAGTGACCCTATAGGACAGGGCAGAACTGCCCCAGAGGGTTTCCAAGGAGCGCCTGGTGGATTCAGACTGCTGACCTTTTGGTTAGCAGCCAAACCCTTAACCACTCGCCACCAGGCACCAGAAATTCAGACACAATGATTCAGCATACATTTCATTAATGAAAAAACATACAAACCACACACAAAATTTTTTTTTAAATTAATTCGTTCATGAAAGGGTTAAGTGCTGTCTAGGAGCCAGGTAAGGAGCTCTGGTGGCACAGTGGTAAAGTGCTTGGCTGCTAACCAAAAGGTCAGTGGTTCGAACTCAGCAGCCTCTCCTCGGGAGAAAGATGTGGCAGTCTGCTTCCATGAAGATTACAGCCTTGGAAACCCTACGGGGCAATTCTACTCTGTCCTATAGGGTCGCTATGAGTTGGAATCGACTTGACGGCCATGGGCTTGGTTTTGGTTAGGAGTCAGGTACTGTTTTAAGTGCTTTCCATGTTTTAGTTCACTTAATCTTCCTAATAACCCCCATGAGGTTGGTAGAATTTTGATCCCATTTTACAGATAAGGAAATTGAGGACAGGAAGTTTAAGCCACCAGCCTACAACCAACTGTAAGTAGCAGAGATGGATCTAAAGCCAGGCCATCTGACTCTAATGTCCTGCCCTGAATGCCCCGCTCTGCTGCCATCTGCCCCTGACAGCAGCAGATGTCTTAAAATTAATCTTTGTAATGATCGATCTCCTCTAATTACATCATTACCCTGAAATTGCATGACCCATGTGATTTATGAGTTTTAAATGTTTTTCTTCTTGTTCTGAGGTTGGCTCAACTTTATGCAATTTTATACAGTGAGGGTTCCCCTCCTCTTCTTTTTTTGAAAAGTGGTTTCCTGGTGAGGATTAGAGTTTTTTTAATAAAAAATTTCAAATATACATAAAAGCAGAGAGAATAACAAAATGAATTGCTGTACACCCATCACTTAGACGTAATGATTTCCCAGATTTTTCCACACGTTTCATCTAAGCTTTTTGGTTGGTTTGTTTCCTCTGCCAAACTGCTTAAAGCAAATCCAGACTTTAAGTCTCTTCTCTTGGCCATGCTTCATTTAGAAATATGCACATTTTCTATGATCACACTACACAAAATTCACAGTAATTCCCTGTATCATTTTGAACCTAGTCCTTATTCAATCTTCCCAGCTGTCTCAAAATGCCGTTTTGGTTGGTTTATGAGAATCAGGATAGAAATGAAGTCTACACATTACATTTGCTTATTTTGTCACTCATATTTATTTAATTTAGATTAAATAAATGATGAAATAAATGTAAAGGACTCAATAAGCAAACTGTCTTCCCATCTTTTTTATTCAGGCTATCGATAGGTTGAAGAAACTATATTAGTTGTAGAATATCTCATAACATTTTCTTCTATTTCATTCTTTTTAACAACAGAAAAAATAAATGTATGCTCATGGTAAGAGAGTGGAATACAGCAATAGATGATATAAAAAGAGAAAGTCCCCCATAATCCCAGTGGTCAGTACTAATCACCACTCACAGTTTGAGCTATACTGTGATATTGTTAGGTGATCCCCAGTATTCTTTCTCTTCTTTCCTTCCATAATAAAAGAACTCCTGATTTTTAGCTAGGCACTCAGTCACCCAGAATGAAGACTACATTTCCCAGTTTCCCTGGCAGTTAGGTTGTGGTCATGTGACTAAGCTGTGGTCACATGGATGGAATCAAAAGTGATGCACATAACTTCTAATCATACCCTTAAGAGAATGGAATGAACTTTCCCCTTATACCCATTCTTCTGCTAGAATGTGTATTGACATTGACAGTTGTCCACAGACTATGTTAAGTAGGAATGAAACAGAGTTGTCAATATGGACACAAGACACCACAAGCCACAGGCCCAAGTATCACAACTTGACCTGACCTACTCAAAGCAGGAAGGAAGGAAATGGAAAAGGGGGCTCCCTGCCATGCCCCCTTCACTTTATCTCAGAGAAACATCTCCACTAGCATCTTCCAGCAGACTTTTCATATTTAATAAATATACTACTAAAATTAGGAACCAATAGGACAGAGTTGAACTGCCCCATAGAGTTTCCAAGGGGCACCTGGTGGATTCAAACTGCCGACCTTTTGGTTAGCAGCTGTAGCACTTAACCACTATGCCACCAGGGTTTCCATTATTAAAATTAGTTTCATTTGTTCTACTGGTCATACCTAAACCAATCCTTGGTGAATGGGCTTAGTCCAATCATCCTTCATCCCTTGGGACTGAGCACATGGCCAACTAAACAAAATCAGGGTTCTGTTGGCCCTGCAGAAGGAGCAATGGCTGCTTTCAATATACTCTGCCTGGAGGCATCCAATACAATATACCTGGCCAATCTCCTGTATGTGTGAGATAACTGTGCAAGCAGAAGCTGGCTCTACATCGCCAGCTGTCATTATTAGTGGAGCCTTACCCTGCACCAGGCCTGTGCTGGGTGGTTTGTATGACTTGGCTCCTGCCCTTCTCTCCCATCACATCCCTTGCTACTCCTCCTCTACCCCCCGCCACACCAGCACTCTACTTGCTCGCTGTCCCTCAAAAGCAGCACCCTCCTTGCCACCTTGGGGCCTACACACAGCCGTTCCCTCTGCACTGGATGCTCATTCCGCCCTCCCTCACCTTAAGGTGTCTGCATAAATTTCACAATACCACTGCCTCCAAGAAGCTTTCCCTGATACCACCCCCACCATCACCACCCTCCCCTACTAAGTTAGCTTTCACTGCACCCTGTATTTTTCCTTTATAGCATTTATTACCATCATAAAGAACAATTAAGGGAGTATGTAGTTGTGTAATGCTTACCTCTCCCTTTAGATTCTATACAGTAGCCACGGGCCACATGTGGCTGGTAAGCATGTGAAATGTGGCTAGTCCAAATTGAGATGCACTGAAAGTATAACATGCACACCAAATCTCAAAGACTTAATGCAAAAAAAGTAAAATAATGCATTAGTTATAATTTTAAAATATTGATTATATGTTGACAATTTTTTTATATTATTGAGTTAAAATATATATCAAAATTAACTTCATTTGTTCTTTTTCTATTTTTTAATGTGGCTACTAGAAAATTTAAAATTACTATGTGGAACCGACTCGGTGGCACCTACCAACAACAACATGTGGCTTTTACTTATAACATGCATTATATTTTTATTGGCTAGTGCTGCTTGAGACCTTAATAGTCTCCATGAAGATAGAGATTATAATTAGATTGTTCCCTCTCTGTACCTAGGGCTTAGACCAGTGTCTGGCACAGAACATGTGCTGAATAAAAATTTGTCAAATGAATGAATGAACTAGATGTAAAAGATGAACGAATGAATGAATAACATTTAAAAGACGTTGCCTTCTCCAATCACATCTCAGCCTTTTGGCTAATTTCAAGTATAAAAGACCATGCCTTCTTCATTTCCTGTTTCTTATACATTGCATTTTAAAGCTCTCCAAAGAATTCAGTGTTATATTCATGGAACCACGCTTCTTTCACCCGCCTCATCCCAGCCAACATGGCAGCCAGCTTTCTCTGCAGACACTGGAGTCGGTGAACACAGCCGGCTCCTCTACTCTCTTAGCAGGAGGGAAGATGAGGCTGCAGAGACACAGCAGAAGCAGCCAGTTAGCTAGAAGCTCCCCACCTAAGTCAACAGACGGTGGCTTGGAAAGTTTGTCAACCCTGACTCGACAAACACGTTCTCTAAAGAGCCACTTGTACTTGCAGTAAACAGCATGGTGGGTGGAAGCCGGGCAGGCAAGTCTGTATACTTGAGTGCCAACCTCAGTGGAGTCAAGAGGCCAAAACTAAGTGTCTAGGAGGCTGAACAAGCCTGGGCCTGTACCAACCAGGTGGGGTCACCTGTCTCTGTCCCACGCCAAGGAAAACAGTTCTCTGCTACGGGAAGAGGAAGACACACTTAGGTCAGACTCAAGAACTACAAGGAATGGGCCCAAGCCCAGGCATTGGAGGGGCCAATCGGGGGCTGAGGACTTTACAGGACTCTGAGCTACTCCCTCTCCCAAGGCCACGGGTGGGTACTGCCCTCCAAGGTGCCCAGAGACTCTGATGGCTCCACTGTGGGTCCCCTCTTGGGGGTTAGAGATGGGGAGAACGGACTAAGGATTTAAGCGGTCAGGAGAGAAACCAAACTTCGTGTTTGTTGTTGTTAGGTGCTGTTGAGTTGGTTTCAACTCACAGAGACCCCATGCCCCTCTTAAATCAGGCTTTACTTGCTCAGGAGTGGAGTGTCTGGCAAAGAGGGGATGTTCAAATAAGAATCCATTGTCCATCATCCTTGTAATACCTGTGCCACAGGAAAGGTAACCGAAGTCAGGGTTCAGGGCTCCCCAGGGAGGGGCTGGAGGCAGAATCTGAAACTCAGTCTTCCAACTTCCCAGCTCCTCCATGCCCTGGCACTTTTTTCCGGGACACAGGTCCCTTCCACCGTTATCTGCAGGCCCTCCATATACTTGGTGCAATCTGGGTCTCATCTTCTCTCCTGGACGACCACAACCAACAGCCTCCTAGGCGCCTCTCAAAATCCGTTCTCGCCTCCCCCAAAATCCCTTCTCCACCCTCCTGCAGTGAGCTTTTCAACACGAATCTGACCTTGTCATGCCCCAACTAAAAAGTCTTTAATGGCTCCCCACTGCCCTTGGGCTAAATTCCAAACTTTCGCAGGGACTGTAAACAGCTGCTTTCAAATCCTTCCACCGAGACCCATGGTAAGCAACGCATTTTACAATACAGCGCAGCGCACACCTTAATAAAACTTGAAATAAATGTTTCAAGAAATCATACTGACCTCATGTGTGACACACTCTGGTATTTTCTATTCTACTCTTTTTCTTTTTTTAATGCTGGCTGTGACCCACCAAGTTGATTTTCTGACCTGCTGGTGCGTGAAGACCTGCTGTCTGAACAACACTGGTGTAACAACACTCAGACCCCGACCCTGCCAATCCTTCGAGCCTCATCTCTCCCACCCTCTCCTGGCAGCCCAAGTTCTGATGGTGCCGAACCCCCCGCATCACATTCCCTATTGCCCCCGGACCTTTGCACATGCAGTTCCCTAGAACTGCCTGGAGCACTCTTCCTGCTTGTCCATCTGGCTCTGCCAAAGGTCACCTTCTTATGGAGGCTGCCTACTCCCCATCACCCCTGTTCCACCCCAAACCCTTATGCATATTAGAACCACCTCGGAAGTTAAAAAAAAAACCAATGCCTGGGCCCTACTTCAGACCAATTCAATCAGACATCTCTGGAGACAGGGCCTGAACGTCAGTATTTAAAAAAAAATTCCTCTGTGAGGACAGAAAGGAGCCCCCGTGGCACAAGTGGTTAAAGCACTCGGCTGCTAGCCAAAAAGGTGGGTGGTTTGAACCCACCAGCTGATCCATGGGAGAAAGATGTGGCAGTCTACTTCCATAAAGATTTACAGCCTTGGAAACCCTACGGGACAGTTCTACTCTGTTCTATAAGGTCATTATGAGCCGGAATCGACTCGACAGCAGTGGATTTGGGTTTGGGATTTGCGTGAGGACAGAGAATTTTTATGTCTAGCAAGTCACCCTGTTTTATTTCCTCTAGAGCACTTAAGACAATCTAAAGTTAACTTATGTATTCATTTGTTTGTTTGATTGTCCCTCTGCCATTAGAATCTCAGCTCATGTGGGCAGGGACCTTGCAGGTCTTGTTTGCTGCTGTGTCCCCAGGGCTTAGCATGATGCCTAGCACACAGCAGCTGTTTAATGAATTTATTTTTCAATGACTGACTGACCTGAGCACCTTTTCTGCACCAGGCCCTGTACTGGGTCCTAGAGAAACAGCTCTTGCCCTCAGGAAGTCCTGGCCTGGAGAAGAAAGGGTGTTGACTTGTTTTGGGCTCCCAGAAGCAGACACCGAGACAAGGATTCCAGGGCAAGTAGCTTATTTGGGAGGTGATCCTGGGAAGCTCTGCCTGAGGAATCAGGGGAGGCTGCATGGAAGAGGTGATTTATGATCTGGGCTATGGAGGATGTACCAGATTTTGTCAGGAAGTGAGACGGGGAAGGAAAAGCAATCATCACAGAGTGTTATCAGTAAGTTACCACTGTGAGCTACTGGGGTTCAGTTCTGCTGGGGAACTCTGGGAGCCAGTGTGCAACACACATCAGAGAGTCACCTCATCTAGGGTATTCACACACCGACTCTTGTCGGGCACTGGCTGAGGCTGATCCCAGGGGACGGTGGCATTCATTCCCTGACTTGTCGTGCAAGCAGGTTCTGGTGGCCAAAGAAAACCTCAGGCCAAGGGACACAGGGGCTGGCAGTTGGAAGTCATCAGCCTGAAGCCATCAGCCCACTGTGCCCTTAAGTGATGAGAGTTGGGGTGATGTGGGCAGGGCCCTCACAGCATCTGCCACAGGCAAGTAAAGGGAAAACGAGACTGTGAGGACACAGTGGGATGGGGGTGAGGTAAGGTCAAAGCCCTGTGGGGTCTAGAGGAGGCCCTCATGGGCTCTGCCTGAGGAATCAGGGGAGGCTGCATGGAAGAGGTGATATAGGATCTGGACAATGGAGGAGGTATCAGATTTTTCAGGGATTAAGTAAATTTAGGGGAAAGAGTCTTGGATTTCTTTATGCCCTTCTCCATTTCCCCTGGGGTCAAGGAAAGTGGCTTTACATTTGTTGACTGCACCAGTCTTAAGCCAAACCAACAAGAAATGTGATGGAGTGAGAAGTCAGCCTCTAAGGGAACCATTGCGGCACCTGGCTTTCTTTCTTTCTGGTAGCTACCAAAACGCTCACTTATTTAAACTCTTCAAAACAGCCTCCAAATCCAGCAGGCTGTGGCGGTTCCACAGCTTTGGTGGCAAAATAGTATACTAGATAGTGATTAGCGAAGACCTCAGAACAGGGACTAGCAAACACTTTACGTAAAGGGCCAAAGATTAAATAATTTTGGCTTTGTGGGCTATACAGTCTCTGTCACAACTGCTCAACTTGGCTGTTGTATGGCTATACCAAAAAAAAAAAAAACAAAAACAAAAACCAAACCTGTTGCTGACGAGTTGATTGCGACTCATAGCGACCCTACAGGACAGAGTAGAACTGCCCCACGGGGTTTCCAAGGAGCACCTGGTGGATTCGAACTGCGGACCTTTTTGTTAGCAGCCATAGCTATTAACCATCACGCCACCAGGGTTTCCTGTATGGCTATAGACACTACATAAATGAGTGGGCATGGCTATATTCCAATAAAACTTTATTTACAAAAACAGGCATCAGGCTGAATTTGGCCCATGGGACATGCTTTGATGACCCCTGCACTAGGGTGTAGGGCTTAAGTACTGGACGACTGGAGCCCACCCATGTGACCTTGGGCAAGTCACTTACCCCTTCTGTGCCTCAATTCTCTCATCCATCAGTGGGAATCATATTGGTTTCTATTTTACAGAGTTGCTGGGAGGATTAAATAAATTAGTGCATATAAAGCACTCCGAACGGTACCGAGCATGCAGTAAATATAACAGATCTCAGCCACTTTTGTTATTACAATCTGGAATCAGACAGCGAGAAAATCATGAACATATGAACATACTATATTCTTTTTCACTAATAATTGGTGTGGAGATGGTTGCATTATGGAAATAAAATATGACAGTCCCATGAGGGACCGTCTTTTATTCCTCATCATCCAACACATAGTAGGTACTCAGGCAATAAACACCGATTGAATGCATGAATAAACACATGAAAAGTGGGTCTGAGTCACAAAGACCTTTCTAACTGCATTCGCTTCTCTCACTGTGCACAATAAAACCCTCCCTTTAGCTCAGGGTTTCTCAGCCTAAGCATTCCAGACATTTTAGGCCACATAATTCTTTGATAAATGAGTACTGTCTGAGATCAAATCCCAGCTGCTCTTCTTCCTAGCTGTGTCCGTTGGGGAAGACGTCTCTCTGAGCCTCCATGACCTCAGCTGTAAAACAGGGATAACAGCACCCACCTCCAGGGTGGCTGTGAGGACAGGATGAGCAAATATATGCCAGTGCTTTGCCAGGTGCCTTGTCGTTGTTCTGACTCATAGTGACCTTATACGACAGAGGAGAACTGCCCCATAGGGTTTTCTAGGCTGTAACCTGTCTTGGAAGATGTACAGCCAGAACGCTCCTTAGAGGCAAGGATGGCGAGACTTTGTCTCACATACTTTGGACATGTTATCAGGAGGGACCAATCCCTGGAGAAGGACATCATGTGTGGTAAAGTGGAGGGTCTGCAAAAAAGAGGAAGACCCTCAACGAGATGGTTGACACAGTGGCTGCAACAATGGGCTAAAACATACCTACTACTGTGAGGATGGCACAGAATCGAGCAACATTTCGTTCTGTTGTACATGGGGTCGCTATGAATCAGAACCGACTCCACCACCCCTAACAACAGCAATCTTCATTGGAGCAGATTACCAGGTCTTTTTACCGCAGAGCCACTGGGTGGGTTCGAACCACCAACCTTTCGGTTATCAGCCAAGTGCTTACCATTGCTCCACCAGGGCTCATTTCCAGGTGCCTGTTGGTGCTCAATAACCAAAAAGTCAATATTATTATTTCCCAGAATGATACAAACAGGAACACCAAATAGAATAAAACAAAACTCAACTCAGACACATGGCATCCAGCCCTCAGCTGGGGCTGCCTGACCTAGTCTGAACCTGGGCAGTGTGAAGGGAGGGCCCTCTTTTTAATGTCGTTTTCTTGCAACCCTTTCATGTAACCCCTTCTTGAGATTTCACAAGGCAAAGAAAAACACCACTCAGCCAGCAGTTTCCGACACTCCCCCACACCCTCCCTCCACAGCCAGAGCTCCTGCAGATTTCAAACAGGACCTCAGGTGGGTGCTTGTAGACTTCCAGAGAGAAGGGATACACCCTTGACGGATGGCCAGGTGAAATAAGTGAGCAGTGGGGGAGGGGCAAGGGTAAGAGAGGACCCTTATTCTCCGACACTTTTGTATGCCAGAGTGGGAGCCGCTGTAGGGAGAGGTGTGTGTGTTGGGGTGGGGATGGGGGAGGCAGAGTAAAGCAGGAGGAAGGAGAGGAAGCTGTGGGAGGCGGGGATGACGTGAGGTTCCGCAGACAGAGAGGACAGTGCCTCACGTAGGGTCAGCTAAAGCAGTGTCCGGAGCCCTGGTGGCTCAAAGGTTATGCACTTGGCTGCTAACTGAAAGGCTGGCGGTTTGAACCCACCCAGTAGCTCCGTGGAAGAAAAGACTTGACGATCTACTCCTGTAAAGCGCAGTTCCACTCTGTCACACGGGGTTGCTATGAGCTGAAAATCAACTGGATGCCACCCAACAACAAGGCAATGTCAAGGGCGATTTTGCCCCCAGGAGAAGTGTGCCAACGTCTGCAGACATTTATGGTTGTTACGGCTGGGGATGGGGTTGCTACTTGCATCTAGTGGGCAGAGGCCAGGATGCTGCAGAACACCCTGCAATACTCAGGGCCCGCCACCACAGCAGAGAATTCTCTGGCCCCAAATTTCAATGTGCCGAAGTCGAAAAACCCTGAGCTAAAGGGAAGGATTTTATTATACACAGTGACAGGAGCAAATGCAATTAGAAAGGTCTTTGTGACTCAGATCCATTTTTCATGTATTTATTCATGCATTCAACATTTATTTCCTGAGTACTTACTACGTGTTGGATGGTCTTATGGATTGAATTGTGTCCCCCCAAAAACATGTGTCATAAATCTTAACTTCTATGCCTGTGGTTATAATCCAATTTGAGAATGAGTTTTCTGTTATGTTAATGAGGCAAGATTAGTGTAGGGTATATCTTGAGTCAATCTCTTTTGAGATATAAAAGAGATTAAACAAACGAGTAGAGAAGAGACAAGGGAAGAGATGCCAAGCCACATGAAGATGGCCCAGGAGCAGAGGCTGAAGAGACAAAAACCTTCCTCCAGAGCCGACAGACAGAGAAAGCCTTCCCTTAGAGCACCCGAAGTTCAGACTTCTAGCCTCCTAAACTGTGAGAAAATACATTTCTGTTTGTTACAGCCACTCATTTGTGGTATTTCTGTTATTGCAGTACTCAATAACTAAGGCAGATGGTGAGGGATAAAAGAGGGTCCCTTGTGGGACGGTTATATTTTATTTATAATGTAACCATCCTCACATCAATCATCAGTGAAAAAGTATGTAATAATATAACATGTCCATATTGTTCATGATTTTCTTACACATGAGTATGGGGAAATCTGTGGAAGACATTCTAGATCAAACTATAGCCTGAAGGCCAAATCTGGCCCACCGCCTGTTTGCATAAATAAAGTTTTATTGGAACACAGTCGCACCATGTATTTTCATATTGTCTATGTCTGCTTTCATGATATGAGGGCAGAGTTGAGTAGACGCAATAGAGACTGTGTGGCCTGCAAAGCCTTAAATAGTTACTGTCTGTCCGTTTATAGAAAAAGTTTGCGAATCCCTGTAGTAGGTGATTAACAGAGGAAAAATAAAATTATGATATAGCCACAACATGAATGACTGTCAGTAATGAGGCAAGATTAGATCTAGGTGTGCTGACATGGAAAGATGCCCACAATATAAAAATGGAAAATAGCATGTTATAGTGTGTAGAGGATGATCTTACTTTTGTAAAAAGAAAATTATATGTATTTGTAGGATGGTTTGTGTACATATTAAAGCAGGCCTGCAAGTATCCACACCCAATAGTTAACAGTGATCATGTCGGAAAAGAGAAATTGCAGACAGTCCATTGTTTGCTTTCTCCACTTCAGTGTCATTTTAACGTTTTATGGTGAGCACATTACATTACTTCTGTAATTAAAAATAAAACCAATAAAGAAAAAAAATCATAAGAAACTCAAATTCAGAAGAATTTGATGAGGGTAATTCTTATACGAGGATCCCTGGATAGCACAAATGGTTAAGCGCTCGACTACTAGCCGAAGGCTGCCTGTTCGAACCCACTCAAAGGTGCCTGGGAAGACAGGCCTGGTGATCTGCTTCCGAAAGGTCACAGCCTTGAAAATCCTACGGAGCATTTCTACTCTGCACATATGGGGTTGCCGTGAGTTGGAATCAACTTGGCAGTAACTAACAACAATAGTTCCTATACCTATTTGTTGTTTTTACGTGCCGTCGAGTGAATTCTGACTCACAGCGATCCCATGTGACAGAGTAGAACTACCCCATCTGGTTTACGAGGCTGTAATCTTTATGGGAGCAGATCGCCAGGTCTTTCTCCTGCAGAGCCACTGGGTGGGTTCGAACTGGCAACCTTCCAGAAGCAGCTGAGTGCTTAACCATTGTTAGATTTCCTAAGATGCAAGATGCAGGGCCTAGCAGACACACAGTAGGTGCTCATTAAATGTTTGATGACTGCACGAACAAGTGTCGAAGAAAATGAATAATACAGCAAAAAGAATGAAGAGGGGAAAGAAAGAGGAAAAACCCACCTCCCTCTGCTCTCCCAGCAAGCCCCAGAAAATCAACCAGGCTTAGCAAGGACTGCTGACGCTCCGTTCTGGCCTTTAGAATAACCACAGGTATTGTTATTTCTTCTTCCCCACCCCTAGATCAAGGCAAACAAACAACAAACCCCAAACAAGTCCTCTGCCAGAAACGTCAGGCCCGCAGACCCCCAGCCTAGCCTCCCCACAGCACTGCACACTCCCTATGTCATCTGAACCCATTTCCCTTTGGATCCAGTTCAGAGCTGATGTGAACTCACGGCTCTGCTCAAGGCCACGAGGGAGACCATGAGGACGAGGTGGCTTTGGGTGTTTCCTGGCGTTTGAGGAACAAGAGACAAGGGTTTCTTCAGTGGCTCACCAGCTTGGTGGAAGAAGCATGTGTTTATGTTGCTGCTGTTGTTTTAACATAGGTCACTCATCAGCATGGTTATTTCTGGAGAGGCAGCATAAAAATCATATTAATGTGTTCTCTCAAAGCCAGCTAGGTGCCTGGAGCCCGTTTGCTATGCAAATCGTTTGTCCGTAAACCGTAAGTCGAAATGAGTTGTAATTCAGAGAGAAACACAGCTGTGTGGGTTAAGGGATTGCTCCTTTACTGTAAGCGCCTGAATTTACTGATTTTATTTTTCTTAAATGCTCTCTTTCTTCCCTCTCTACTTCTTTCCCTCCTCCTCTCCCTCCCCCCACAAATATTTATTAAACTTTTACATTGTGCCAAGTGTTGATCTAGGTTCAGAGGACAGAGTAGTAAACAAAACAGAGTCCCAGGCCTTCTGTAGCTGACATTCTAGTGAGGGAGATAGAGAATAATCAGGGGACCACATAAATATTCTTGACAGGGAGACCAAGGAAGGCCCCTCGGAGGAGGTGACATTTGAGCAGACACTGGAAGTGAGTGAATAAGTGATGTAAAGAGGTGGCAGGGAAGAGCAACCAGCCAGAGCTGCATGTGCAAAGGCCCCGAGGTGGGGACGAGACAGGCGCGTCTGAGGAACTGAGCGAAGAATAGTTTAGTTGAAATGTGCTCATGAGGACAAGAGGGGTAGGCGTAGGAGAAACACATCTGAAAATATCCAGGGGCCAAATCGCAAAGGGCTTTGTAGGTGTTGGTGAGGCTAAGTATTCTGGGAATCCACTGGAAGGCTTTTAAACAAAAGAGTAGCGTCATTATTTCCTAATGGGAGCTTCTTAGTTTCAACTTATATACATAATCCGTGCCCATTATGGGAAACTTGAAAACTAGAGAAAGGAAAAATGCCACCCATGACCTTAGCATCTAAACCAGAGGTTCTCAACTGGGGACAATCTTGTCCCCCAGGGGACACTTGGCAATGTATGGAGACATTTTTGGTTGTCACAACCTGGTGGTGGGGTGCTACAGACACCTCGTGGGTAGAGGCCAGGCATGCTGCGAAACATCCTAAAATGCACAGGATAGCCCCCCAGTGAAGAATTATCCAGCCCAAATTGCTGATGATGCCATAGGTGAGAAGCCCTGCTCTAGGCCAACATTTTGGGGCATTTTCTCCAACTTTCACCCCAGTTTTTCTTATATACATTCTTCTTTAATGCAGATGAACTCCTGCTCTATCTTCTATGTTGACGCTGCCTTTTTCCACTTAGCATGAAAACACAACCATTCCCGCCAAGATTTTTTGCAAACATCTTTCTATGACTACATCATACTCCTTAGGGCTGAGGTCCCATACCTGGGTTGGCATAGTACGGCTGACTGGTTCAGGACATAGCTTCTGGCCCCCTCCTACCAGCTGGGTTAAACTGGGGAGTTACTTTGCCCTGGGGCCTCAGTGTCCTCATGCATAAAATGGGGTTAACAGTAAGCCTGCCTCTCAGGGTCATCATAAAGATTAAAAGAACTGGCATATATATATATATATATATATATATATATATATAAAGCATATACAATGGGGTACATACTGAGCACTATAAAAACATTAGCTATTATGATTACTCATCTATTGCTCTTTTGTTTTTTTCCAATTTTTCGTGTTAGAAATAACACTGTAAAAAGAAGTCATAATAGTCAATTTCCAGGACTTCAAACATGGGGTCACTTATAGTGGGATTATACTTGGAAATGGAATTATATGAACTGTGCAAATCTGAAACAGGGTGAAATAGAAATATTCACGAAGTCCCATTTTCCGTGCAGTTACAAAGTGACTCTTGCTTTACCTTCATACCCCTGGGGAAAGGTTCTAAGTTTTTCATTAAAATAACTGGGAATGTACCCTCTTACATTAAAATCTGACCTGGCCTAGAGGAGCTGACCTGGCCTAGAGAAGCCGACATGGCCTAGAGGAGCTGACCTGCCTAGAGAAGCCGACGTGGCCTAGAGGAGCTGACCTGGCCTAGAGGAGCCGACATGGCCTACAGGAGCTGACCTGCCTAGAGGAGCTGACCTGCCTAGAGGAGCTGACGTGGCCTACAGGAGCTGACCTGGCCTAGAGGAGCTGAGCTGGTGTGAAGTTCTTGCTGAAGGAGTGGGGTCACCGCCTGCCGCAGGGGAATTATAGGGCTGGAATTGCAGGCTCAGCTCTACTCGTTGGGTTCGCCGTCCTTCAGATCCAGATGGCAGATGAAGAGGAGGGCAACCTGTGCAGGGGCTGAGGTGACACTCTTCCTGTACGCACAGTCTCCGGGCTGGTCAGCCATGCAGCAAGGGGCTCGACATCAGCTTGAGAGAAATGCCAATTTCCCTTCATTCTGGTAGGTTGTCTCTCTCTTCTATACTGTTCATCAGAGGAACAATAAAACCAACTCTGAGCACAGAGCTGCACATAGTAGATGATCAACAGTGGCTGAATGAATCAATGAATGAGTGGAAAAAGGAATGGACATGCCTACAATTCATTACACTGAATTCTAAATGGGGGTTAAATGAGGCCAGCTTCTACCTTGCTCAGAATAAAATCCCCACACTTGAGCATGGTCTGCAAGGCCATGTATGACCTGGCCTCTGACGTGTGGACCTCAGCTCTTCTCACTGTCCTCTCCCTCATGCCCTTTCAGCCACGCTGGCCTCCTCGTGGTTCCTCCAGCCCCATCCACCACCAAGTATGCTACTGCCCCTCATTCTCTTGCCATTCTTCTGCCCACAGTGGTCCTCCTTCAGAAATGCCTTTATGGGTCCCCCTCACCTCCTCAGGTCTCTGTCAGGGAGACATTCCTGACCACCCCATCTGAAGAGAACCCCCCATCATTCCTTAATCTCCTGCTCTGCCTTGTTCTTCTTCCTAATACTTATCACTCGCTGACAAATTATATGTCCTTGTTTAATTGTTTATTGTCTGTCTCTCACCTCCAGAATCTAAGATTCATAAAGACAGATACTTGTTGACTTTCAGCATTAATAATGGTGCCTGGCATATAGCAGGTGTTCAACAGACAGAAAGAAGGGGAAGGAAGGAAGGAGGGGAGGGAATGTGGGGGGGGAGGGAAAGAGAGAAGGAGGGGAGGAGGGAAGTGGGAGGGAAGGAAACCATGTCAGGAAGGTGGCAGAATGGAACATTCTTCAGAGAAGTTTCTGAACTGATTTCAGGGCACCCCTATTTTCTGTTTCACAAATGAAGAGGAGTCCCTGGGTGATACAAACAGTTAACAAACTCAGCTGCTGACTGAAAGGTTGGAGGTTCCAGTCCACTCAGAGGCACCTCAGAAGAAAGGCCAAGTGATCTATTTCTGAAAAGTCAGCCATTGAAAACCCCATGGAGCACAGTTCCACTCCGACACACATGGGGTTGCCATGAGTCAGTCAATTCGACGACAATTGGTTTATTTATTTTTTTAGTATGTATATATCACAATTTGTTTATCCATTCATCTGTTGATAGACATTTGGGTTGTTTCCACCTTTTGGCTATTATTAATAACACGGCTATAAACATTCATGTACAAGTTTCTATGTGGACATATGTTTTCATTTTTCTTGGGAATTGCTGGATCATATAGTAATTCTGTTTAACTTTTTTTTGAGGAACTGCCAAACTGTTTCCCCCGCTCCCTGCAATTTTCGAGAGAATTAAATGAGATGATGTATGTAAATAACCTGGCACAATAACCCATTGCTGTCAGTCAATTCCGACTCCTAGCAATCCTATAGGACAGAGTAAAACTGCCCCACAGGGTTTTCAAGGCTGTTATCTTTATAGGGAGCCCTGGTGGCGCAGTGATTACGAGCTCATCTGCTAACCAAAAGGCCGGCAGTTCGAATCCACCAGCCACTCCTTGGAAACCTTATGGGGCAGTTCCACTCTGTCCTATAGGGTCGCTATGAGTCAAATCAACTCAATGGCAACGGGTTAATCTTTACAGATGCAGATTGCCACATCTTTCACCCACGGAGCAGCTGGTGGGTTCGAACTGCTGACCTTTCAGTTAGCAGCCAAGTGCTTAACCATTGCGCCACAGGGCTCCTTCCTGGCACAATAAATAGTCAGTATATATGAATAAAACACACATATAATCAGCTAAGCTTCCAAAAGTGTAGACTACCATAGCACATTTATGGAGGAGTCATCTCAGACTTGAATGGAAAACATCAGCACTCTTACAGAAGTGAGGATATACTTGTGCCTATAACTTTGAAATTGACAATTGCCTTGAGAGTAGGGTCAAAATTGCAAGAATTAAGCAATAATGTGTGCGTCTTGGGCAGGTCAGCTATTAGCAGAAAAAAAGTGGAGAGGATTTTTAATTACTTCTTTCAACAATATTTATCCAGCACCAAATCTGTGCCAGCACTGAGGATAAAGCTAATAACAAGAAATATTAGGCCCTTGCTTCATGCCACTTAAAGTTATTCAGTGTTTTTCAAATGGTGGGGTCATAACCCATTCGTGGGTTAATCAAATCAATTTAGTGGGTTGTGACCAGCATTTTTAAAAACTGAAATAGAATAGACCAGGGGCTGGCAACCTACAGCTCATGGGCCAAACCCAGCCTGTTGCCTGTTTTAGCAAATAAAGTTTTATTGGGACATAGTCACACCCATTTGTTCATGTGTGGTCTATGGCTGTTTTCGTGTTACAACAGCAGAGTTGAGTAGTTGTAATAGAGCGTGTACAACCTGCGAAAATATTTACCATCTGGTTCTTTGCAGGGAAATTTCACCAACTCCTGGGATAGGTTAACGTGATAGTTATTAACGCTGCTCACCAAATATTTCAAGGTCACCTTCTGGGTTCACAACAGGACTGCACCTCCTCATTGTGTTTAAAGTTACAGCCACATGAGTTGTTTTGGCCAAGGAAATGACAAGTATCCCTTCTGGACAGATGCTTGGAGAGTCAATGGGTGATTTTCTGTAGCTCTCTTTCCTCTTGTCCCAGCAACAGGTGACATTCCAGGTGGTGGCTGCTGTTAGCCTGGGGACTGAGTGAGGTGACATGGCACAGAGCCTCCAGATAACCCAAAATGAACATGGTGCATGAGCAAGAAGTAAATGCCCATTGATTTAAGCGATTCAAATTTGAGGTTGTTTGTTACAACAGCATAGTCAAGCTTATCCTAACAGATGGTAAAAGAAAAATAAGAGTGTATCAGAAGCAGTGTAGGAAAGTATGGTTTCTTGCAACTTTCAGCTACATATGGGGTGTATGTGTGTGTGTGTGTGGTATGTCTGTGTGTATGCATCCTTATATATGTCTATACAGAGTTGTAATATAAAGTATGTTTCTTATTAAGGGTCACGGTCCAAAAAGAAGGGTCTAGAACTTTGGAAAAAACTTAGGGTCCAGAGAAGAATATCCAAAATATTTAGAGGACTGGACAAGAGAATATGGGAGAAAAGGCCAAAGGAGATGAGTTTGGAGGAGCTAGTGTTTTTTTTTTTGCTATTTCAACCTTTTTTTTTTAAATTTTTTTATTGTACTTCAGGTGAAGGCTTACAGAACAAATAGTTTCTCATGAAACAGTAGTACACATATTGTTTTATGAC
>NW_004443944.1:17162744-17197349 GCF_000243295.1 Trichechus manatus latirostris
GTTGTATCATTTTGCATTCCCACCAGCAATGCGTAAGAGTTCCGATCTCCCCGCAGCCGGACGGGCTAGTTTTAATGCTCTTCACAAACTTGAAAAGAGGGTGTTGTCCAGCCATTCTCTAACTCTTGAGGACAGAATCAGCAAACATTTTTTGTAAAGGGCCAGATAGCAAATATTTTAGGCTTTGGAGTGGTCAAAGTGTCTCCAGTGCAACTACTCAACTTGGCCATTGTAGGCGGAAAGCAGTCACAGAAAATACAAAAATAAATGTGCATGGCTATGTTCCAATAAAACTTTATTCACAAAAACAGGCATCTGCCCAGATTTGGTTGTGAGGATCAAACAAAGAAGTAGAAACAGGCTGAGACTGCACTAAGAAGGATTTATGTCAGATCTATGGAAGAGCTAAAGATGAGTTCTTATTAGAACATCAAAGCTCCCTTCATCTAAGTCAGTGGTCAGTAAAGGATGACCCATGGGCCAATTCTGGGCTGCCATCTATTTTCATAAATAAAGTTTTATTCCCTTATGTTTTGTCTGTGGCTGCTTTTATGTTATGATGGAAGAGTTGAGTAGTTGCAACAGAGACCATCTGGCCTGTAAAACCTAAAATATTTACTATCTGGCCCTCTGCAGAAAATACTTGCTAGCCCCTGACCTACATGGCCTTACTTTATGCTCAGGCTCAAGTTCAAACAGCAGTGTTTATAGGTTTAGGGTAAACACAGGGCCATATCCTGTAAAGCCAGTAGAACAAAGGGAGCCCCAAGAAGAATGATATTTTTAATAAAGTAAATAGAGCAAAAGCCAAAAAACAGAATCAAAATAACCCTTGGTCCTGCACCCTGGAGAGATTTTGACCACAGTGACGCTCGAGAAATGAGTTCACAGCTAAGACGTGCTCCATAAATGTTAAAAGAACAAGAACAATAAATAGTAATAAAACACAAAGCCATGCACCCCATCTCCACGGGTAAGACCTCCCAGAGTTTCGAGCTCAGAAGCAGGGAGAGAGCAGCCCTCACTGCTGATGGCCAGTCTTGGCGGAGGGTTTGACGGTCCCACAGGGAACCAATGGACAAGGTCCAGAGGAGGAAGAACTCCAAATACAAGCAGGCACTGGATGAGGACAACCTTGGCCATGAAGACTCTAACTCTCAGTGGGAGATAGGATGCATATTCTGAGGTCTACACTTATCCTCAAGAACCTCAAAGATCTCAGGGAACATCTAGCTCAACTGGCATAACACAGTTTATAAAGAAAATGTTCTACATTCTACCTTGGTGAGTAGCATCTGGGGTCTTAAAAGCCTGTGAGCAGCCATCTAAGATACTCCACTGGTCCCACCCCTTTGGGACCAAGGGAGAATGAAGAAAACAAGATACAAGGGAAAGATTAGTTCAAAGGACTAATAGACCACAACTACCACGGCCTCCACCAGACTGAGTCCAGCCCAACTAGATGGTGCCCAGCTATCATCACTGACTGCTCTGACAGGGATCACAAAAGAGGGTCCCAGACAGAGCTGCAGAAAAACGTAGAACAAAATTCTAACTCGCAAAAAAAAGACCAGACTTACTGGCCTGACAGAGACTGGAGAAACCCCGAGAGTATGGCCCCCAAACACTCGTTTGGTTCAGTAATGAAGTCACTCCCGAGGTTCACCGTTCAGCCAAAGATTAGACAGCCCCATAAAACAAAACAAGACTAACGGGGCACAATAGTACAGGGACAAGGACTTGAAGGCAGGAGGGGACAGGAACGCTGGTAATAGGGAACTCAAGGCTGAGAAGGGACAGTACTGACATGTCGTGGGGTTGTTAACCACAGTCATAAAACAATATGGGTACTAACTGTTTAATGAGAAACCATTTGTTCTGTAAACCTTCAACTAAAGTACAAAACAAAATAAATTAAAAAAAAAAAAGAACCTCAAAGACCACCCAAGGTCTTCTGTGCCAGTTTTGTATGAGCTCTGAGCCCACTCTCATCCCAGGCACACAAGATCACTGACACTGAACCCCAAGCCAGTCTGAGGCAGCTCAAGCCATTGCAAGGTCATGGCAAGCAGCTGATGGCTTGGATTGTCCTGCTGCTTCCAACCTCTACAGCAAAGCACCATGGAAGGTCTGAAAAGTCAAATCCAAACACACAATCATCATGTCAAGAGCTTGCTACAAAAGCTGAGTAAGCAGATAGGAGCAATGAGACATTCTCTTCCTGCAACACGCCCAGAAGGGCCACGCAGGTCAGAGAGGTGAAAGGCA
The DNA here is from genome assembly GCF_000243295.1 of Trichechus manatus latirostris. Classification (NCBI taxonomy): domain Eukaryota; kingdom Metazoa; phylum Chordata; class Mammalia; order Sirenia; family Trichechidae; genus Trichechus; species Trichechus manatus. Next base: position 17,165,013 of record NW_004443944.1, read on the forward strand.
GATTCTGTCCAAAATCATCAAATGCCATAATGATGACCGGAGCCAAGTCATGAAAAGTCTAAACAAGCCAGAGCTTCCCAAGTCTCCAAGGAGCGCTGGAGAACGTGGACTATGGTAATAGCATTTGGAGCAGCCAGCACTCCTGCAGGCTCCCAGGGCTTTGCAAACATCCTGCAGTGCATCTGTGGGAACTCAGCAGACACCAGGAAAAAGAATTTCCCTTTCACAGAGCAGAAACACTGAGGCTTGGGAGAGGTTGCTAAGCAAAAAAAGCAGGAGCTTTCTAAAAATCCCTCAGTCACTGACAGTCCAGCCACCCAGCAAACTCTTAAATGAACCAAAAGCAAACTAGTTACCTCTGAGCCGACTCTGACTCATGGTGACCCCATGAGTTACAGAGTAGTACTGTGCTCCGTAGGGTTTTCAAGGCTGTGATCTTTTGGGAGCAGGTCGACAGGCCTTTCTTCCGAGGTGCTTCTGGGTGGGTTTGAACCACTAAGCTTTTGGTTAGTAGTTGAGTGCTTAACCGTTTGTATCCTTCACTAAATGTCAGGCATTGTTCTAAGCATTTGATATAGAAGATATTGCTTAATCTACACTTACCTCAAAGGAGTCCTGGTGGTGCAATGGTTAAGTGCGCAGCTGCTAACTGAAAGGTTGGAGGTTCATATCCACCCAGAGGCTCCATGGGAGAAAGACCAGGCAATCTGCTTCTGTAAAGACTGCAGCCAAGAAAACCCTATGGAGCAGTTCTACTCTGTCACATTGGATAGCTATGAGTCAGAATCAACTTGTCGGCACCCGACAGCAAAAATCACCCCTATGATGCAGGCACTATGCTTATGCCCATTTTACAGATGAGGAAACTGAGGCCCAGAGAGCCTTAGGCTAATGGCAGGGGGCATGTTCTTTTTAAGAACCAAACGGACTGCCAGGAAAATGTGGCATCCGCATCTTTTAAGCTCCTCTTTTTTTCCCACCTGATACTGACACCTCTCAGGACACAACAGGGATGGATGAGGTAAGTGTTGAGATATAAAAATAATAACCAATGTTTTCTGACCCTTTACAACATGCCAGGAAGCCCTGGTGGCGTAGTGGTTAAGAGCTACAGCTGCTAACCAAAAGGTCGGCAGTTCAAATCCACCAGGCACTCCTTGGAAACCCTATGGGGCAGTTCTACTCTGTCTTTTAGGGTCGCTACGAGTCAGAATTGACTCAACAGCAACGGGTTCGGTTTTCTGGTTTTACTACGTGCCAGGCACTGTGCTGGGCGCTTTAGAGCAAAGAGCTCCTCGAATCTTCCCAACAAGTGATGCAGCAGCTGCTGTTTTTCGCTCCATCTCAGAGATGAAGATGCTGAGGTTCAGACGGTGCCTTGAGGATGCTGCAACGCCCGCTGCTGGCATCCTGAGCACTCACTGTGCAGGGTCAGCAGGTGCTGGCACACACTCCTCACCACAACACTGACCCAGGTGCCATCACTGCTTCCATGGGCCAGATGAGGAGACCAGGCCCACAACCGCTCTGCGACTAGTGCAGCCTACAGACACACCACAGAACCACAGATGTCCACCGCTGGGAGGGGCCTTCGGGCATCTTGCCCCTTACCCAGTCCCTGTCCTCTGGCAGGGGGAGTCTGCACAAGAGCACTGAGATGGGACCGGTCCCTCCTCCCTCCCCGGAGGCACACTTGCTGCCTCCCTCTGTCTCTGCCATCCCTGCGCTCCCCAGGGCGAGGACAGAACAGGGAGGAGGCCTTTAATCAAGGAGAGGGCCCATGTGGAGCCAGTGCTTGGGGGCTCCAAGTGAACCCCGCAGGCTTTCAGCATCCACCCTGCTTGCTTTTGCGCAAGTCAACTTCCTGTACTTGAGAGAAAAGGCCTCTTCTAATGAGAAATAGAAGGGGAGAAAGAGGGAGAGAGAAGACAGAAAAAGAGAGAGAGCAGGAAAAAATACAAATAAAAGTGTGCTGCGAATGGATAAACAAACTGTGGCACATACAGACAATGGAATACTATGCAGCAATAAAGAACAATGATGAATCTGCGAAGCATCTCACAACGTGGATGAATCTGGAGGGCATTATGCCGAGTCAAATAAGTCAACCACGAATGGACAAATATTGTATGAGACCACTACCACAAAAACTGATGAAAATATTTACACACAAAAAGAAACAATCTTTGATGGTTAAGAGGGAGGGCAGGGGTCAGGAGGAAAAAACACTAACTAGACAATAGATAAGCGGTAACTTGGGTGCGGAGTAAGACAGTACACTGTACTAGGGAAGCCAGCACAACTTACCCAAGGCAAGGTCATGGAAGCTCCACGGGCACATCCAAACTCCCTGAGGGACCAAATTACATGGCTGAGGGTTGGGGACCATAGTCTCGGGGGACATCCAGCTCCATTGGCATAACATAGTTTATAAAGAAAACGTACTACATTCTACTTTGGTGAGTAGCATCTGGGGTCTTAAAAGCTTATGAGCGGCCATCTGAGATACTCAACTGATCTCACCCCCTCTGGAGCAGAGGAGAATGAAGAAAACCAAACACACAAGAGAAAGATTAGTCCAAAGGACTAACAGACCACAACTACCACAGCCTCCACCAGACTGGGTCCAGCACAACTAGACGGTGTCTAGCTACCACCACCAACTGCTCTGACAGGGATCGCAACAGAGGGTCTTGGACAGAGCTGGAAAAAAATGTAGAACAAAATTCTAACTCACAAAAAACCAGACTTACTGGTCTGACAGAGACTGCTGAAACTCTCAAAGTATGGCCCCCGGACACCCTTATAGCTCAGTAATGAAGTCACTCCTGAGGTTCACCCTTCAGTCAAAGATTAGACAGGCCGGTAACACAAAACGAGACTAAATGGGCACACCAGCCCAGGGGCAAGAACAAGAAGGTAGGAGGGGACAGGAAAGGTGGTAATGGGGAACCCATGGTTGAGAAGGGGAGAGTGTTGACATGTTGTGGGCTTGGCAACCAAAGTCACAAAACAATATGTGTATTGTTTAATGAGAAACTAGTTTGCTCTGTAAAACTTTATCTAAATTACAATAAAAATAAATAAATCAATGCTTGTGGATTTAATTAGTTAAGATTTTGTGAGTGACATGATTCTCAAATGGAAACAAAAATCCCTTTCACGTATTTAAAAAAAAAAAGTGTGCCAAGGGCGTCAAGCTGCAGAGAAGCTCTTTTACAGAACAGTATCCTGATGGATTATGTGCAAGTGAAGCAGCAACTGTGGATTAAATTCCCTTAAAATTCTTGTTGTTTTGTTGTTAGGTGCCATCGAGTCGGTTCCAACTCATAGTGACCCTATGTACAACGGAAGGAAACACTGCCTGGTCCTGCACCATCCTCACAACCTTTGCTATGTTCGAGCCCATTGTTGTGGCCAATGTGTCAATCCATCTCATTAAGGGTCCTCCTCTTTTGCGCTGGCCTGATTTTACCAAGTATGATGTCCTTCTCAAGGGACTGGTTCCTCCTGATAACATGTCCAAAGCATGTGAAACAACATCTCGCCATCCTTGCTTCTGAGGAGCATTCTGGCTATACTTCTTCGGAGATCTATTTGTTCATTCTTCTGACAGTCCATGGTATATTCAATATTCTTTGCCAACACCATAATTCAAAGGCATCAGTTCTTCTTTGGTCTTCCTTATTCATTGTTCAGCTTTTGCATGTATATGAGGGATTGAGAATACCATGGCTTGGATTAGGCGCCCCTTAGTCCTCAAAGTGACATCTTTGCTTTTTAACACTTTGAAGAGGTCCTTTGCAGCAGATTTGCCCAATGCAATACGTCATTTGATTTCTTGACTGCTGCTTCCATAGGCGTTGACTGTGGATCCAAGTAAAATGAAATCCTTGACAACTTCAATATTTCCTCCATTCATTGTGATGTTACTTGCTGATCCAGTTGTGAGGACTTTTGTTTTCTTTATGTTAAGGCGTGATCCATACTGAAGGCTGTGGTCTTTGATCTTCATCAGTAAGTGCTTCAAGTCCTCTTCACTGTCAGCAAGCAAGGTTGTGTCACGTGCATATCACAGCTTGTTAACGAATCTTCCTCCAATCCTGACGCCCTGTTCTTCATATAGTCCAGTTTCTCAGTTTATCTGTTCAGGATACAGATTGAATAAGGATGGTGAAAGGATACAACCCTGATGCACACCTTTCCTGATTTTAAACCATGCAATATCCCCTTGTTCTGTTCAGACAACTGCCTCTTGGTTTATGCACAGTTTCCTCATGAGCACAATTAAGTGTTCTGGAATTCCCATTCCTCGAAATGGTATCCATGATTTGTTATGATTCACACAGTCAAATGCCTTTGCATAGTCAGTAAAACACAGGTAAACAGCTTTCTGGTACTCTCTGCTTTCAGCCAAGATCCATCTGACATCAGCAAGGATATCCCTCGTTCTCCATCCTCTTCTGAATCTGGCTTGGATTTCTGGCAGTTCCCGGTTGATGTACTGCTGCAACCGTTTTTGAATGATCTTCAACAACATTTTACTTGGGTGTGACATTAATGATATTGTTCGCTAACTTCTCCATTCTGTTACATCACCTTTCTTTGGAAGGGGCATAAATATAGATCTCTTCCAGTCAGTTGGCCAGGAAACTGTCTTCCAAATTTCTTGCACAGATGAGACAGCACTTCCAGCATCACATCCATTTGTTGAAACATCTCAGTAGGTATTCCGTCAATTCCTGGAGCCTTGTTTTTTGCCAACGTCTTCAGTGCAGCTTGGACTTCTTCTTTCAATGCCATTGATTCTTGATCATATGCTACCTCCTGAAATGGTTGAACATTGACCAATTCTTTTTGGTACAGTGACTCTGTATATTCCTTCTGTATACTTCTGATGCTTCCTGCTTCATTCAACATTTTGCCCACAGAATCTTTTACTGTTGAAGCTGGAGGCTTGAATTTTTTCTTCAGTTCTTTCAGCTTGAGAAATGCCAAGTGTGTCTTCCCTTTTGGTTTCTAACTTAAGGTTTTTGCACATTTCGTTATAATATTTTACTTCGTCTTCTCATGCTTCCTTTTGAAATCTTCTGTTCAGCTATTTTACTTCACCGTTTCTTCCGTTCATGTTAGCTACTCTACATTGAAGGGCAAGTTTCAGAGTACCTTCTGACACCCATGTTGGTCTTTTCTTTCTTTCCTATCTTTTTAATGACCTCTTGCTTTCTTCATGTATGATGTTCTTGATGTCATTCCACAACTCTTCTGGTTGGCTGCAGAAATTAGTGAGGAGAGGGAATTCCACGGCCCAACTGAATCTAGCTTCCTTCTGAGCACTTTACTGCCATCTTTTTTGTTTGAGTGGATGTCATCCTTGACAGGCTTCAAGGAGAAAACAGTTTCAGCTGGTAGAAACACATGCCGAATTAGCCCAAGACACAGAAAGGGCCACATAAACCAGAGACTGCAACAGCCTGAGACCAGAAGAACTAGATTGTGCCCGGCTACCACCAATGACCGCCCTGACAGGGAACGCAACAGAGAGTCCTTGTTGGAGCAGGAGAAAAGTGGGGTGCAGAAGTCAAATTCTACTAAAAAGACCAGACTTAATGGTCTCACTGAGACTGGAGGAACCCCAGAAAGCATGGCCCCCGGACTCTCTGTCAGCCCAACACTGAAACCATTCCTGATGCCGACTCTTCAGACAAAGATTAGACTGGACTATGGGAATACAATGATACTCGTGAAGAGTGTGCTTCTTAACTCAAGTAGATACATGAGACTAAATAGGCAGCTCCTGTCCGGAGGTGAGGTGAGAAGGCAGAGAGGGTCAGGAGCTGGTTGAAGGGACACAAGGAATCAGGGGTGGAAAGGAGGAATGTGCTGTCATGGTATAGGGAGAGCAGTTAGGGTCACATAATAATGTATGTATAAATTTTTATATGAAAGACTAACTTGAATTGTAAACTTTCACTTAAAGTACAACAATAAAATAAAATAAAAAAAGAAACACATGCCAAGCACAGGCAAGCCGAGCATAGGTGAGCCAACCTCCGTGTTGAGTCTCCTGCCCAAATCCCAGATTTGGGACTCCCTGTGCCCCTCATTTCAGCATTCATTCAACAGCCAACAACAGTTACCAGGTCCCAGAGAGGGCCCCGCCTCAGGCCAGACACTTTGGGGTCTTTATCTCATTGAATTTCATTATAAGTCTATGAGCTAGATACATTCTCTCCATCCCACAGATGGAGAAGCTGAGACTTGTAGAGAGAAAGGTCATTTAGTCATTCAACAAACACAAGCATTTACTGTTTATTGGGCACTGTGCTAAGGCCGGAGCACCTGGGTGGTGTAAAGGGTTAATGTGCTTAGCCGCTAACCGAAAGGTTGGAGGTTCAAGTCCACCAGAGATGTCTTGGAAGAAAGGCTTGGCGATCTACTTCTGAAAAGTCAGCACTTGAAAACCCTATGGAGCACAGTTCTCTACTGTAACACACATGGGGTAGTCATGAGTTGGAATCGACTAGACAGCAACTGGTGTTAAGGCCAGTACTCTACATCAGAGCTGTCAATCACAGACTATTGTTCAGCCCAATAAGTCTTTGTTGTGGGGCTGTCTGTGCATTGCAGGATGTTTAGTAACATCCCTGTACCCGCAGCACAACCCTCCTCCAGTGTAACAACCAAAAATGTCTCCAGACATTGCCAAGTGTCCCTGGGGGATAAAGCTGCTCTGGTTGGGAACCTCTGCTCTACGTGGATTAACTCAAGAAAGCCTTCTGAAGATTGCAGGCATAGCTGGGGCCCTCAGATGAGGGAACCTTGACTTGGAGAGGTTAAGTGGCTTGACCAAGGTCGCACAGCTGGTGTCAGAGAGGGGACATGAACCCAGTGAGTCTCGCTCCAGGACCTGGGTGTGTAATTCCTCTCAATTCTGACCACATGGGTAAGTGATATCTTCAAGGCTGCACAGCTAGTTGCTGGAGGCCTTTGAGGTGTTCCATTTTGGAGTCTGACAAACCCATCTTTCAGGTTCTCTTGATTACACCAAAAATTTCCCTAAATATCATCAGGCCCCTTGTCCCATTCCCCATCTTTTCTCTAAGAGGGTCTTTCTGTTACAAGATGGTATCTTCCCTCAGACTGACCACCACTCCCTCCTTGGAGAAGGCCGTTAGTAAAGGAAAGAACGTTAACATAACACTTGTAGTGATGGCTTCCAATCACCTACTATGCACCAAGCACTTTGCTAACATTAAGAGACAACGTCTATCATGTTACTCACCATGTCTAAGCTCCAAGAGTCTATAATATTTCATCTAATCCTATGACAAGCCTTTGAGGCAGGGGCTCTGACTATCTCTATGAGACAAATGAGGAAACAGAGGCACAGAGAGGGGAAGTAACTTGCCTAAGGTCACACAGCTTGTAGGTGGCAGAGCTTGCACTCTGAACCACTATGTTAGACTGCCCCTCTTAATAGTGTTTACTAAAGGGTTCTCATTCCACGACTAAGGTGCAGCTGACCCAAGCCATGGTCTTTTCCATCACTTCATATGCACGCAAAAGCTGGACAATGAAGATGGAAGAAGAATTGACACACTTGAATTGTGGTGTTGGTAAAGAATACTGAATATACTATGGGCTGCGAGAAGAATGAACAACTCTGTCCTGGAGTAAGGACAGCCAGAATGCTCCTTAGAAGGGAGGATGGTGAGACTTTGTCTTGCTTACTTTGGACATGTTATCAGGAGAGACCAATTGCTAGGGAAGGATATCATGCTTGGTAAAGGAGAAGGTCAGCAGAAAAGAAGGAAACTCTCAACAGGATGGAATGACACACTGGCTGCAACAATGGAATCAAACCCACAGTTGTGAGGATGGCACAGGACCAGGCAACATTTCGTTCTGTTATACAAGAGGTCACTACGAGTCAGAGCCAACGTGAGGCACCTAACAACAACAACAAAGTGTTCTAGGCACCGTACACACACTTATGCGTTTAATTCCTCATAATAGCCTTGGCAGGCTGACATGATCATGCCTATTTTACAGATTTGGAGACTGAGGCCTAGACAGGTCAAAGGAACAGCCCAAGGTCACACAGCTAGCGAGGGATAGGGCTAGGTTTTGCACTTAGGAATTTGGTTTTACCATTGGTAGGCTTAAAGACCTCACTATATGTTGTGCATAAGCTACATCATCTCACGAAATCCTTCCAAAACCTCTGTGGAGTGCTCTGTGGTAGGTTACGTGACTTGCCTGAGGTCAGGTAGTGCTAAATGGCAGGGTCAGGATTTGAATCTGGGTCTGTGGGATTCCAAAGCACACCTCTTCCCATTGCACCCTCCACCTGCTGATCTCTTTGGCCAGGCCCTGACCAGCCTTCTCAGCCAAATACAGCTGGACAGGCAGCAGACTTCTGAGAGATGGGACACTGCAGCACTTCCGCCTCCCACTGTTTATGGATGACAGTTTTTTTCCCATTTATACCAAAGGGAAAACTCAGAAACAGCACTTGCAGGTGATGCGACAGATGGGTCATCAGGAGGCCGAGGGCTGTCAGGCAGGACCTTTCACCTCAAGGTCACTGCTCCACCCCACAGATCGGCCATGGCCAGCAGGCGCTATCCCCTCCAACAGCTGTTGGGGTCTTGCCCGCGAGAGGCCTTGAGGTGCTCAGGCCTGGTCAGTGGGAGACAGCTGGCCACAGCCCCGAATGCCGCCAGCAGCCCACAGCTCTCCCCTACCACTCCTTCAGCCAGCATGTCACCATCCCCTCCCAGAGTCCTTTGCCACCCTCCCAGAACAAAGCATCTAACTGCTCGGGGGAGGCGGGGAGAGGACGGCAGGCCTGGGTCTGAGTTCTGGCCAACCTGGGTGACCTTTGCGCCTCTTCTTTTATATCCTTATCATCATCCGAATTTCCTACCCGTGCCCATAAATTGTGTGACCTCAGTAATTTGATGGTGTTGTTATTATCATTTATTGCTAGGAGTGACAGCAGTATTAGCAGAGAGGTTAAGAACGTGGGCTCTGGATCCAGACACCTGTGGTCTGACTCCTGGCTCCCCACGTACGATCAAAGTCATCTTGGGCAATTATTTAACTTCTCTGCGCTTCCGTGTCTTGATCTGCAAAACAGTTAATCATGATACCGACCTCAAGGGCTGTTAGGAATAGTACACGAGTTGACACGTGAACGGCACTTACAGTGGCCCCTGGCACAAAGTAAGTGCTCCATAAATGTTCACTATTACTGATGTGTGTTTCTGTCCGTTCTGTCTAGGACGCCTTCCTCTATTTATTTTTTATGTTTTTTAATTTGGGTGAATCTTTGAAAGGCCAGATCAAGTCTTTCCACCGCTTTGAAGATTTCTGAGATGCCCGGGTGGGCACGTTGTTGTTGGGTGCTGTTGAGCAAATTCCGACTCACAGTGACGCCACATCACAGAGCAGAACTGCCCCATAGGGTGTTCTTGGCTGTAATCTTTATGGAGGCAGATTGCCGGGTCTTTCTCCTGTGGAGCCACTGGGTGAGTTCAAACTGCCAAACCTTCAGTTAGATGGCGAGTGCTTAACTACTGCACCACCAGGACTCTTGGGTGGGAAAACCATTCTTCTTATGTATCTCCTCACAGATACTTGAACAATATTGGGCACATAGTAGGTCCTTCATTCTAATAATAATTAATAATGGCTAGGTTATACTGGGGGCCCTGGGGGCACAGTGGTTAAGCATTGGACTGCTAACCAAAAGGCTGGCAGTTCAAATCCACCGGCCACTCCTTAGAAACCTACAGGGCAGTTCTACTTTGTCCTGAAGGGTCACTATGAGTCAGAATCCACTCGATGGCAATGGATTTTTTTTTAAGTTATACTGATGTTATGTGTTCTCAAGTCAATTCTGACTCATAGCAACCCTATAAGAGAGAGTAGAATTACCCCCATAGAGTTTCCTAGGCTGTAATCTTTATGGGAGCAGATTGCCAAGTCTTTTCCCCTGAGGAGCCGCTGGGTGGGTCTGAACCACCGACCTTTCAGTTAGCAGCTAAACGCTTAACCATTACACCCCCTAACTATATGCTCAATATTGTGCCTACACTCAACTATAGTACCACATTTTTTTTCTCCCTCAACTTTATGTCTTAATATATATCCATTTTACAAATGGTACAACCACTTTGGAAATCAATTTGGCACTTCCTTAAAAAGCTAGAAATCGAAGTACCATACGATCCAGCAATCCCGCTCCTTGGAATATATCCTAGAGAAATAAGAGCCATCACATGAATAGATATATGCACACCCATGTTCATTGCAGCACTGCTCACAATAGCTAAAGATGGAAACAACCTATGTGCCCATCAACAGGTGACTGGATAAACAAATTATGGTATATACACACAAAGGAATACTATGCGACAATAAAGAACAACGGTGAAGCCGTGAAACATAACATGGAGGAATCTGGAGGGCATTATGCTGAGTGAATTTAGTCTGTCACAAAAGGACAAATATTGTATAAGACCACTATTATAAGAACTCAAGAAAAGGTTTAAACACAGAAGAAAACATTCTCTGATGGTTATGAGGGTGGGGAGGGCGGGTGAGGGTTATTCACTAACTAGAGAGTAGACAAGAATTATCTTAGGTGAAGGGAAGGACAGCACACACTACAGGGGAAGTCAGCACAACTGGACTAAACCAAAGCTAAGAAGTTTCCTGAATACAATCAAACACTTTGAGGGACAAAGTAGCAGGGGTGGGGGTCTGGGGACCATGCCTTCAGGGGACATCTAGGTCAACTGGCATAACAAAGCTTATTAAGAAAATGTTCTGCATCCTACTTTGGTGAGTGGTGTCTGGGGTCTTAAAAGCTTGCAAGCGGCCATCTAAGATGCATCAGTTGGTCCCAACCACCTGGAGTAAAGGAGAATGAAGAACACCAAAGACACAAGGAAAGTATTAGCCCAAGAGACAGAAAGGGCCCATAAACCAGAGACTTCATCAGCCTGAGACCAGAAGAACTAGATGGTGCCCGGAGACTACCAATGACCGCCCTGACAGGGAACACAACGGAGAGTCCCTGACGGAGCAGGAGAAATGTGGGGTGCAGAACTCAAATTCTAGTAAAAAGACGAGACTTTATGGTCTGACTGAGACTGGAGGAACCCCGGAAAGCATGGCCCTCAGGCTCTCTATCAGCCCAGAACTAAAACAATTTCCAAGGCCAACTCTTCAGACAAACATTGGACTGGAGTGTGGGACATAAAATGATACTCGTGAAGAGTGTGCTTCTTAGCTCATGTAGATACATGAGACTAAACTGCCTCCGGGCAGCTTCTGTCCGAAGGTGAGATGAGAAGGCAGAGAGGGTTAGAAGCTGGTTGAATGGACATGGGAAATCAGGGGTAGAAAGGAGGAGTGTGCTGTCACAGTATAGCGAGAGCATTTAGGGTCACATAACAATGTATGTATAAATTTTTGTATAAGAGACTAACGTGAAATGTAAACTTTCACTTAAACTACAACAATAAACGAACAAAAAATATGAAAGAGAAATCATAGGATTCATATAAAAAAATTAAAGTGTGAATAGTAAAAAAAAACAACAAAAACAAAAATAATATATCCGTTTTACAGATGAGGAAACTGGGGCTTAAAGAGGTTAAATGACTTGCCCAAGGTCACACAAATAATAAGTGGGACAACTGGGACCTGATGAACTCTCTGGGCCTGGGGAAACCCATTATGGAGGTAAAAGGGCTAGAGTTTTTGCAAAATCATCTCTTAGACTCTTACAAACACAGGCAGAAAGTAAAGAATTCCAATTTCTAAGAAAACCAGTCCTGCTCTACTAGCAAGCTTCTACTGCCAAGAAATTAATTTCTGTGGTAAGGATTTACAGCAAATCATTCTCTTTTCCTGGAAGATGCCTATGTATTATTCAGAACACATTCAGTTGCAAATGACAAGAAATTTAGCTCAATTTGTTTTTTAGGTAAAAAGGAGAATTTATTGACTCACATAACTGAAAACCTCAGAAGTATCGAGCTTCAGGCATCGCTTGATCAAGGGATTAAAACAAACAAACCAGTACCTTTCTCTCTCTCTCCATCTCTCATTTTGCTTCCCTCCATGTAGGGTTCATTCTCAGGCAGCCTCTCCCCTGAGTTACCGGCAAAGATGGCCCCCAGTGCCTTTAGCCTGACTCCTTCTACCAGCTCTTTAACCTTGGTGGTGTAGTGGTTAAAGCACTTGGCTGCTAACCGAAAAGTTGGCGGTTCTAGGCCACGAGCGCTCCGAGGGAGAAAAATATGGCAGTCAGTTTCTGTAAAGATTTACAGCCTTGGAAATCCTATAGGGCAGTTCTACTCTGTTCTATAGGGTTGCCATGAGTTGAACTCGACTTGATGGCAATGGGTTTTTTTTTTTTTTTGTATGATAGTACCCTTTTCCAAATGTTATGTGGTTGTTATTAAGTGCCGTCAAGGCAATTCCGACGCATAGCGACCCTATAGTACTAGCTAAAATCCTAGAATTATTGTGATTGGCCTAGCTTGGGTTATGGCCATGCCTGAACCAATCACTAACACCAGGGTGATGCTATACCCTCAGTGGGCCATACTGAGTCATATGCCCATCCACGGTTGTGGGGCGGAACGGGTTGGCCCCTCCTGAACCACATGGACTGAGGGTGGGAAAGAAGTGTTTCTGAAAAGGACGATTAAGGTACTTTTATACAAAGAAGGTGGAATGGATCAGTCCAGTAGTGGAGAGAGATGTCTAAGCACATCACGAAACTATGGGGTGATACATTCAAGAATGACATAGCACAACACAGAGAACTGGAACAGGGGCGACAGCATGCCTGAGTGTGGGCAAGGGACTACATAAAGGATGTCAAAGCAAGTTAGTGGAAAAAGGGGGGAAGAATACCAGAGGCCCTGGTGGGTCTCGACTGGAGTGGTAGGTCTGGAAGAGACCAAGGATTATTACTTACGGTATTAACTTATTTATCTTCATAACAATCCTATGATGTAGGTACCGTTAGCGTTGCCATTTTAAAGATGGGAAAACAGACCATTTAAGTAACCTGTCCACGTTAATAAGAACTGTAGCCAGAGTGTAAACTCAGGCAGTGAGCTCCATAGTCCATGCTCTTAACCACTATGCCACTTACCCCTCGTAAGAGGGCAGAATCGGAACCATGTGATTGAACTTGTCTGTGAAGAAGCAGTTCCCATCTTAAGTTGCTTTAAACATCACAAGCTGGTACACAGAATTCCAGACAAAACCTCCCACGTCCACTCCCCCACTTCTTGAAAACACTCTGACCTTCTAGCACTCTCTCGTTCCTGACTCCAACCAACTTGCCTTCTCTAACTCCCTCTCACTTCCACAAGCAAGAAGGAGTCTCCAGAACTGAGGCCTCCAGCCAACAGCCACATGAGTGAGCCCAGTCATGCCTCAGAGGAATGCAGTTCTAGCTGATGTCTTGGTTCCAGTCTTGTGAGAGATTCTGATGCAGAGGACCCAGCTACCAAAACCTGACCCGTTGCCTTTGAGTCCATTCCGACTCATAGCGACCCTACAGGACAGAGTAGAACTGCCCCATAGAGTTTCCAAGAAGCACCTGGTGGATTCAAACTGCTGACCTTTGGGTTAGCAGACGTAGCTCTTAACCACTACGCCACCAGAGTTTCAAATTCCTGACCCACAGGAACTGTGAGATAACAACAGTTTGTTGCTTTAAGCCTGTAAATTTTGGGGTAATTTGTTACCCAGCAATAGTTAACTAAGTATTTAGGGGTGAAGAGTCATGATGTCTGCCAGTAACTCTCAAATGGTTCAGCAAAAGTTGATAGAGAAAGAAAATGATAAAGCAAATGGCAGCAAACCTTTTACAGTTGGTGAAACCACGTGACCCATACAGGATGTTCACAGTGCCACACCGGTAACTTTTCTGTAGGTTTGATATTTTCCAAATAGAGAAGGCTGGAGAAAAAAGTAAAGAGTGCAGACTTTGGAGCAAGACTGTCTAGGTTTGAATCTATATTTGCCAGTTGTGTGCCCTTAGGCAAGTTACTTAGCCTCTCTGTGCCTCAGTTTCCTCATCCGTATAATGGAGATGAAAATAGCATCTATCTCTTAGGATCGTGGCGAGGGTTACATGGATTAATGTAGGTACAGCTCTTAAATCAGTGCCTGGCTCCTGAGAAGAGTCAGCATTACTACGTCACACTCACTTTGTACCCCCTGAACCTGGCTCAGGAACCTGGCAAAGAGGAAGCCCACAAGAAATATTTGTAGAATGAATGAATGAAACAGCCACTTTTCTAACTTGCGGTTTCCAGGCTTCTCTTGGTTTTGAAGAGTTCCTCTGTTAGCTGGTGTGGCCAGAAAAATCTCTCCAGAATTCAAGAATTCCAAAATGCCTTGCTGGAAGCATGTCTGGAAAGGTTGGATTAAAAAAGGGGGAAAAAAAAATCAAGGCATAATGAAATGTGAGCATTTGACTCCCAAGACGGAAAATCAAGAAGAAACAGACAATTACAGGTTTCTGTTCCAAACAACAGGACTACTCTCTAGACTGGCTTTCCCATGTGCCTGGCAGAAAATCACCACCAACCCCCAACAAAGGTCTATATGAAGTAATAGTAACTAATCCTTACCAGTGCGTGCATTGACCAGCCCTGTTCTTCCTACCCCACACCTAGTACTCATTCAATCCTCACAACAATGCTAGAAATCAGTACTATTATCCTTCCCATTGTATGAATGAAAAAACTGAGGCACAGAGCGGTGAAGTGCCTCACTCAAGGTCACACAGGTAGGGAATTGTGATCCCAGGCAGTCTGGGGTCAAATCCTTATAAATTGAACATGTATTACAATTAGAGAGGCCATGTAAGATACGACTACTGGTCTCTACTCATCCAGAGCAAAAGAGAAAGAAGGAAACTCAGGAATCAGAGAAGGCACCAGGCTGCAGGACTAATTGTCTCCATGAACAAACAGCCTCCTCTATCTTGAGACCAGAAGAGCTAGATGGTACCCAGCTACAACTACTGACCATTTAGATCAGGGTCACAATAGATGGATTCTCATAGGAAGGGAGAAAAATGTGGACCAGAGCTTCAAATTCTCAAAGAATCCAGACTTACCGGACCCATTGAGTCTAGAGGAAACCCTGAGACTATGCCCTGAGATACTCTTTAAACCTTGAACTGAAACTATTCCCTAAAGTCACTTTTTAACTAAATAGCAGGTTACCTCAAAAAGTAAAGAATGTCACGTACAATGGAATACTACCAAGCTGGTAGGAGAAACGAAGTCTTGATACATGCTACATACAATATGGATGGAGCCTGAAGACATTACGCTGAGTTAAATGTCAATTATAAAAGGACAAATATGACTTCACTCATATAAAAAGACAAGAAAAGGCAAATATACAGAGAACAAAGTTTATTAGTGGTTAGCTGGGATGAGAGGGAGGGGGAAAGAGGTGGTTAACAATCACGGAAATATCACATTGATTAAGGGTAGAGTTGCATAGGTGATTATTGTAGTTGCTGTCAACAAGTTGTACACCTGTAAAAAGTTGAACTGGCAAAAGTTGTGTGATGGGTATATTTACAACAACAACAGAAAAGAGTAGCTGCTGAGGCTGCTTATGTACAACCAAAACTTCATGGGATCTGGTTTCTTAGTTTGCAGGTTTAGAGTCATGGTTTCATAGGACATCCCAGTTAACTGGCCTAATAACATGGTTAGCGCTTCTGTTCTCCCTCCTAGTTCGACGCATAGTGCCTGGGGTCTTAAAAGCTTGCAAGCGGCCATCCAAGGCACAACAATTGGTCTCTATTTGCCTGGAACAACAGAGGAAGAAAGAAGGTCAGGAACAGGAAGTGGATATGGAATGTGTGGCCAGCTGCCTCCACGAACAACTGCCTCCTTCGCCATGAGACCAGAAGAACTGGATGGTGCTCAGCTACTTTTACCGAACATTTTGATCAAAGACTCCATAGAAGAATCCTGATCAAAAGAGGGAAAATGTAGAACAGAGTTTCAAATTCTCATGGACTCCAGACTTCCCGGAGCCATGGAGGTTGAATGAACCCCTGAAACTACTGCCCTGAGATAATCTTTAAACTTTAAACCAAAAATATCCCCTAAAGTCTTCTTAAAATCAAACAATAGTTTAGCTTAACTAGCAAAAAATGTCTGCCTTGAGCATTACACTCTTTTAAGAACTATCTACAGAGGATCAAATTGACAACAGCAACTTGAAAGATTAGATAAGAACCTTATGGGGCAGTGAATTTATGTTAATGGGGGATGAACATCGCAGAAAAGGAGGGTGAGAATGGTTATACAATTTGAAGAATGTAATCAATGTCACTAAATGGTACATGTAGAAACTGCTGAATTGGTGTATGTTTTGCTGTGTATATACTCAGCAGCAACAAAATACATAAAATTAGTTAAAAAAAAAAACGGTAAAGCATGTCACCCTTGAGTATGGTGCTCTGTTAAAAAGTTATCTATATAAGACCCAATGAGAAATAGTTACTCTAAAGCATAAAAGAGAAGGTTGAGGGGCAGTGTGACTAAGTTAATGAGAATGGAAATAACGAGAATGTAAGACAAACTGAAGAACATAACCAACGTCACTGAACATTGTGTAGAAATTGTTGAAGGGGAACCTGTTCTGCTTTGTATACTTCACCAAAAATACTATAAAGTATTAAACAAAAATTAAACATGCATTACAATTACAAACTTCTTATTCTCCACGAAGCTCCTTCCATAGATTCACGTACATAATTTCAACCCCAACACCTCAATCAGCAGAGATTTTTTTTTCTTCCTGAAACTTGAGCTAGATACGTTTGTACTTTTTATATACACAAAGGGATTTACTACTTTGCAATCAAACTGCTCCGCAGCAGCGTTGTCTTTTTCTTCACGGGGCGAGACTGTAATAAATTTTAAAGGCCCCCCGTTCGGCTCCGGGTACTTAGCTGGGCCACTGACAATCACTTTGGACTTTGCCCTCACCTGACCTTTCCAAACCGCTTCCCAGGCATTACTGCTTCCGGGACTGAGCAGGGCTGCGCACAAGAGCTTTGCTCTCATGAATGGAGCCACAAATCACTCCAGGACGGAGGTGGGGGGGGAGAAAAAAAAAAAACCCAAGTCACAAAACCCAAACGCTGGCTAGAGTCACATTCCGGGAGGGACAGAACTGCCGAGGGGGCTGGGGGATGCCCTCTAGTTCCTCTGGGAGAAGCGGTCGGGGGCTCCCCTATCCGGCTTGGAAAGGGATGCAGGCAGTTTCCCCACCTGATATCTTTTTACCCCCCACCCCCCGCCCCAAGGGGCACTATTCAATATCTACATGTCTGGGGAGAAAAGCACTTGCCTTCATGGGGGAAATGGTGTCCCTTTTGTCCCCAAGAGGCCCTGGTGGCACAGTGGCTAAGAGCTTGGCTGCTAACCAAAAGGTAGGCAGTTCAAATCCATCAGCCACTCCTTGGAAACCCTACAGAGCAGTTCTACTCTGTCCTATAGGGTCACTGTGAGTTGGAATCGACTCAATGACAACAGGTTTTGTTTTTTGGTTTGGGGGCGAGGGAGGAGAGATGCTATTTTGATGTTGTTTGAGGACCTGGACACAGTCATGCCTAAAGCTAGATCTACAGGTAGACTTTGAGATTTCTGTCACGCGCCACCCAAAATGCCCTGACTCGTACATTCATCCCTGGTTTTCCCACAGGGAGTTACCTGCTGAGTCCACTGAGCACTGCTAGCTCTGTTAGAACCCTCAACAGCCTCTGCTAATTATCAGTTAACGCATCTGCCTCCTCCACACCAAGGTAAGGTCTCGAGAGCAGGGGCTGGGCCTTACTTATCTCTAAGTTCCCAGCAATTAGCACAGAGCTGGCTACAGGGCCAACCACCAGTTGCCATTGAGTAGACTCTGACTCAGGGAGACTGCATGTGTGTCAGAGTGGAATTGTGTTCCACAGGGTTTTCAATGGCTGTTTTTTAAAGAGATTTCCATGCCTTTCTTCTGAGGTGCCTCTGGGTAGACTTGAACCTCCAACCTTTCAGTTAGCGGCCGAGTGCATTCACCATTTGTACCACCCAGGGGACTCCATTGTTATAAGGCAGGGTTCACTAAATACTGTTTGAGTAAATTAATTCATTCATTCGACTACTATTCATTCAGCATCTACTATGTGCCAGGCACTGCTCAAGTTGTAAAGATGAATGCCTTCCTGCCTCTCGCATTGACTCTGTGGGGAACAGCCCTGCCTGGCACCCCAGTGCCCTTACACATCTCCACTTGCCACATGGCATGGCTCTACCACAGTCTGACCCAAGTCTTGACAGATGCCTTGGGCTCCTCCCTGGACAGGCAAGATAATCTTGTAGGAGCTATCCCGAGGCTGTTTCCCACCTGTCTCCCTGGTTCTGGAAAGGGATGGGACTTCCTACCCTCCTCACCCGCACCTTGGGTACAGTTGCAGACTAGAAAATCTCGAAGCTGCAGTCTAGAGTTGGTTTCTCAATGACAGAGTGACCCACAACTCACGTCATCTCTCGTCTGGCCCCTCCTGTTTAATGAAGCCCTGGGGGACTAGAGTTGCAGGGAGCTGATGCCGCGCTGATCTTGCTTATGCCATTTGTGAAGTAATGTTGTTGCTGGGTGCCATCCAGTTGACTCCAACTCATAGCAACCCCATGTGTAGTACAACTGCCCCATAGGGTTTCCTAGGCTGTAATCTTTATGGGAGCAGATCGCCAGGTCTTTTCTCCCAAGGAGCTGCTGGGAGGATTCGAACCACCAATCTTTCGGTTAGCAGCCGAGTGCTTAACTGTTGTGCCACCAGGGCTCTAAATCCATTTGGACGTGTTGTCTCTTTACTGACCAAATTGCAGGAAGTGTGGCCAACCCACCTGGCAGCTGCCACCACACTGTGTGGCCACTCAGCAGTCCCGCTAGCCTCTTTAGACTTAATGTTCTCCTACTGCCCCAGCCATCTGCCTCACCTAGCCTGAGCTAACATTTACCGCGTCCTCAGCACGTGCCTGACACAGTACCAAGCCTTCTCTCACTTAATTAATCTCAGTGAATATGTGGAAGGTACTGATGAGTCTTCCCATTTTACAGGGACAGAAACTGAGGTTCATAGAGGGCAGGCCCCTTGCCTGAGCCAATGCAGCTTGACCCTTAGCAGAGCCCACACCCTCTTCTCCTAGGGGAGGCAGAGGTGGTAGCACCAGGCTTGAAGGACGGTGGTGGTATTTAAACACATGGAGATTTGTGGTGCAAATGGTTAACACACTCAGCTGCTAACCAAAAGGCTGAAGGGTCAAGTCCACACAGAGGTGCCCTGGAAAAAAGGCCTGGCCATCCACTGAAAAATCAGCTGTTGAAAACCCTATTGAGTACAGTTGAACTGTGACACATGTGGTCATCATGAGTCGGAATGGACTCTACAGCAACTGGTTTCGCTTAACGGGGACAGAAAGAGGGAATAGCAGACGAAGGAACTGGGCAGATAAAAGTCCGGAGGTGGGAAACCAGGGGGCTGTACAGTAGTTCAAGGAGCCCCAGTGGTGCAATGAATGGTTAAGCGCTCAGCTGCTACCCAAAAGGCTGGTGGTTCGAACCCATCCAGCGGCTCCATGGGAGACAAGACCTGGCGATCTGCTCCCATAAAGATTACAGCCTAGGAAACCCTACGGGGCCGTTCTACTCTGTCCTATAGGGTTGCTATGAGTTGGAATCAACTCAACAACACGCAGCAACAACATACATTTGGGCTGACATGTGGGGGGAGCGGAAAGCATGCTTTGGTGGTATTGGGAGCGGAGAGGTGGAATTAAAAACAACTAAACTACTTAATCCCACCCCTGCCCCCCACCAAGTCCTGAGGGGTACTCCAGCGAGCAGCACCAGGCAGCTGAAGGCAGCCTGTGGCTTTTCTGGCAGCCGAGCTGGCACCCTGAGTAAATTTCAGGGGATACTAGATCACAGCGCTTGAGGACACAGTGTTCAAGCTATTTGTGGCCACGTGAATTAATCTCTTCCATGTGCAGAGACAGTTCCATCATTCTCTGGAGACTGCTGCTGGTGGGGAAGGTGAATGCTTGGTCAGCTTGGACGCTTTTTCCTCAGGACACTCAAGCCAAATCTGGCTACTTGTGCAGCCCAGAGGCGATTGCTCAACGGTCAGCGAAAAATCGACCTACATTACAACCCCAGAGGCTGACAGCAAAGAAGTGGAATCAGCCACAGAGATGCTGCCCTGAGATACATCACCAAGGTCTGCATCCCAGGCCTGAGAAAGTGAAATGGGTTTAAAAGCTGCAAAGAAGAATAACGGGTCATATTTATCAGTGCTGAATATCTGACAGGGGCTGCTTTATCCAGATTGTCTCAATTAATCCTCACAACGACCCTCTGAGGAGGTATTATCATCAGCCCTATTTTACGGAGAAGAAAATGAGCCCAGAGACCTTAAGTAATGTGCCTGGGGTTTCAGAACTGGTAAGTGGGTTGAAACAGGCATTTGGCTCCAGAGCCCGTGCTCTCAACCACCATACTACCAGTCTGCTTTTCAAAACCCAGTGAAACCCCAGGCCCCCCTCTAAGATGTCCTCAATCTTCATCTTAGTGCCAGCCTCGCGGAACTGTCGAGTACGGGCCCAGGTCTTCGACAGCTGGTTTTCTAAGTTCAGTATTGAGAACAGACGTGGCTCAATTCCCAACTCTATTACTAACAACTTATGTGACCCCAGGTGAACCCTCCCCTTCTCTCAGCCTCAGTTTCCTCATCTATAAAGTGGGCATCATGACAGCTAGTGGGTGGGGTGATTAGACGTAATAAATATAACACGCCCGGACACATGAGGGGGCCCTAGTGAGTGGTACAGTGGTTATGCACTTGGCTGCTAACCAAAAGGTCGGCAGCCGTTCCTCGGAAACTCTATGGGGCAGTTCTACTCAGTCCTATAGAGTTGCTATGAGACACATGAGAAGGAGCCTTGGTGGTGCAATGGTTAAGCTCCTGGCTACTAACTGAAAGGTTGGCGTTTGAACCCACCCAGCAGCTCCTCGGGAGAAAGACCTGGCGATCTTCTCCATAAAGATCACAGCCAAGAAAACACTATGGGGCGGATCTACTCTGTCACATGAGGCTGCTATGAGTTGGAATCAACTTAACGGCACCCAGCAACAACAACAAGAAGACATATCAGGCCAGTGGTTCTCGACTGGGGACACTTGGCAATGTCTGGAGACATTTTTGATTGTCACAAATGAAAGACAAGTTCTACTGGTATCCCGTGGGTGGAGGCCAGGGATGCTGCTAAACTCCCCACCATGCACAGGACAGCCCCTACAACAGAGAATTTTATCTGGCTCCAAACATCAGCGGTGCCAAGGTTGAGCCACCTAGCAGTAGGAATTCAGAAGTGACTTCTGTGGTTGAGTGATTATTTTTCAGGGTTATAGTGAGGACGACATGTGGCGGTATTCACATAAGGCTCCTAACTTCGTGCCTGGTACAGAGCAAACTTCAAAACAGCCCACATCCCCCCCGCTGCCTCCCTCCCATCACACCCAAAGTGTCCCAAGCAATTCTGTTTATCAGTTTCTCTGTTCAGGAGCCTGTGCCCTCTCTTAGCTTGTGCCAAACTACAGAATTGCTCAAAATGTACAATCCAGAAGCCCTGACTTCCTTGTTTCTCATCATCTCTCTTACAGTTATCTTGTGCTCTTTCTGTGGCATCTCCCTGGCTCATCCTCTCCCTCTCCTCACCCTGCAGGGAAGAGCAGCTGGAAGACTCGCCCTGGGTGAGCACAGCAGAGCATCGTGAAGGAGTCTCACTTGGGCCCTCAAATTAAAATTTTGCCCCGACACCCTCTCTGTAAAGCAAAGTGAGTCACTTCACCTCTCTAAGGCTGTTTCCTCATCTCTAAAACAGGACGGGGGGCAGTGGTGGTTCAGTGGTAGGAGTCTCACCTTTCATGGATTCAATTCCCAGCCGATGCACCTCATGCACAGCCGCCACCCATATGTCCGTGGAGGCTAGTGTGTTGCTATGATGCTGAACACGTTTCAGCAGAGCTTCCAGACTAGATGGGCTAGGAAGAAAGGCCTGGAGATCGACTTCTGATAATCAGCGGATGAAAACCTTACGGACCACAATGGCTTGATCCCCAACTGATCGTGCGGCTGATGCAAGACTGGGCTGCAGTTGTTCCACTGTGCATGGAGTTGCCACGAGTCAGGAGCCAACTCAACAGCAGCCAACAACAACAAGATTAATGAAATATGGTGATATAAAAAGCACTTAGCACAGAATCTGGTAAACTGCAGCTGTTATCATTATGTCTTTCATTTTTTAGAGTTTTTATTTTTAACAAAGGTCATATAATACTTGCATGTAGTTTTAAAATTCATACAATAATACAGAATCGACACTTGAAAGAAATCTCACCTCCAGCTCCGTTCCCCAGAGCAACCACTGTCAACTTTTTTAGCTGTCCTTCTGGTAATTAACTCCATGTCTTTATATAATATGCTGACACAGTCATTTCCCGATATATCAGTTTTAGCTTGATTTTACACTCGCTCCTCCTATCCTATTTCATCCAAATCAGAAGCATATTTTCCTAGAATCACAGGCTCTTGGCAATGGAAAAGATTTGGCCATCTTCTAATTCGGTATTTTCCAACTTTTACATTTCACAGACTGGTACTTTTATAAAGGATGGTTGAACATCCAAAACCAGCAAGTGTATGGTCTCAAAAGACAGTCCTTTAAACAAAATCAATTTCATTTTTCAGATTAACATTTTACCACTTAATCCTTTCGGTTCTCGTTTCACTGCCAATGGGTGAAATCAGTCATAGAGTGACACCAACATGTGGATTAGTGACTGTGAACCTCTGCTCGAGTCCTACGACCTATCTCAAAGCTGGACTCCCTGTATAATCACCCAGGCTTTGCTTGAATGCTTCTGGAGGCGGTCTACTCACTACTGCACGAAGCAGTTCCCTTACAGCATCGTATACTCTAGCTAGTGTGGAATCGGACCATCCTCACAATCTTTACCATATGGTTTAGTTTACCCCTGAGAACTCTAATTTCTTCAAAAAAGGGTGTTTGCTCCATCATGATCTCAACCCACACCCTGCCTCCCATCCTTCGGTGTCACCAAAGGTGACTCTACCAATCTCTCTATGCTCCTTCTAGCCTCGTGATGTGACTTTCCTTCTCCAAATATGCCCCGGTGCCTTCAGATAAGGTTCTACAGAACCATGGGCATTCTAAGGAGCCCTGGTGGCACAATAGTTAAGTGCCTGACTGCTAACCAAAAGGTTGGTGGTTCAAAGCTACCTAGTGGCTCTGTGGGAGAAAGACCTGGTGATGTGTTCCCATAAGGATCACAGTCAAGAAAACCCTATGAGGCAGTTCTACTCTGTCACGTGGGGTCGCTACGAGTCAAAATCGGCTTGACAGCACCTAACAACAACAACAACGTGGGCCTGCTGGCCCTTCGGGTGTTAGATCTGCCCACCCCCACCCCTTTCCAGCTTTAAGGAAAAACTTAAACTTTTTTTTTTTTCCAAAACTTATTTGTGATGGCAAAGCACATCTTTAGGCCTCTCCCACCCCACAGTTCCCTGAGCCCGCTCCAAACCCTCAGGAACAATGCTTCCATTTTGCTATTTTCTCACGAGCTTCCCTCCTTCTGATAGTTAGCCCTTGCTAAAAGTAGCTGTTGGCAGAAGGATCTGCATTTAAAGTAGCCTGGGTGGCAGACCAGGGCCAGAACACAATGTGCTCTTGTTGGAGGAAAGAATTTGCTTGTAGTTCAGAGGTAGAGGCCCCCGACATCAGCACAACACGGCTTCCGGGCCACACAATCTTCTAGAACCCATTCCATAAAGCGTTCCTTGAAAGCACCCCCACATCTATATCCTGATGCAGCAACGGTGGAAACAGAGACCCCAAGCACCTCAAGGTGAGACGGAACATCAAATGCAACATCACCACCCCAAGCAGGGGTGACTTCACACGGCAGGCACCGAGTGCCAGGCACCAGGCGAAGAAAACCAGCTCTCATCCTCGCAGCAGCTCCCCACGGGCACAGAGTTCAGGAGGTAGCCTTGGAGTCTGGCCTTGGTAGTCCAGAGCCAGAGTCCAAGGGCCCAGGCTCTGGGATCAAAGAGACTTGACTTCAAATTCTGGCTTTGCCACTTACTAGATGCCTAAGCTTTTGAACCTCAGTCTCTTCATCTATAAAATGGAGATAACAGTACTTACCTCATAGGGCTCAAGCGAGGATAAAATGAGACATCTAAGACACATAAAAAGTCCCTGGGTGATGCAAATGGTTAAGTGCTCGACTACTGGCCAAAACGTTGGTAGTTCGAACACACCCAACTGTGTCTTGGGAGACAGGGCTGGTGACCTGTCTGTGAAAGGTCACGGCCTTGAAAACCCTATGGATCAGCTGTACTCTGCACACATGGGGTCACCATGGGTTGGGATCAACTCGACAGCAACTAGCAACAACAAAGGCACATAAGTCACTCACCCCCGAGCTTAGCACCTAGGAGGTACTCCATAAAGACCAGGTGTTACTGTTATTCTCATCCCCGTTTTATGTAAGCACTTTCATTACTTTCTTGTGTATCTTTCCAAAATTTCTTTACGCAAACAGAAGTACATACGAATATTCTTATTCACCCCACTTCCATTTTTTAAAAAGGTAGTATACTATACTACTTCCTTTTTGGAATATTTTTCATGAGGCTTTTACCAAATCAGTGCCCAAGGAGAATCTTCATTCTTTTTTACAGCTGCATAGTACTCCTTTGCATAGATACACTTCTCATAGCTAATTGCAGCTAACCATCTCCTCTGTCACCTTCCAGAAATTTTCTAAGCATCTACAATTACTATTCCTATTACTTTTATTATTACTCTGAATAATGCAGTTAGGATCTGTCTTAGTTATCTAGTGCTGCTATAACAGAAATACCACAAATGGATAGCTTTAACAAATAGAAATTTATTTTCTCACAGTTCACGAGGCTCGAAGTCCGAATTCAGGGCACTAGCTCTAGGGAAAGGCTGTCTCCTTCTGTCAGCTCTGGGGCAAGGTCCTTGTCTCTTAGGCTTCTGTTTCCTGGTTCCTTGGAGATCTCCATGTGGCCTGGCATCTATCTTCCCCCACCTGTGCTTGGTAGCTTGCTTGTTTAGTCTCTTCTGTATCTCAAAAGAGATTGACTCAAGAGACACCCTACGCTAATCTGGTCTCATTAACGTAACAAAGACAACCCATTCCCAAAGGGGATTATCACCACAGGCATAGAGGTTAGGAATTACATTTTGGGGGGAACACAATTCAATCCATAACAGGGTCTTCCTTGCCCTTGCTTTGGTTGTTTACCAAATCACTTAGTACTTCCCTGCAATGGCAATGCCCTAGGTTTTAAAAACTGTTATTCTTCCCCAAACAGAAAGTGAGTGAGGAAACTCCAGGGGGAAAAACTACTAGATCAGATATTGAGAAACCCAGATTTCAGCGCTATCCTGCTTCTCTTCCCTTCCTTGCCTCAGGTCCCTTATCAATAAAATTAGGCCAATACTGTATCATAGAAATGAGTCCAATCATTATGAAAAGGCGTCCAAGAGGACTTTATAAATGATACAGAGTTTTACTATGATTAGAGGAAGTGGAAAATCAACTGTATTAGTCTGTAGCAAGTGAGAGAAAACTCCATTCAAACTTTAAGTAAATAAAAAATAATGGACTGGCTGATACAACTGAATAACCTGTGGTATCCACCTTCAGGAACAGCTGGATCCAGGTGCTCAAATGATGTCACCAGGCATCTTCTGCTCCCATCTCTTGCCTCTATTTTGTTCCAGCAAGATGGTCACATTCTACTAGCTTAGCAACAAACAGCAAAGAGGACACCTTCTCTAACAATTCCAGAAAAGTTCCCAGGATTGACGGCAGAGGGATAGAATGCTGTTGATTGTCCAGGCCAAGGTCACATGTCTACACCTGGAACTAGGGAGTAGGAATAATGGCCTGAAAGTGCATTGGTTCCCGAGGTAAAACCAGAAGCTGGATGCCAGGCAGGCAAGAAAAGCATCATCCTCTACAGAGAGGACTAAACATGGAAATTAGAGAAAATAAACGTGGACATCCTTTGTGAGCTGTAAAGTGCTGCACAAGCATAAGGGCTGATTCTCCAGCCCTCAGCACAGGGCCCAGAACCCAGTCCCAAGTAGGCAGCGGTGCCTGTCTTATCTCACCTACTAAGCTCTACACTCTTGGAGTGCTGGGGTACGTCTCACCCTGAGAATCCACAGTTCCTATTACAGGTCTCCCCACCCAGGAGGCTCTGCTATTAAGAGCCAGCAAAGGTTTGGCTGCCACTGGATGTGCTGTCAGAGTCCCTGGGTGGTGCAAATGGTTAATATACTCGTCTGCTAACTGAAAGGCTGGAGGTTCAAGTCTACCCAGAAGTGCCTCAGAAGAAAGCCTGGCGATTTATTTCCAAAAAATCAGTCACTGAAAATCCTATTGTGCACAGTTCTACCATAACACGCATGGGGTCACCATGAGTCAGAATTAACTAAACACCAACTGGTTTTTCAGATGTGCTGGCAGGTGTGGAGAGGTGGCACCTCACTGGCCTCTGAGCTTGGAAGGAGTGCCCTGTAGAGTCAACAGAGTGCAGAGTTTCAGAGGTGAAACATAGTTCAGCAGGTAGCAATGATTAACCTGGAGATGAGAGGGGTCTGGATTGTTCCAGAAAAGCAAAAGAAAATCTGAAGTGTGCTGAATAAAAAACACCTCCTATTACCATTACTGAACATTTTGATCAAGGGCTGTAAAGAACAATCTTGATCAAAAGGGGGCAAAATGTAGAACAGAATTTAAATTCTTGTAGAATCCAGACTTTATGGAGCCATTGAGGCTGGATGAACCACCAAAACTACCGCCCTGAGATAATCTTTCACCCTGAAACCATAAACCAAAATTATCCCCTGAAGCCTTCTTTAAGCAATAGTCTAGCTTAACAAGTAAAAACGTCCGCCTTGAGCATTATGCTCTTTAAAGAACTTACTACATGGGATCAAACTGATAACAGCCACTCAAAAGGTTAGATAGGAAACTTAGGGGGAAATGTGCTTATGTCAGTAAGGGAGGAACAAATCAAAAAAGGAAGGTGAGAATGGCTGCACAATTTAAAGAATGTAATCGATGTCAATGAATTTTACCTGTAGAAACTGTTGAATTGGTGTATGGTTTGCTGTTTATATTTTCAACATCAATAAAAAAAAAAAAATTAAAAAAAACAAAACAAAACCCAACAGCTGCCGAAGAGAAGTCATCTGAATCCCATGAGTCCCCCACGGCTCCTGTTTCTCCCAGAGAGCTGGTGAGTTACGCCCCCCCGGACGACCTGCAAGGCAGGCTCTGGCTGTCTGGAGACGTCTGAGGACAAGTCCTGGAAAGGTTTCTCTGGGTTCCACTGTTTGTGTCACTGGAGGCCTGGCATGAGGGAGACATACCTGCCCTCATGCCTCGGAAAGGGAAAATTTTTTTCAAAACATTTTCCCATACAAAAATTTATATATACATTGTTATGTGACCCTAATTGCTCTCCCCATACTGTGACAGCACCCTCCTCCTTTCTACCCCTGATTCCCCATGTCCATTCAGCCAGCTCCTAGCCCTCTCTGCCTTCCCATCTCACCTCTGGACAGAAGCTGCCCGTTTAGTCTCTTGTATCTACTTGAGCTAAGAGGGACACTCCTCACGAGTATCACTTTATGTCCCACAGTCCAGTACAATCCCTCTCTGAAGAGTTGGCTTCGGAAATTGTTTCAGTTCTGGGCTGATACAGAGTCTGGGGGCCATGCTTTCCGGGGTTCCTCCAGTCTCAGTCAGACCATAAAGTCTGGTCTTTTTACTAGAATTTGAGTTCTGCACCCCACCTTTCTCCTGCTCCATCAGGGACTTTCTGTTGTGTCCTGTGTCAGGGCAGTCATTGGTGGTAGCCAGGCACCATCTAGTTCTTCTGGTCTCAGGCTGATGAAGTCTCTGGTTTATGTGGCCCTTTCTGTCTCTTGGGCTAATACTTTCCTTGTGTCTTTGGTGTTCTTCATTCTCCTTTACTCCAGGTGGTTGGGACCAACTGATGCATCTTAGATGGCCGCTTGCAAGCTTTTAAGACCTTAGACGCCACTCACCAAAGCAGGATGCAGAACAACATTTTCTTAATGAGCTTTGTTATGCCAATTGACGTAGATGTCCCCGAAAACATGGTCCCCAGACGCCTACCCCTGCTACTCTGTCCCTCAAAGTGTTTGACTGTATTCAGGAAACTTCTTAGCTTTGGTTTAGTCCAGTTGTGCTGACCTCGGAAGGGGAAAATTTTGAAATGAATCTGAGGGAAGTCAGAGAAGGGCTGAGAGATTTCTCCAGTTGACCCAGTAAAGTCTCAAGGGGAGCATGCACTTGTCTGATGATTCTCTGGGATTCCACCAGCTAGGAAACCTCACCCACAAACACCAGAAAAACGGGGTGAACAAAGATGAGGGTGCTGCCATTTTGATTTGTCAAGTAAAGCACTTAAAAACAAAAAACGAGGAATTTTACAGTCATAAAAAGACAACATATGTTAATACCCTCGAAATAGAAAGGAAACAGTTTTATAATAACAGACCATCCTTTAAATTGCGTCCACTTCGATTTATGAAACTCTTCTCTGTTCACCTTGTTTTTCTCATTTTGCTATGGGACAGCTGTCGTGGTCTGACTTGAGTCCCATATATTGGTGTTTGGCAAAAAGTTCATAGACTTCATGCAGCCTGCCAGCTATGGGTTTGAATCCTGGCTCTGCCATAAAACCAAAAAAACAAACCAGTTGCTGTAGAGTCTTTTCTGACTCCTGGCGATCCCATGTGTGTCAGAGTAAAATTGTACTCCTTAGGGTTTTCCCATGGCTGATTTTTTCAGAAGTAGATTTCCAGACCTTTCTTCCAAGGTCCCTCTGGGTGGACTTGATCCCCTAAACTTTCAGTTAGCAGCCGAGAGTGTTAACCATTTGCACTAGCCAGGGACTCCATATCCTAGTTGAAATACCCTAAGCGAGTCACTTAACTCCTCGGAACCTCAGTTTCCCCATCTATAAAATGGGGACAGTACTTGCTGCCTTGCAGGGTGTTCATGCGTTCATTCATTGACATTTCTTGAGTGCCTACTATGTGTCTGGCGTTCCGCTAGAAGTTGAGAATACAACAATAAAAACGCAGGCACAACAGTAGTTTAAAGGAGACAGAATTACGCAAAAGTTTACACAATTAAGGATTTAATTACAGCTTTAAGTGCTTTGAGGAAGTACAAGATGTCAGGAGGGTTTACAAATGTAGAGGTGGAGGTGGACTGCCCACTGGACCACTCCCAAGCATCGTGAAGATTCAATTGAATCAATCATTCATGATTTTGTCACATCCCCAAACCACTTGTAGTATTTTCATATGTTTCTTTAAATGGACTCTTTGTTCCCCTTAAACAAATTAAGCCTCATTCTAAGAAATGCTATTCATTCAACACTTGCGTTTGATAGGTCGTTTACATATTTTTCCCTTACACACACTAAACTAACACGCCCTTGGGGAAACACAGAGATGATCTTCACACAAACATCTGGCACACGGTAGGCCTTCTGCAATTGTGAATCTCCCTTTTCCACATCAGTTCTCCTGGAAAGAAAGTGATGATCATTTTTAAAACTTGGTATCCCCAAATCTTCTCTCCATAACCTCCCAACATACCCCAGAAGGAAAGTCAACCTGAAAACCGAGCTCACTGATATATCACTAAAACCAAAAAAAACCCACTGCCGTCGAGTTGATCCAGATTCATAGCAACCCTATAGGACAGAGTAAAACTGCCCCACAGGATTTCCAAGGAGTGGCTGGGGGATTTGAAATGCCAACCTTTTGGTTAGCAGCTGAATGCTTAACCTCTGCACCACCAGGACTCCAATATACCACTAAAGGAGCCTCGGATTAGTACTCTGCCTTCACTTTACAGCAAAGCCCAGAAGTGCTGGTTCCAATGCCAAGAGGGGGAAAAAAACTACTTTCATCCAACTCTATCCAGGCGGAAATTCCGTAAAATCAAGAACACATCACATATGCACACGGCACACACATACACACACTCACAGGCACACACTCACACATCTATTTTTTTCTTGAGCAGTTAAAGATTATTTACCCTTTTTTTTCACTTCTTAATTTGGTATAATAGCTTTTCAGGTTTCAGAGAAGTGGGGCAGGTTAGGTCACTAAGTTTCGACCTGCCTTACGAAAATAAGTGGGAACCACGGCCCTGGCAGGGGTCACAAGCGTATCACAGGCAGAGAAGAGGAAGACAACATCAAGGGGTGAAGCCAGCCAGCTATTTCCAACACTGACAGATGTTGTTTGCTTATTAACTTCACAGAAATTTTCTTCACTGCCACAAAGAAATAATGCTCTGTACGATTTATCTTTAAGCAAGCGGCCATTTTGGTTGATCTTCTGTTTCTTGTTTTTGATAGAGAAATGTTTTACTTGCCTCTTAACTCTACTGTAAGAGAACTAACAACTGACATTTAGTCCCAGTGGCGGGGACGCTATAGGTAGGGGTGGAGACTGTGGCAAATTGGAAAAAACATGCTCTGGATAAAGGGAGTGACCATTACTCAGATCTATCAATTGTCACCAGGCAGGAATGCAGACCTCATTTGGCAGATCTCCCAATGGTACAAGAGAAGCCAGAAATCTGAGGTTTTACGTGGAATATTCTGATTTTCAAATGCTGGCAACTTATTCGAATTAAAACATTCTCAGGCCAAAGAAAGCATATCTGTGGGGTACAAGTGGCCACAGGCTGCCCGTTTGTGACCTCTGATGAAGGAGGATCAAGACATTGGGGTACCATTAAGGCTCTGAGATGGACTTACGACGTGGTGCTCATTCCTTGGCTTCTCTGAGCCTCAGTGATACCATCTGTACAACACAAGGGTCGGTTTAGATATTATCCACGCTCTGCCGTCTAGCCCTCTCTGAAAGGCAGCAAGTGGAAAGAATGGCATATCTAGGCCATGAAAGTGGGGCATAATTCGACACCGTTTCCAAAACCGGTAATTCAATGAGAAATGTTTCTCTTCCCCGGCTGAGGTTTTTGGAGGCAGTGGGTGTGTTTTTAAAAAAACACAACACACCAAGTCAGGAATTTCATCAGGAAAAACGTGGCAGCCCCGAATGGGCTCACATCTGGGGATTTGCTTGTTGCAAGAACACACCGTTCTGCCTTCAACAAATGACAGCTCAAGGCAGGAGACTGTGCAGGGCTAATGTCGGCTCCTTTGGGAGGCAGGGAGCAGTAACTGGCAGAGGACGGGTCTCCTGGTGAGCACAGCAGAAACACAGATAGAGGCCTCTCATCTCCAGCACAAGAAAGAAAAGAAAACACCGAACCTCCAAGTTCGCAAGCACAATGTGCTCCACAGCCCCTTGTCCCCGCCCCAGCTTTGAAGGTAAGGCAGCCTTTGTCTAAAATTAAACCCGACTTTCCAATTCCCTGTCTCCAATAGAATGGTCATGAAACCCTCCATTTCCCCAGTGTGGACTATGGGCCAGGCACAGTGCTAAGTGCATCATTTCATTTAACCTGAGGAGCTCTTATTACCCCCATTCCACAGATAAGGAAACTGAGGCTCAGACAGGTAAAGTTATTAAGGTGGTGTCTGAATTTATACCCATGTCAGCACAAAACTAAAGACTTCTCGATTATTGGCTACTATTTTTTTTTTTTAAACTGTGAGTTCTACTATAGAATATTAATCTTTTGGGGTTAATCCAACAAATTTGTAATGGAAAGAGGCCAGTAATGGATGCATTGAGCAGAACCAGTACGTTCTTGGAGATAAGCACTGGGCGGTTGCTATCTGAAGAAGGGAGATGGTCCCCGTTCCTCTGTTGGTTCCTCGGCAGAATTTCTCTGTTCCCATTTCCTTAAAACGGGCTGGGAGGGTCAAGAAAACACGGCAGGACAGCATAACAGCAAATGGGTGGGAATCCTGGTCTGGCCACATACCAGCCGGGCCTTCTTGGACATGCTGTTTAACCTCCTCGAGTCTCTGTCACATCTGTTCTAAACTGGGGATCACAGAAGACCCCACCTGTGAGAAGGGGAGGAGATGATAGTGCATTTAAGCAG
>NW_004443944.1:17197449-17198748 GCF_000243295.1 Trichechus manatus latirostris
GAGTCTCTGTCACATCTGTTCTAAACTGGGGATCACAGAAGACCCCACCTGTGAGAAGGGGAGGAGATGATAGTGCATTTAAGCAGCTGTACACATCAGGCTCACAGGGGGTGCTCCTGACCTTCCCTCCCAGCCTGCCCCTCCCATTGCTGCCCCCATCTCAGAAAACAGCAACTCCTTCTTCCCAGATGCTCAGACTCAAAACCCAGGAGTCACTTTGGACTCCTCTTATTTTTCACCTCCTGGATCCAACCCCTCAGCAATTCCCATGGGCCCTACCTTCAAATACATCCAGAATCCCACTATTTCTCCCCAGTCCTGCTGCTATCACCTGGGTCCAAGTCACTACCATCTTTTGCCTAACGCACCTCCTAACAAGTTTCCCTGCTCCACCCTTTGCCCTCCTTCAGCCAGTTTTCCGTACATAGCCAGACGGATTCTGCTAACATAAGTCAGATTCTGACCCTCCTCTGCTCAGATCCTCCAGTGGCTCCCACCTCACTCAGAGCAGAAGCCAACAATCCTACATGGCCTAAACTGCCCTACTCATCTTCTCCCAGCTACCTCTCTGACCACATCACCTCCCCTCCCCTCACTCTGCTCCAGCTACAATGGACTGGACTCCTTGCTATTCCTTGAACACACCAGGCGCAATCCCCACTCAGGGCTTTTGAGTGCTCTCCTGCGAGAGAGTCTGCAGCTAGGCCTTCCCTGCCAGTGATGTGATAAACCACTGGTACTTGAAGTCCACCATGATGCAAGTATTTACACCAGGGGAATCGGCCAATGTTACAAATCAGGGCACTCCCTCTCCCCCTAGAGAGCTGGTTTATCAATAGTTGAGAAGACTCTGCAGTGATCACATCACTGCAGTGACCTCCCCATTTAAAAGAGCAGCCCCCTCTTCCTTGCTCCACCCGACACTCCCCATTCCCCCTTGCCGCTTTCTTGTCCTCCATAGCACTTAGCACTCTCTGTCATACTATATTCATTTGCTTGTGTTCTTATTTATTGTCCATCTCCCTCCCACCAGAAAAATAAGCACCATGAGGGCAGCGACTTTGTCAGTTTTGCTCACAGCTGCTTGCCAAGTGCCTGGAACAGCGGCTGCCTCATAGTAGGTGCTCAGTAAATACGTGTTACATGCGTGGATGAACAGCAGCTATTTTTGTTATCATGGGAAACTTAAACATGGACAGTATTTCAGACACTGGGCAGGATTTGGAGCACCAGTAAAAGGCCGAAAAGAAAGCACCACGTCACACACAATACTAACCTAGGGAAAGATTACTTCCCTCC
>NW_004443944.1:17198848-17208121 GCF_000243295.1 Trichechus manatus latirostris
CAGACACTGGGCAGGATTTGGAGCACCAGTAAAAGGCCGAAAAGAAAGCACCACGTCACACACAATACTAACCTAGGGAAAGATTACTTCCCTCCCTGGACATTCATACCCCTTGGATTTCATAGGAGACCACTGTTATGAGCTGCAAAGATGCAGTAGGCGATAATGTTTAGTCAGTCTTGGGGAAATTCACTCTCTGAGCTGCAGCTCAGAAAACCAGGGCTGGAGGAGGCACCCAGAGGCCACTGGACTACTCTCTCGGCTTGCAACAAGCCTCCACCACTGCCCATGCTCCACAGCAGACCCTCCATTTATGAAGATTTTGGGTGAAGTAAGATCCATCAACGAGAGCGAGGGAGACCCTTGGTGAGATGAACTGGCACAGCAGCCACAGCAATGGACTGACACACTGGTGATTACGGATGACGCAGGACCGGGCAATGCTTCATAATAAGGTCACTGTGAGTCAAGTCAACTCAGCGGCAGCTAAAAACAACATCCATCATGTCCCCTCTCAATTTGAAGTTAGGAAATTCTCCAAAGACTCTTAAAGATGGTTCGATCCCTCATCCAATGCTGAATTCCTTCTACAATATCTTAGGCAGGGAGTCGTAAACGGCCTCAATGGTTGGCAAGTCTACCTATGATTAAACCAAAACCAGCCAACTCATAACCCCTACTGCCAATGCTGAGCCTGCCAGGGCCCAATGAAGAACAAGAACAGCTTTCCTCACTTATGGTAACTCCTCTTACCGAACTGGCAGTGGGTACTTGGAGCCCAAGAAGCTACTTACTTCTGAAGGGGGTGTGGTCCACATGGGGACATATTAAATGCCATCCAAGGCAGGGGTCGCAAACTCAAATGCTTCCAGGGTCAGAGTACAATGGGCCATTTGTCAATTTAATACTAAGGAGCAGCCTTCACCTCCTCCAGTGGTTCTCAGCCGGGGGTGATCTGAACCCCAGGGGACAACTGGCAATGTCTGCAGACATTCTTGGTTGTCACAATTTAGAGAGAGAGAATACTGGCATCTAGTAAGTACAGGCCAGGGATGTTGCTAAATATCCTACAATGCACAGGACAGCCCCCACAACAAAGAATTATCCACTCTTAAGTATCAATAGGGCTGAGATTGAGAAACTCAGCTGAAGACACATGCTTTCTTTCGTTTTTCTTAATACTAGTGGTCAGCTTGATTTATATTTCATTTTCACACTTTTGATGGAGATCTGAATATAAGAAAGATTTCCTTTCCCTCTTAAGTCTACGCTAAAAAAGCCTACAACACCAACCACCCCAGTAGTAAAAGGCAACTGACCCTGAGTCCCAGTGTTGGAGAGACAATAAGGAGAGGTGGGGACTGTGGAGAACTGAGAACTCATTCCACTTAAAAGGGGCAGTCATTCCCCAGTTCCAGTGAATTACAGTCATTTGGAAATGTGGGCACAGTGTTGACAAATCTTCTGGATTTTTAAATGGAAGCCAGAAATCTGAATTCCGGTGTGAAATATTCAGATTTTCAAACGCTGGCTCCATTTTCTTTTTTAAACGTTCTGCAGACCAAACAAAATGTGTCTTGGCTGCCAATTTGCAACCTCTGTGTTGCATCAGACGTTCCTGCCACTAGATGGAACATGAAAAAGTTGAGTGGAGGCAATAATGGAAGGCAAGGTCAAAGGAGGAAAGGAAAGAGCAGAGGCCCAGGATCATAAGCTTCACCGGGGTCACCCCTTCCCCTCCAAGTGATACTGAGTCATTTCCAACTTTTCCTTGGACGTCCAACAAGCCTCAGTCGTTGCTTATGCTCCAAAGAAGACCCTCCGCTTGCAAAAATTTTGGGTGAAGTCACATCCATCAACAATGGCAAGGGAGACCCTTGGTGAGATGGATTGGCACAGTAGCCACAACAATGGACCTGGCTGGGGTGCCCCAAATATTTACTGAGTGCCAATTTTGCCAAGACACCCAGAAAAGAAACGACCCACCCTGAACACCCCTACCTGAAATAAAAGATGACCCTCCAGGCCTGTAGGAAAAGCAGAATAGTAGCATATCCCAAGAGCACCAACATCATAGGAGTAATAAGAGGTCAAGGAGATAACGTACACAAAGAGCGCAGCACTGGGCCTGGAGGAAAGTACAAACTTCATAAACAGCACGGAAGCCCAGCAGAAGAGGGGTAGAGAAGTCAAATCTAGAGGTGCATTATAATGCAGTTTTGGGGTCCACAAGAAACCAGGCCCCTCCTTCCAGCAAATGCTTCTGACTTCAGTTCGGGAATCCAACTTTCGCTCACTTCATCCCTAGTTACAGAGGTGTGCGTGATGCAGTACAGAATCCCGCTGAACAAGGACTGATTACAGATGGGCACAAGACCTCAATTTGAGTTCTTGAACCAGCCATACCTGAAACTAGCACTCCACAGAACTATTCATTTCTCTGAGTCAATACATTTTCTTTGCACTCAAACCACCTGGGAAGTAAGTTCTCTGTCAGTTACATCCAGAACAATCTCCACTGCTATGGGGCCCCCTTGGCTGGGTTTTTGGTTAATTCCAGCTTTGGGGTTGAGAAGGCAGACTATTAATTCAGCATTGTCAGTCTGGGCTTTCCAGGTCCTTAAAAAGCTCTGAGAGCTTTCCTCAGTCCCCCTAATTGCTCAACTTTCCAATCTCCTTTGGTAGAATGCTTAAAGCTACCCACCTCCCTTTTTCTCTTGCATGCCTCTAGCCATTGGAAATTATCACCTCAGTCCTTAAGTGTGAGCAATGCAAGAAATTCTTTGCCCTTCTCAACAGTGGCTGACAACCATTTATGAAACCTGCAAGCATTTCACCACTTTTAAATCAACCCCAGATGACATAATACTAATCATCATGAAAATAATGAAAAGCCAAAGGAGGATGGATTTGGACCCTTTTGCTATTACCCATGATGAGAAGTGATCAGGAAAAAGTCCTGAGAAAGACATAAAAATGAAGCAAACTGATTGCTACTTGGAAGAATTCTCGGCTCCCATCCTCAGGAGATTCAAGTCTTACTTTTTCCTGGAAACAATTTTTAGCATCTCTTGGCATTCTTGCTTGTCAGTAATTGGTAAAAAAGAAAAGAGACAGAGAGAAAGACTTAGTTCCTTTTTACTGAAATTAGATTCTCATGGTCTATGTCAATATTTCAGAGAGGGGTCCCAAACTGTAAGGTAGCCATAGGTATATTTTGGTGGCTCCACAAGATGAGCTAAAAATCAGGACATTTCTCATAAAAATCCAGATTTCAGTGTCTTTTGAAAAATAAGAACAGCTGGCAACACAGAGCCTGTGTTCTGTGTGGCACCCATCAGCTGAACCCAAGGAACAGCCACCCTGTAACGAGGCATGCTCTTTGCAAAAACCAGTTGCCCTTGAGCCAACTCTGACTCGTGGTGACCCCATGTGTGTCAGAGTAGAAGTGTGCTCCATACGGTTTTCAATGGCTGATTTTTCAGAAGATAGCCAGGCCTTTCTTCCAAGGCACTTCTGAGTGGACTCGAACCTCTAACCTTTCTGTTAACAGCTGGGCGTGTTAACCATCTGCACCATTCAGGGACTCCTTGCTCTCCGCACTCCTGGTTAACAATCTCGCCCACTTCACTACCTTCATGATCTGTCTGACCACTGTGGGCATCTGAGTTTGCAGTCACTGATTTCAGATTTAGGTTCTGTTTGTTTTTTAAAATATCGTTTTAATATAAATTAAATCAATAAATTAATTAATTTATACATTAACTGATAAAACAATATACATAATTGAAATGTCATTTTTAAATTATAATAATTTTGACTTTAGACATTTCTGATTGACAGAATGGCCGTGGGATTCTGAGCAGGCCCCACCGGATCTGGCCCTCATCTCCCTGCCTTGCTCACTCAGTTCCGGCCACGCTGGCTTCCTGGCAGCTCCGGAACAGGCTGCTCCCACCTCAGGGCTTTTGCACTTGCTGTTTCTTCTTCCCTAAATATGGACAAGGTTCACTCCCTCACTCCTTGGGCACTATGCTCAGAAGCTGCCTTCTCAGTGAGGCCTCCCCTCCCTGGACACTTCCTCTCTGTCTTTTCTCGATCCTCCCACCACCAATACACACACTTATCAACATCTGACATTCTGTGTCCTTTCCATATCTATGTGTTTATTTTCGGTCTTCCCCCACTTAATTGTGTCTCCATGAAGGAGTGGCCATTTTTGTCCTCTACCGTATTCCCAAGGAGCCCTGGTGGCACAACGGTTAAGCACTTGGCTGCTAACCGAAAGGTTGGTTGTTCGAACCCACCCGACGGCTCTGTAGGAGAAAAGACCTGGTGATCTACTCCCAGAAAGATTACAGCTTAGAAGACCCTAGGGGGCAGTTCCACTCTGTCATGTGGGGTCAACACACAACACACAACACAACAGCACTGTGCTCCCCTGTGTCCAGAGCAGTGCCTGGCCCACAGCCGGTGCTCCCAAGTGATTTTTTTTGAACAAATGGTTAAAAGAGTTTGGATTTTCATATTCCAGAGGAAATGAAAGTGGGGCTGAGTGGGGGGAGGGGCAGAGAGGGGTGGTGTAAGGGGTAAACCCAGAAAGTCTGCCCTCCTAGTCCCTAAAACTCAGGCCAATGCTTCTGGAGAAAAAGCACATTTTCTACAACAGGTGAAAGGGAACAAGAAGAAGAAACGTCTGAGATTAGCGGGCACAGCAGGCGCTGGAGTCTGCACAGATAGTCACTCTGAGGTCACACTCGCTCTTGTAGGTGTTCCTCTCTGCCTCTGCCCCATGCCACCCAAGCCCCCACTCTTCTTGGGACAGGGGTGGGGTAATATGACTGTGAGCCAGCCCCTCCCCTGGGGCCTCAGTTTCCTCATCCGTCCAGATTCTAATGCTCTGGTGGCTCTGGCTTCTAGGCTGC
Source organism: Trichechus manatus latirostris (assembly GCF_000243295.1). NCBI lineage: Eukaryota > Metazoa > Chordata > Mammalia > Sirenia > Trichechidae > Trichechus > Trichechus manatus. The sequence goes on from NW_004443944.1 coordinate 17,203,774, forward strand.
CTGCCGAGGACTTGGCCTGGGAACTTCTCACATGGGGACAAGAAAAGCCAGTCTCTCCAGCCTCTGACGTAGACTCCAGCATCCCCTCTTCGTAAACGAGGGAACTGAGGCTTGGAGAGGTTACATAAACACTCAAGGTTATAAGGCTAGTAAATGGTAGAGCCTCGATTTGAACCCAAACCGCCTGGCTCCTAAGCCCAGCTCTGAACCCCTGCACTGCGCTGCCCCTGAAGCTAACAGAATACACAAATACATCTGTCTTAGTTATCTAGTGCTGCTATAACAGAAATACCACAAGAGCGGCTTTAACAAAGAGAAGTTTACTCTTCCACTATCTAGTAGGCTACAAGTTCAAATTCAGGGTGTCAGCTCCAGGGAAAGGGTTTCTCTCTCTGTTCGCTCTGGAGGAAGGTCCTTGTCAACAATCTTCCCCTGGTCTAGGAGCTTCTCAACGCAGGGACCCCGGGTCCAAAGGACGCGCACTCCTGCTCTTCATTCTTGGTGGTATGAAGTCCCCTACTCTCTGCTCGCTTCCCTTTCCTTTTATCTCTTGTAAGATAAAAGGTGGTGCAGGCCACACCCCAGGGACACTCCCTTTACATTGGATCAGGGATGTGACCTGAGCAAGGGTGTTACATCCCACCCTTATCCGCTTCAACATAATCCAATCCTGCCTCATTAACCACAGGCAGAGATTAGGATTTACAACATATGGGAAAATTACAATCACAAAATGGAGGACAACCACACAATACTGGGAATCATGACCCAACCAAGCTGAGACACATTTTGGGGGGGACACAATTCAATCCATAACAATATCCTTGTAAAAAACAGAACATTACAACTGAGACTTAAGTCCCCTTTGGTTTCCTCCCATACTTATCCCTAATCAATTAGTTGTCCAGGTAAGTGTGAGTCAAAGAGAAGGTGAATTTAATTCTTTCTACACTCTGTCTTATAGGATCACTACGAGCTGGAATCGACTCGACGGCAACGGGTTTGGTTTTTTAGTTTGGTATGGAGGTTAAAGAGCGAGGGTGGTGCAGGGGGTAAAAAGATGGACTGCCAAACCATACTCCTGCATCAAGAGCTGGCTCTACTACCCCTTATTCACTGTGTGACCCTGAACGAGTCACTTAACCTCTCAGTGCCTTATATTCCTCATCTAACAGAACTCCCTTCATAGAATTGTGAGAAGTAAATGAGTTGATACCTAAAACTACTCAGAACAGATCCTGGCATAGAGTAAGCATTCAGAGATCATTTTTATTAACATCAGATTCACCCAAAGGTTAGTCATGTTTCTTTCTAAGATAAGGAACACAGACGCCAACATCCCCTGAGGCGACTTTACCAATATTCTTGGCGGATCTCACTTGTTTTATTTTATTCCCCTGGAAACAGATGGCAGAATTGCAGTTCTGGTTAGTTGAAAGTTCTGGTTACTTGGGGGATTTGCTGTCAGCAGCTTGCAGGGACGAGCTTTAGAAGTAAAATATTTCATTGAAATGAATTGATCTTGGTGAAAACGTCACATCTTGAGATGCATGATTCTCAAACTTTGCTCACGACTTCTGCCACACCTGTGTGCCACTTTTGCTATTAATTACTTGAATTAATTTGACTTTTATGCCTTTTGTCTTAAGCAGTGAAAGCTTTGCTTGAAATGCTTATGCTCTTCCAAATGCCTAATAAAACAAAGGCAGAACCCTAAAGATTAAAAAAAAAAAAATGCCCATGCATGTCTTAATGTAGAAAGGGCATGTTGTTGCTGTTAGGTGCCATCGAGTTGGCTCCAACTCATAGTGACCTTATGTACAACAGAACCAAACACTGCCCGGTCCTGTGCCAACCTCACAATCATTGTTATGTTTGAGCTCACTGTTGCGGCCACTGTGTCAATCCATCTCATTGAGGATCTTCCTCTTTTTCGCTGACCCTCTACTTTACCAAGCATGATGTCTTTCTCCAGGGACTGGTCCCTCCTGAAAACATGTTCTAAGTACCTGAGATGAAGACTCACCATCCTCACTTCTAAGGAGCATTCTAGCTGTATCTCTTCCAAGAAAGATTTGTTTGTTCTTCTGACAGTCTATGGTATAATCAATATTCTTCGCCAACAATTCAGTCTTCTTCCTTACCACCCCTTGTCTGTCAGTTTGTTGTACTGTGGGGGCTTGCATGCTGTTGTGATGCTGGAAGCTATGCCATCGGTATTTTAAGTACCAGCAGGGTTACCCATGGTGGACAGATTTCATCGGAGCTTCCAGACTAAGACAGACCAGGAAGAAGGACCTGGCAATCTACTTCTAAAAAAATTGGCCAGCGAATACCAGCAGAAAGGGCATACACTCCACTAAAAACAAGACTGCCTTTCAGGGACTAATAGACGCTTCTAGAAAGTCTAAAATCACATGGCTGTAGCTAATTGAAGAACAGTAAGGAATATTCTTAGGGTCGAATAACCTTCATCCCTTTCTTTGAGTACTTCTGAGGGCAGGCACAATCCCATAATAGCCTAAGAACGCCACTTCAGATTTTACAGAAGGTGCCCCCTCATCATTTTATTTAAGCTGAAAAATCCAAAATAGAAGGAATCTGTCCCATGAACTGGTGAAAAGACTGGGGCTCAGACAGCTTGAGTGCCCTGCCCAAGGTCACACAGCAGGTGGGTGATGCAGTGAGGAGTCCATCCTCATCCCCTCCCCAACAGCTGTCCAACGTAACAACTCTGCCCAGGGGCCGCACATCATAGAAAAGGGCCTGGCCTGGTCCAAGGAGGAGGTCATTCCACCCTGGCTGACAAAAGACACTGTGGTTCTTAAACAATTTCACTTACAGAAGGAATTCACAACCCACTTCCATTACTCTTTCCATTCATTGCTTAAGAAAAAGTCCACCCCTTCTCAATGTTGTCATCGAGTCGATTCTGACTCATTAGTAACCCTGTAGGACAAAGTACAACTGCCCCATGGGGTTTCCAAGGCTGTAATCTTTAGGGAAGCAGACTGTCACATCTTTCTCTCGCGGAGCAGCTGGTAGGTTCGAACCGCCAACCTTTTGGTTAGCAGTTAAGCACTTTAAGCACTGTGCCTCCAGGGCTCCTTGGGGGGTACCTAGCTTATCGAAAATTAAAAAAAAAAAAAAAGCCACAAAAATTCAGGCTCATTGAGGAAGAAAGATATTACTGAAATGTAAGAATGGACCATAATTGTGTAAACTTTCACCTAAAACACAATAGAACATTATTTAAAAAAAAAAAAAAGAATAGACCATAAATAAACTGTCAGTCAGGCCGAAGTCACAGGTTCTCACTTCGATTGTCCTTGGCTTGTTTTAGGCGGGTCTTGCAATGGAGCCAGCCTGTGCTGTGGGGTCAGACAGACCTGGAACGGAATGTTGCTCCTTCCCCTTGCCTTTGGGCAGCCACTTGACCTGCCCAAGCCTTAGTTTCCCCATTCATTAAATGGACACGCCTATGTTTTGACATTTTTTTTTGTTTTGGAGAGGATTAAATACATCCTGCGAAAGCATCTGGCACATAATAAGAGATTTTTACAACCACTTCTTCCCTCCATGATTCCTCTCCCCGAATATCGAGATTATTTTGATTCCTAACTCTCTGATAGAGATATACCTATATACTTTAATTCTTCAAAGTTCCAGAAGTCTGGGGAAGCTTCAGTCTACTAGGTGATAGCTCCAGGTTGAAACGTCAGTGTTGCTGGTAGGTGCTGTGCAGTCGATTGCGACTCAGAGCAACCCCATGTGACAGAGTAGAACTGCCCCATAGGTTTTCTAGGCTGTAATCTTTACAGGGGAGCAGATCGCCAGATCTTTCTCCTGCAGAGTCACTGGGTGGGTTTGAACCACTAACCTTTCAGGTAGCAGCCAAATGCTGAACCATTGTGCCAACATAAAAAAAAAAGTTGCCCTCGAGTCAATTCTGACTCATAGTGATACTACAGGACAGAGTAAGACTGCCGTATAGGGCTTCCAGGGCTGTAATCTGTACAGAAGCAGACTGCCACATCTTTCTCCATGAAGCAGTGGTCCGAACCACCCGTCTTTTGGTTAGTAGCCAAGCGCTTAACCACTGTACCACCAGGGCTCCATAAAACGTCACTGGCGATGCCTAACTCTTACAAATTCCCACCACGACCATATTTACTAGGTATACTATTATCTCTGTTTTGTAAATGAGGAAACTGAGGGGCCGAGGTAGAAAGTGGCAGACTGGGATTTGAACGCAGCAAGTTGGGCTCTGGAGTCCAGGCTCTCAAGAATATACTCTACCATCTGTAAAATCTGATGAAGACCAGAATTTAGATTAGGTTAGCTCATA
>NW_004443944.1:17208960-17225231 GCF_000243295.1 Trichechus manatus latirostris
AAAAAAAAAAAAAAAAGCAAACCTATGGCTCACAGCAGTCTGATCCATGACCCGTCACGGGGTTGGCACCAGACTGGGAAGCATTTCATCCTGTTGCGCGTGGGATCAGGCCAACTCACGGCAGCTAAAACCAACAACAATAGCCAGCACTAATTGAACATTCAGTCAGGCAGGCACTGCAGTTAAGATAAGCGTTTTACATGTATTGCCTCATAGAAATTCCCACAATGGCCTTTGGAAACAGTTATTGTTTCTATGATGATTAATATTATTATCCCCATTTTATAGAGGGGGAAACTGCACCCCAGAGAGTCTAAGTAATTTGCCTAGGTCATGGAGCTTGTAAATAATAATAATAATAACAGTAGCTGACACTGATATACTTCAGACTATTTGCCAGGCACTGTTCCAAACACCGTTATTAATTAGCTTGATTAATCTCCACAAGAACTCTTTGGGGAAGATGCACTATCATTCACCCTGTTTTACAGACGAGGAAACGAAGACACAGAAAAGGCCCGTAAGCTGCCCAGGGTTGACTAGCTGGTTAGAGCTGAGCAGGGACTTGAACTCAAGCAGCCTGGCTCCTGCGTTCATGCTTTAATCCCTAGGCTGTACGTCAGAGCCAAGGCTTAAGTTCAGGAAGTCTGCTTCCCCAAACTCTTACCCATTCCACACCACCTCGTAAGGGTAGCAAAAAGTTCTGAGTGGGTACCATTCAAAGCTGGGATTAGGAGGGGGCCATGTGTCTTTGGCAGGATAAGGCAGCAGGAGAAAAAATGAGAAATCTTTTGTTTTTCTTTTTCAATTCATTAAGGCTTGTTGGGGTGAGCAAAAACCTCATTTTTTTTCCCCTTCCCATGGCTTCCCTTTCATTTTAATGGAGAAACGTGCATTTCAAAGGCAGCTCAATAGCAGCGTTGAACTCTCAAGTTCCATCACAATGTCCTCATTGTGGCTGGGGGACTCCTTGGCCTTTAAGCTTGGGTTATAAACATTTGGTGTGAGCCCAAAGTCTGGGTTGTGTGTCTCATAACGCCTAGTGCAGTTCTAGGCACAGCAGACGGCGCGCTGCTCATACTGAATGAGGCTTGACTTCTTCAAGTGAGGAGTTCCTAGGTGGCAAAATGGTTAAGTAGTTGACTACTAACTGAAAAGCTGGCGGTTTGAAGCCAGCCAGAGGTGCCTTGGGAGAAAGGCCTGCTGATCTACTTCCAAAAAACTAGCCATTGGAAGCCCCTAGGGAGCACGATTTTACTCCGACACACACAGAGCCACCATGAGTCACAGTCGCCTCTATGGCAGCTGGTTTCTTTGGATGAGGGTCTGCAGAGTTGAGTCTTTTCCTCTATCCTGCCTCTTGAACACTGGAGAGCTCAAGAAGTCACATTACCACCCTCCGAACCCTCATCGATCAACAGGAGGGAAGAGGAAGTTCAGTAGCGGTGAAAACGCATTGGGATCTTGTTATCAGGGCTACTCGACTGGGTCTTTCTTTCCTCTGGATCTACAGTAACCACCCAGTGCCTAGAATACAGTTAAATAAATACTGTTGAATAAATGAATGAAAGAAGGAATGCATCTGCGGTTTCCCCTACAACTACACAAATGCAGCAGGCACACAGGAAGCATTCAATAAATGCTTAATCCATCAATGAAGCTGTATACGAAATGTCCGCAGTGCATGTTCTTTCTTGTCAACAAAGTTTGTCATGTCACACTGCAACAGCTTAGGGGTCGGCAAATTTTTTCTACAAAGGGCCAGACAATAAATATTTAAGGCTTTGCAGGCCGTCTTGTCTCTGTCCCAACTAGTCAACTCTGTCACTACAGCATGAAAGTAGCCATGGTCAATACATACAAAAATGGGCATGGCTGTGTTCCAATAAAACTTTACGTATAAAACAACTGACAGGCCGATTTGGCCCATGAGCCATATTTCACTGAACAGCTCATTGACTCCAGTAGGGAACTAGGTGGCAACTGGGCATGAAGAGCCAGGACTCTGGTGCAGACACCAAAAAGGTTATATGGAGTCTCAGGTCCCACACCAGGAGGCACAGGAGTATAGAATGATAAATATATCTGCTTAAGCCAGCTAACCAATGGTGAGTGATGCAGCCACCATTTGAATAGATTCTCACTCTAAACTTCCATTAATTTATGCAAAGACAGGCTCCAGATTCCATGAGAATCAGCGGACTTCTCTTGCTTTCGGAGCCCAACTTTTATACCTGAACATTGGTTAATATCCACAAGGCAAAACAAATGGGGAATGACTTTAAAATCCAGCGCTACAGGGCAGACATGGACAGGAAGCTTAACTCTCATTACACCAGGGAGGAAGGCGGGATATCCTAGTGGTTAGGAACCAAAGGTGGGTTCAGATCCTGGTTCGGACACAAGACAGGTGACCCTGGACAAGTTACTTCACCTCCCTGAGACTCGACTTCCACATCTGTGAAATAGGGATGATGATAATAGCACATTCCGCCTAAGGCTGCTAAGAGATAAAACATATGAGGTGTTTCCTCAGCACAGTGCCTGGCACGTAAGCGCTCAGTAAAGATGGGCTACGTGTTGTTCCCAAACAAGTCTTAAAAGTCTTGTGTTTTCTTAAAAACAGAACCAAAAAATAATTCACTGAAAACAAGAACAAAGAAACAACAGCAAAGCTGCAGGAAAAAAGATGGCACTTTCAAGATAGGGTCCTAGGTTCATAAGGAGAAGCCCTGGTGGCACAGTGGATGCTCAGTTGCTAACCGAAAGGTCGGTGGTTCAAACGCATTAATTGTTCTGTGGAAGAAAGATGTGGCAGTCAGCTTCCTTTAAGATTACAGCCTTGGAAAGCCTACGGGGCAGTTCTACTCTGTCCTATAGGGGTGCTATGAGTTGGAACTGACTGCAAAGCAATGGGTTCTGGGTTAGGTTCCTAAGACACGCCAGCAAGGCACTGTGGGGTCCCAAGGTGTCAGAAAACTCTCTACTGTAGCTGTGACCACTAACAATCTCCCCCAATCTTCCTAGCTCCCCCCAAAAGCCTGCTTCTATGTCCTTTTACCACGTAGTCTTTCTTGTGGGTGCCTGAGCAATGCTGAAGATATTCCCAGCGCTTCAGACATTTGCGGAGTTTAAGACATTCTTTCTCCCCTCCTGCCCCCCTTCCTTCCACACCCCAACCATTAACTTCTCCAGTGAGGATGATCTATTTAGCAAGAGCAGAACACAGAACACTCAGAGCCTGTCCTAGACCAAAGGTAAATAATCTTCTCGGCTCCATTCTTTTTCACGGCTAGATGGGGCGGCTGGACAGGGCCAAAACTCTGTTTACAACACAAGGCAGCAAGTCACAACTTGTCATGTCACGTGACACCATCCGGCAGGGAGTCACACAAAAGGCTAGAAGTGCATGAATCCCTCCCCTCTTTGCGCCTTCCCCTCCACCCACTTCCCAACCTAAAAGGACATTCAGACCTTTGCGGGGGGAGACAAATGTTTCCAGAACACCTTGAAACAAAAGTTCTGATGCATGCAAACAATACACGCCCACAAAAGAAAACAACCTCTTTGGGCTGACACCCTATTTTCTCCTAAGAAGACGTTTTCTCCCTACATGGAATTTCCATCGGCACCTGGGTTGGCACAAAACTCAAGAACACAGTGGACAGTCTCCGCCTCCCTGTATTTCAGGAAGCTACCAATCAATAAAGATCTAAAGGCTTACACGGATACCTTTCACCCCAAATGCTAGAAGCACATACATACATACACATGTGTGGGAACAAAAACTTGTTTTGGAAATTATTAATACCTTAACCACAAAATCACTATCAGATGGGAATGTAAGCAGAAGAAACTGACCAGAAAGAACAAAAATATTTTGAACCTCTGGCTTCCGCATATCCAAACGCCAGGAATGAACATCTGCTTTGGAGTAAGGGATGGTCCCGGAACCTACGTTTCTCATGAACAGTGTGAGGCAGCGATCCGTAAAAGGCCGGAACTCCAGCCCTCCTGTTGCTCTTTACCACGAGAGCGTCTTCAATAGTCCCCAGAACCCAGATCAGATCAAGATCTTTCAACCGTGGGCTCGGAAACCCCTTTTCTGCGTCTGCTTCCACCAAACATGTCTAACAGGCAGGAATGTAGACTTGGCCGAGGTAACTAGAGCTGGTGGTTTTCGCCCTGTTTTGGTGACCTTCATAGGGCTTATTTATGCACTTCAAGCGCATGACCTAATACATGTTGGTTTGGCTTCTCTTCTCATAATAGCAGTCTGTAAAAACTTTTGAGAATTCCCCATGTTTTCTCATTTTGGGTCAAGAAAATAAAATCGATATCTCAGTAACCTTAAAAAAAAGAAGCCTGCACAACCTAAACTTCAGAATGTTTCCACTAGGACTAAGGATGTCTCTTAAAGTCTCAGCGATCATCAAAGTGAAGACCCACGTTTGCCATGTTTAAGGTGAGGTATCTGGTCACAGCATACGTGCAAATTAGCTAAGAGGGACTTTCTAACGTAAGCCCAACAATTAACGTCTAAAACTCACGTTAAAGCAATTACCGCGTGGAATTTTTCCGTGTTTTTCCCATTTCTTAAACAGAAGTGTATATGTTTTCAACACAGTTTCTCGCTGTAATTTTCTTTTCTTGGCAACCCCACGTCTGACCATGAAACCCAAAGTATGCACACAATAGAAACAATAATGGTTGAAACAGACCCGGCTGTCTCTGGCATGATTTTTCTTTACAAGATTAAAATGTCTTTTGGCTAATACACTGTACGTTTCAGTTATGAAAGGCCATTTTGGGGAGATGAATAGAAAAGAAAGGAGAATTGACAGATTCAGCTGATGCAAGACAAAAGTAGCTGCTATATCCATACGGCGGTCAGATCCTCCAGTTTCTCATTCTCTGGGCAAGAAATATGCCGATTTGATCATTCTTCCTTTAGTTAAATTCACGGAGAGTTGACAACTCTGCTCTGAGTGACTGGGAGTTGATAGGGGCGTATATGTTCCATCCGGGGATGCACAGACTTCTAAAACCCTAACTTTACGAGATGTGCAAAAGGAAAAGAGAAACTCATGCCATTGAAATCACACACAGTTTTCACGTTACTGAAACTACACTGTCGATAGTGGGTGACAAAATAATTTCTAATAATATCTAAATGCTTTGTTGATTTCGAATATGTCTAAATTGGCCTTATCACACAATTACAGTCGGCCATTGACACATTCTCACACCGGTAAGAAGCCAGCCTGTCTTCCAGGCTGTCGGTTGATCTAAGTTCCAGTTTTAAATTTCTCTCTGCGTATATCTGAAAGCAGAGGCAGGCTTTTCAAAAAAGCAAGAAAAGGCACATCTGTGCCCTAACTAGTCGCGTTGGAAGGGCAATAACGGTGCTGAGCGAGATGCTGCTTTCTGTGGATGTAAGGAACCATCTTACCCATCCTGCCGGCCACATCCCAAGGACGCGCTCTTGGCTCCACTGACCCTCAGCCAACCCGGCTCGGATTTAGGACAAACGACGGCCTCCCTTAAGGTTCAAAGTGGCAAAGATAAATTGTTCCAGTTACCTGACTCTAGGCACCACCTGTTCCAAATTATTCTTTGCTCTCCAAATGTTTATACTATAACCCCCCAAACAACAATCCACCCCTAGTGATCCGGCACCTTCCTGTAAACTTGACTTGGATTGTGTCTACTGTAACGTTTTAGGGCCTTCCAGCTGCCAGTTACTTTATTGACTCTTTAGGAACTGAAATGCACAGGGTTAGTATCGAAATGAAAAAAGCAGACCTACTGCCCTCGAGTAGATTCCAACTCATAGCGACTCTATAGGACAGAGGAGAACTGCCCCATAGGGTTTCTGAGGCTGTAATCTTAACGAAAGCAGACTGCCACATCTTTCTCCCTCGGAGCAGCTGGTGGGTTTGAACTGCCAACCTTTCAGTTAGCAGCCGAGCAATTTAACTACTGCACCACTAGGGTTCCAACATCAAAATCACTCTTGTAAATAAACAGTGATTTTTCCTGTACAAAACCATACCCAACCTGCTAAAATAGCATGGCTCAAAAAGGCTTCTACTTGCGTTTTCTAAATATATAATATGATTTTTCTTCCATTTAAAATGAAGACAAAAACCATCAGGATAGGTTCAGAAAAAAGTTGTGTGCTGCCCATTTAAAAAAAAAAAAAACATCAAATTCAGCATTTCTCTCCAGGAGAGATAATAGCAGGAAGGCTCTCGAAGCCAGGTTTTTCATAGCACATAGGGTAGTGCTTAGTCTGAGAAGGGCTGTAGGCCTAGATTTCGGTCTCACTCACTGTATGGCTTTGTGTGAGTCATTTGACCTGAGACACAGTTTACTCATTAACAACACTGGGATAACAATAATAATAATAACCACAATAATAATACCTAACTGAAAGGGTTGTTATGAGAATCCACAATCTATATGTCAAGTTGACGTCATGCCTGGCATACAGTAGTGCTCAATAAACGGCAGCTATTTTTGTTATTATTATTAAACATGAGGATACAATTTGCAAGCGGAGAGAAATGGCAAAGGCACCAATATGATGAAAATGAGCAAAAAAAAAGAACGTAAAAAAATACGTAAAATTTAAAAGTCTGACCCCCTTCGTCCCCTCTGCCCTGAATACACTTGGTAGGTAGTTTAAAAACGACTTTAAATCACGCAGAACAAAGAACACGCTCCTGCCACTTTGACTCATTTACAGCAAGACAAGTAGGTCTACAGCCACTGTCACAGTTACCCTAATGTCACCGCAAGTATTTGCCACCTGACTGAGGGGGTTTATCCTCTTTGGATTAGAAGAGGGTGTTGGTCAAACACCATTAGGCCAGTTAAGACCTTCAAATAGTGAAAATGAAGCATTGTCTCAAGTGAAGTCAAGCAGTGGCTGTTGTTTTTCTACTGGAATCTTCCTTTTGTTTTGTATGTTTGAAACTGTTGACAGCGGCAAGTGGCAAACGACAAGGGTACAAAAAAAGTGGCTGTTCTGAAATCTGTTAGGATACTGGGGGGTGGGGATCAGGGAGAAAGGTGGGGAGAGAGCAAGGGATTGTGTGGGGGTGTATTTTCTGTCAACAGGCCATGTTTTCTCAACTCCGGGGTTAATTCTCTCTAAAGAGCTTCCTTTGAATAGAATCTACCAACTCCATTCTCAGAGCAGTCAGCTAGAAAAGAAGTTTCCTCTCACCATCAAAAGCCCAGTCCTGGTAACGCAGTCAGAATGCTTAGCCTTTGGAGGTAACTGAGTAGCCAGACACTTCACCTCCACAAACCCCACAGATAAGGAGAAACACATAATTAGGCAAATTCTCCCTTCATAAAAAGGCTTTGGAGGGGTTCCCCTCTCCCCCGAGGAATTCATGTTAGGCCCCACAGCCTTGCTTTTTATCTTCAGCCCAGGTTAGAAGCAGATAAGTTTTACCCTGCAATGTAAGACAAATCCCTCTCCCCCAGCTTGCGCTGTGTGCGTGCGCACGCACACACACACACACAGACCTGTGTACTGTCTAATACTTCACACACACACACACACACACACACACACACAACCAGACCTGTGTACTAATACTTATCACATACACACACACACACCCCAGACCTGCGTATACTAATACTTCTCACACACACCCAGATCTGTGTACGCTAATACTTCTCACACACACACACATCCCAGACCTGTGTACACTAATACTTATCACACACACACACACACAGACCTGTGTACACTAATACTTCTCACACACACACACACCCCAGACCTGTGTACACTCGTACTTATCTCTCTCTCACACACACCTCCCAGACCTGTGGACACTAATACCACACACACACACACACACACTCCCATACCTGTGGATACTAAACTTATCACACACACATACACACACTCCAGACCTGTGCACACTAATACCTGACACACACACAGACACCCCAGAGCTGTGGACACTGTCTAATACTTACGCTTGTACTTCCCCTAAGCATCATGTATGTTGAGGTGGCCTGCCAGCAAAGACAAAACTCTACCCCGGCTGCAACATCCACTTATCTCCTTATAGAAGATGTGTGTGTGGATATAGGGACGGGCATGTGTCTAAACAAGATTCTCCACTCTCTTCCTTTGCTCCTAACAGCCAAGGGCTCTCTCTCTCTCTGCCCAGAGAGGCATCTGTCATAAGCTGCTGGGAACCCCAGTTATTAACCATAACGGCCTGCGATTTTATTATACAAGGAGTTTATTGCTGGCCTAATTAGTTTCAAACCAGGCATTCCAGCTGAGGACACCTAAAAAACATCTGGTGAAAGGAGAGAGAGAATGAGGGCTCGTTCTGAGCTGGTTACGGTTGGCTTTCTGCATAACTCTGGTCTCTTGCGCCTGACAAAAGTTATCTTTGGAAAGGTAACTGAAAAAATAAGGAAACGGTTTCTTTGTGGGAAAGGAGTCATCTCATCATAGGGGAACCAGAAACGTCTTTAAGACGTGCTCTGACTGCCTATACTTTTCTCCAAACTGCCAGGATCTCTCTAGCTTACTCAACCTAATTCAAAATGCACTTAGCTACTCCACACAGCGTTTTTGCTGAGGAGTTCGCCGTTCTCCCAACAGCAGCTAGCATTTTATCAATTTATCCGTCTGGAACAAGGCTTGCGATCTCTTACATGCAATTTAAAGCAGAAGTAATACCACATATTTGCAACAGCGTGTCCTGGGTGTTTTTTGCCTACTGGTAATCCTATAACAAGTCAACAAATCATATCTCCTTCTGACGTGTTTAATACAACACAAAAAGCATGAAAAGAAGATTCTAAAATTTAAGTGATTAAAACTTCCCTTTTTTTTAACTCTCAAAGTATTATGGTACATATCTTCTGTACTGAGTAATTTTATTTTCTTTAGTTATTTAGTATTAGCAAAGTGATTTATGTATTTCTAGAATATTCTTATGCACATAGCCACTAAGCGAGCTATTTCAAGACAGAGGAAAAATGCCAATTTCTTTAAGGCAAGATAGTAATAATGTGAAGCTAAAGTTACAAGAGAAGAAATGGGTAGCTACTAATTAGGTTTGAGGACATGCTAACTGCTTTAAAAAAAAAAAAAGGTTCATGTCCTTTCATATTGGTCTTTTTACAATTGAAAAATTGAGTTTTCTCCAAAGGCAGCAGAGATCTTGAAGACAATAACAATTTAGCATTTGGTTAAAAGTAAGATTCAAATCATCTTCATTTGCTATCTAATTTATCTACTAACTTGCTCTAGTTGAAGGCTGTCTAAGTACAAAAATAATAATAAAACGTTTGATGGGTTTAAGGTGATGGGAGAGAGGAAAGTGGGGAAAAACAGGACATTTCTCATGTAAAAATGCCTGAAAGATTCTTCCTCAAAGATCATTTTTAAAAAAGGAAGTGAGTCCCTTCTCTCTCTCTCTCTCTCTCCCCTCCCCCCCAACCCCATCTATATGAATCTACATTAACCAGGGCACGGAGGTGTGTGTATATTACCAAAACCCACCGCCGTGGAGTTCATTCTGACTCGTCACGAATGGGCCACAGGCTAGTAAGAAAAAGTTTGCTTCTACCAACAAAAGCCCAGCCCTGGTAACGCAGTCAGGTTACTGAGAGTAGCTTACTGACACTGCTAGCTTAGTACTCGGGTAATAGAAATTCCACTCAAACAAGAAAGGGCTGGTGAAATTAATAGATTCAGTTTGAAATACAACAGTTGTCCACTGGTTATAATTTCCTTTGGAAGGGCGCTCCCTAACTCAAACGTAATTTGGCACTCAAACTCTTACTTGATGTTTGTAAATCATTCTACCTCCCCTCTGCCCTGGCGAACATCTCCCGACTGCGATGTTCACTCTCACTCTTCTCGCTGCACCTCGTAATTAAAAGGAACCTCCATCAGCGGTGATTTATACCTAAATGTTTTATATATATATATATATATATATATGTAATTTAAAATTACGGAGCATTTCAGGGAAAGCGGAAAGAAAGGAAAATGGTATCCATAAAAATTTAGCATCAGTCTCTTTTTTTAAAGAGAATTCAGAACGCGACGAGCACGCTGTCAACTCTTAGCGCCAGGAACTTAGGGACTTCGCATTGCAGGAGTGCTTCCATTTCAACAGCGGAGAAAAGCTCATTGAGTATTTTGCGATGCGAGCGTTTTCAGCAGTCAGGCTTTCTTAATGTTCCTTGAGCTTACAAAGCCATTGATTTGGGGGCAGGAAATATACTTAAGGAGCTAGGAGCGGCATGGCCATTTAACCTCTAGACTGCATGGCTAAAATATAATTCCACTCCCCACTTTCTCCCATGCCAACAAAACCCTCGCCTCCTTCTCAACTTCCTTTATATGTAAGTGAATTTTAAGTTTCAACTCCAACTTCAACCGGCCTAGGACGGCCCGCTCCACTGCACAGTCCGAGAGCTAGAACCAACGCGGGCCGAGCGCAAACTGACTTTTCAAAGGAAATACAAGTTAGAAAGGGCAGACGCAGCGGGCGGTTCCAAGCCCATCCCGGGGATCCCGGAGGTTTGCTCATAGGTTACCCCAGAAACAGCGACCGCGGGCGCGCGTTTGTCTCCTGGGTCTGGGCGCCTCCTCTGTCCGATCGTGTGGAGCGCCCCTCACCACGAACCTTCCCACCTTCCCGGACACAAATCGAACCAAACGCCGAGGACCCAGCCGCGTCTACACTGTCTGCGCGCCATGCACTTGTCCCGCGCGCGGGAATGCAAACTTAAGGGTCGTGGCACCCCAAGCGCAAGGAGAAACTGAGGCTCCCAGCCGGGGAGGGACTTTTCTGAGAGAATCTCCCCGCCACCCCTGCTGCCCGTGTGCCTGAGGGACGTGGGAGCCTTGGGCGCCCCAGTCAGGCCCGTGCGCCCCGGAGGGTCCCGACAGCTGCGGAGGCCCCAAGGCGGCGAGTCCAGGGGAGGTAATAGGCTGGGGGTCCCAGTCAGCCGCTGCCCGGCGAAACCCGGCGGACAGCCTGGGGTGGCGCCGCGGGCCGTACTCACCGCGCGCAGTGGAGAGGGCGCCCCGGCGTGGCGCGGGCCGACGCGGCCGGGCTGACTGCACCGGCACGTTGCTGCCGCCGCTGCCTCCGCCTCCGCCTCCTGGGCTGCAGCGGCCGCTGCCTGCTCGGGTAGGACCAGCCCCTTCCCCTCCCTCGGCCGGGCCCTCCCTCTGCCCCTGCCTGGGTCCCCGAGCCGCTGCGTGGGGGCGCCGAGCGCGGCGTTGGGTTCCGCGGGTGCGCACACCCGGCGGTGGGACGCGGGCTCGGAGCTGCGGCCTGGAGCTGCCGCTGCGCTGCTGTCTGCGCCAGCAGCCCCGCCAAGCGCTAGCTCTACCCGGTCCCCGAGGAGGCAAGGGCCCAGCCTCTTATCCACCAACCGACACCCCACATCTCCTCCCTCCCCGGGCCAGCACATCCTCCCTGCAACCCAGGCACGGCCTCTGAGAAAGGCAAGTCTTTCTTCCTTCATTCATTCATGGCCCCTGAGAAAGGCAAGTCTTCATTCATTCATTCATTCACGGCCCCTGAGAAAGGAGAGTCTTCGACCATCCATCCGTCCATCATCCACCCATTCAACATAGCTTGAGCACCTACTGTGTGTGCCAGGTACAGCTCCTGGGGGATTCAACTAGAACAAGACTGACTAGTTTTGTGCCCTCTGGAACTTACATTCATGAGGGGAGACAGACCATAAACAACTAAGTAAAGAAGCAAGACAATTTCAGAAAGTGATCTATGAAGGGGAAAAAATTATGTGTGTACTGGGGAGAAGCAATCTTAGCTAGTCAGGGAAGACTTCTCTGAGGAGGTGACATCTGCATTATGAGAAAGTGCCATTGGTGGGGAAAGCTGGGAGGAGGGCTCTGGAATCTCTACATACTTTCCCCTCATTTTACAGATAGGGAAACCAAGGTCCCAAGAGCTTAATTGGCTAACTCAAAGTCAATGGTGTAACCACCAACCTTTCAGCTAGCAGTGGAGCACTTAACCATTTGCGCCACCGGAGATATAATATACCCCTATGGGTTGTCTTAGATTCTAACTCATAGCGACCCTATAGGACAGAGTAGAACTGCCCAATAGGGTTTCTAAGGCTGTCAATCTTTATGCAAGTCGACTGGCCCACATCTTTGCCGAAGGAGCGCTGGTGGGTTCAAACTGCCAATCTTTAGGTTAGCAGCCAAGCTCTTAACCACTGTGCCAACAGGGATCCTCAAGATACAACACAGAACCTTCAAAATCTAGTTGCGTTGGTATTGGGAAGCTGATGAAGCTTAAGCTCCTGGGCCCTCGCTTGCCTGAGCCCCTTTCCAAGACCCTGGCAGGGGCCTAACAGTGTGTTCACATGTTCACTTGTTCATGTAAAATTTGCAAAAGCTCTTTGCTTTTGAGAGTTAGCTGCACTTAATAAAGACACTGTCTCTCTCCTCTCCTCTCCCATTCCCCACAGTAGCACTTGCCCTTGAGTCGGTGGTGTGGGAGTGGCCACTGGCATTTTTTAGCATCCAGCTGAGTGGAAGTTGAGTTGAGAATTTGCTGATGTTTGTGGTGTTTGTCAGCTTCTTAAAATCTGAATGTCTTGTGATTTCCTTTGTTACTCAAAAGAAATATTCACTTTTCCCCTTAGGAAATTTTAGATTCACGATTTTGTATTCCTTTTTTAAAAGAGGACCCCTGATTATATATACATTAGCCCTCACCATACCTGGATCTACCTCTGGTCAAACTTACTCCATCCCCTTTCTACTCCCAAAATTTCAGACAGAAGCAAATCTATTCAGTAAGCATGGTTGGCCTCCTCCCACAAGCCAGGTAAGCATTAGACCTGCTAGTCCAGGCATGAAGATGTCTCCTTTCTGCCTTCTAGAAGCAGAACATACGTAGGTTCTTGCCTCGATTTTCTCATCTCTGAAATGGAGATAACTGTACTACATGCCCATATTTTTATCGTGAGAATTCACGGAGATCATGTTTGTAAAGCACTTTCTACTAGGACTGTAGCGGGCACTAGCAATAGCTTAGCAAATATTATTATTGTACACACAACTTCATTTCCCACAGCATCTTTGCAAAAAGCTCTCAGCCATCATAAACTGAGCGTCTTAATGCTCTCCAAAGGTATTTGATTTATCTTGGCCTGCAAACTTTCAAGTGATGTTTGTTAAACAGTGGCAGTGAGCAGAATTTTTTTTTCTTTCTAAAGGAATGGACCATAATAGAAAATATACGTGTGTGTATGTATCAGATATATATGTATGATATATGTATCTGTGTGTGTGTGTGTGTGTGTGTGTGTATTTTGCCAGGTCTTTTCTCCTGTGGAGCCACTGGTGGGTTGAGCCACCAACCTTTCAATTAGCAGCCCAGCATTTAACTATTGCACCACCAAAACTAAAACCAAACCCACCGCCATCCAGACAGTCCAGCCCATGGCAACCCTGTAGGACAGAGTAGAACTGCCCCATTGGGTTTCCCAGGCTGTAATCTTTATGGAAGCAGATTGCCACATCTTTCTTCCACAGAGCGGCTGGTGGTTTGAACTGCTGACCTTTTGATTAGCTTAACCACTGTGCCACCAGGGCTCCATATATGTACAGGATGTGAATTGTGCTTCTTCCTCTGGATCATGGGGGGAAATATTGAAGAACATTTATTAACTACTGCTGCCCTATGGAATGCAAAGGGTTAATCTGTTTCCTTCAAACCATTTGACTCATTCACCAGAATCTGGCCCATTGTCTCATAAATCCTGGCCACACCCCAGTACTCCCCTGAGAGAGAAGCAGGAGGCAGGTGCTTATTAATTTTATTTTTCCTTCTTTTAGGGCAGTGGTTCTCAACCCTGGTTGCATATTAGAATCACCAGGGGCGCTTTTAAAAATCCCCATGCCCAGGCCACACCCCAGACCAATTAAATCAGACTCTCTTGGGGGTGGGACTGAAGCATCACTATTTGTTAAAGATTCCCAGGTGATTCCAATGTACAGCAGAGGCTGTAAATTGCCAACTTGGGGAGAGTAAGAACTTGACCACAGATTCACAGCAGAAGAGGTAGGAAGTGAGATAGGACTTCAGGTCCACAATTCTTATTCAAGACTGCTGAGCCACCTTCCTAGGTAGGAGCGCCCCCTTGGTTTCTCCTTGTTAAGTATTTGCTCTCATTTTATAATGACTAGCAAAATAATCCCAGACAAAATCTGAAAATGCTAAACCATAAAGCAGATTCTTTGGGAAGTAGACCACAGGCACGCCTACCCTGGAAAAAATACATTTTTTCCCCCAGAGTCTTCCAAGTAAATGTCCTCTGAAGCCAGAAGATCAGCTTAACTTTGAATACTATGAACTTCACAATGTAGCCAACATGTATATACATATCCTACAAACACATATGTGTATTCTCCATGCCAAATCATGCGTTATTTCTATACACATTCCTTTCCCACCTGCAAAGAGCTCCTGTACAGAAAAAGTGTTCCATTTTCTTTTTGCATTCATTTAAGCCTTGACTCTTTCCAAGAAGGATACGAGGCAGCATGTAAAAACATATATATGGCAACAGAATAAAGAAAACAAGAAAAGCAGGTGAAGGGGAAACAAGGAAAAGGAAAGAAAAGAAGTTCAAGGGTGAGGTTTATACTCAAAAGTGGGCCTAGGAGGTCCTGAACACTCAGTGGTAGGCTAAGAAGTAGATGCTGAGCTTCCTGGCAGGCAATGCAAAGAGGAAAAAAAATGTGATCAATTACATCAGTGGCTTTCAAATTTTTTTTGTTCAAAAGCAAGCATGCATAGAAGCTCA
This sequence comes from Trichechus manatus latirostris, assembly GCF_000243295.1. Classification (NCBI taxonomy): domain Eukaryota; kingdom Metazoa; phylum Chordata; class Mammalia; order Sirenia; family Trichechidae; genus Trichechus; species Trichechus manatus. The sequence goes on from NW_004443944.1 coordinate 17,223,829, forward strand.
GTATGGAAAAAGGTGAGGGATCCCAGCCCTGGCTTCACGCATCATGCCTAGCTCCTGTGGGTACTTGTAAAGGATCTTGAAGGAATCCCCAAAGCTCTGCAAAGTCAAATTTGAAAACCATGGATTTCAAAGTGTTTCAGTGTGTTCATGATTTTCAGTGGCCATAATATAGTAGCAAACTGAACTACTTGAGTGAATCAGAGCTTTTCCTGATATTGATAGAGCAGAGAAGTCTTCCCATGGGTCTTTATAAAAGAGGCAATATGTGATGCACTGTGTATGTGTATGTGTAGACTTTTTGCAAACACATATACAAAATACCCCTCACCAAAACCACAAACAGACAAAACTCACATCCTCCCTAACCCATGAACAGGCACACTTAGAACATCTCTCTTGTTCATAGTTCCCAATAGAATGTCTCTTTGTTTTTATTTTAAACTTCACAGAAGGCCTATCTCTCACAATCATTGGACCAATATTTACAAAGAAAAAAGTTTACATTTATATCCCCAAAACTCTATAAAACATTTTTATCAAAATGATGTGTAGGCCCTGAAACAATTGCCCTGAGATAATCTTTAAACCTTAAACCAAAAATATCCCCTGAACTCTTCTTAAAACCAAGCAATAGTTTAGCTTAACTAGTAAAAAAATGTCTGCCTTGAGCATTATACTCTTTTAAGAACTATCTATACGGGATGGAATTGACAACAGCAGCTCAAAAGATTAAATAGCAACCTTTGGGGGCAGTGAGTTTATGTTAATGGGGGAGGAACAACTCAGAAAAGGAGGGTGAGAATGGTGCACGACTCCAAGAATGTAATCCATGTCCCTGAATTGTACATGTAGAAATTGTTGAATTGGTGTATCTTTTACTGTGTATGTTTTCAACGATCACAACAAAATAAATAAAATTAAAAAATGATGTGCAGGAAAAATAACATTTCACCTGCTGTTGCGAGAACATCAGAATCACATTTTGAAAAGCACACCAAGAAGCAATGGAGGGAATGTGCCACCGGCTGCTACTGGTGGGAGGAGGGCCAGCCGTGCTACCACCTACAAATCAACCGTTTGTTAAAAACGTTAGCAACTATTTGGTGTTCAGGAAGCAATGTTTTAAGCAGTTTGCTTGCTAACATGCTAATTTGTTATTTATTGCTAAGTGTTTTACAGTGTTTCAGTTCTGGCTTAGGAAATTGTTTTGGGGCTTGGGTTGACACGTCATGCATTATTATTTTTCCCATTTAAAATAATGGGAAATCAATGCTCAGGTAGTGTTTGCAGGCAGAGCATGAGATTTTTAAGATCACTGAGGTTCAGTTGAAGGTGCTTCTTCATCCCTTCCGAAAGGGACCTTGGAGACACCCATCCGTGCTGTTCCTGCTGCCTGCACCCCT
>NW_004443944.1:17225826-17243195 GCF_000243295.1 Trichechus manatus latirostris
GAAAATACCTGTGATTTCTATTGGTGACAGAGTCACAGGTCCTGCCAATGCTACTACAGATTGTTGTCTACGCTTATATTTGAAGGAAATGCTAAATTGCAGTTAGAGGTTGGTGACAATAGAGATGCATTTTTTTTTTTTTTTTCTATCCAAGTGCACAGACCCTCTGAATTCTATTCATGGACCCCAGGTTAAAAAGTCTAGTTAGAAGTAAACTCGGCTACCTGAGAAGGCAATAATCTCCCTAGAAGGTAAATGTCTTTTAATCCGAGGAATACATAGAATTATTTATAGAAATGTCCTAAGTAGGAAAGCGATTTTCTCAATAAGCATGTTTTAACAGAGATACGATTCAGAAATAAATATGGAAATATCTGAATGTCAGAATCACCACAGTATTATTTTTGTGTTAAGAAAGAATCGGTTTGTATTTGGTAATTTACATACTTAGAAGATTTAAGAGACTTAGAGTAAAATGCTGGTCAGACTCATACTAATTTAAAATGTGTGATTGCATAATTGATTTAACCTTGTAATTTTCAAACCAAGGTCTTACTACGTTTATATAAGATCATTGGAACATTTAAACAAATTTAAGATTTACTGTATAAGTGTGATTTATTAGGTTTAAAGAATTGATCGAGTAAATGGAAAGGTTGGTTAGTTGGACAGTTGAAGTACTTATAAAGGAAATCCAGCATATCAAAGTCAGAAATACAGTTTAAAATGTTTGAAGGCATTTAATTAGCTAAGTTTATAAATGAGAGAGTTCCTTAAAAACAATGGTTGATTTTTGTGATTCTAGTCTTATAAATAGAATAATAGATTTGAAAAGAAAACAGCAGCTCAAGGGAAAAACAAGGTTTGGTAATTTGTAACTTTTAGCAATTCAAAATTATGTCCTAGAATTTATGTACATCTTATTCTACATACAAATATTGCCTTCAAGTATCCCCCAGGCTCATATGTAACAGTATGGATGATTGAAAATGGAATGAGCCACAGGAAATGCAAAATCCTGCTCTCATCCCGGTGTTTATTTTTCACCTAAGCAGCCTAATGTCCCTTCTGTCCCCTTCTTTGGGCCTCTGCCATTGAGGAATTAGCCACAAACACAAGAAAATTCTTTTCAGTGACCTAAGGAGCGGAAAGGTCATTCGTTACGCAGGGCTTAGGAACAAATTTAAAATACTGAACCACTGAATTTTTCGAAACAGTGAATCTAAACAAATGCTAAGCTGGCGAACAAATGTGCATTCGTTGCCAAACCCCTGTTGGTTTGGGCAGTATTTTTTCCTGGTTCATTCAGCAGAGATGAATCCCTTGGCCTGCCCTTGCCAACAGTTTAGGAAAATCCCAGGAGTGGGGGGGAATAGTTGTACAACAAGCACTGTTAACAATCTACAATATTAATGGCAGTTAGATACCAATATACAAACTTTTCTCCTCACGGAATTTTTGGGAGGATTAAATGAGATAGTCTTTTTATGAGCTCCCCAATTTGAAATGTTTGCTTTCTTTACCCATAATTCTCTTTCAGCATTTGGTAACCATATTATTTAGGATATCAGTTTGGCTGCTGTGACAGAAAGACATCATCAACAAATAGCTTTCCTACAGTACATTTTACCCCCCTTAAAAGTCTTAGTAGGTAGTTGATAGCTGGTATGGTGGCTCCAGAATCATCTGGGACCCAGATTCCTTCTGTTTGGTTGCTCTGCCATCATCAACAAGTGGCTTCCATTTTGCAGTCCAATATGGCTGCCTCAACTGGAGCCATCACATCTGCATTCCAGTCAGCAGGAAGGAGAAAAAGAGCTGTAGGGCACACCTCTTCCTGTTAAGGGAACTACCCAGAGGTTGAATATCACATCGTATTGTCCAGACTTAGTGATGTGGCCATGCTTAATTGTATGGGAGTTTGGACAATGTAAACTTTACCCTATGCAGTGCTCAACCTGCCCCAGTCCTAGAATTAGCCATTTCTCCAAAAATCTCTGATTCCTTTTGGTAGAAAGTAATATTTAGAAACTAAGTTCTGGGCACTAAGTGTGTCCATGACTACTGGGGCGCTGCTGCCCTCAGGCTGTTTCAGTGGACTGAGCTATATGCACATATACATATAGACACGTACATACACATATATGCATATGTGCATTTACACATCTATATTTATTTCTGTGTCTATCTATATATACTGAAAACCATGAGTTTATACCAGACCAGCTAAATAATTTACAGGGCCCAGTGCCAAATGACAAGGTAGGGTACCTTGTTCAAAAAGCAAAGACAAAGGACTGTTGAAGGTACTAAAGGGTAAAGCTTTTTCCTTTCTTTCGTTATCACGGTGTCTTAGGCCCCACTGGCCTCCCTGTCCTGTGCCCTCCCAGTGACCACTGTCACCCTCCGCCTAGGGTGCATTTAGTGAGCGAACTGGTGGGGTGAATTAAAGAGAAAGAAGAAGTGTTATGTTCATAAAAGTCTATCACTAAATGACAAAGGAATTACAAAACAATATATAAACCACAGTCCCATTTATGAAAAAAATCCTACAAAACAACCATATTTCTCTTTGTCTATCTATGCGTGTGTATGTATATATGTGTATGATCATGAGGATGATGCAGGACCAGGCAACATTTCATTCTTTTGTACAGAGGTCACCATGAGCTGGAGTCCATTTGACAGCCGCTATCTATCTATCTATCTGTCTGTCTGGTATGTGTCTATCTGTCTAGTCTGGATATGTACACATACAGCTGATACCAACAGTTACCTAAGGGGAGGGGACTGGAATTAGAGGAAAGACCAAGGGAAATTTTACTTTGTCTTGTTTAATTTTTCGTGATGATATTTTAATATATGACTTGGATAATTAAAATAAATTGTAAAACTTCTATCTTGTTTAAAAGAAACATTATTTTAGCTTAAAAGAAATAATATATATAAATTGCCTAGCACAGACCTGGCACATACTAAGTACTCAGCCAATGCTGGCTAGCATTATTCTATTTTTAGGTGTGTGATTTTTGACAAAATCCACTGCCACAGAGGTAGGATCCAGGTTCCTGGTTCTGTCACTAACTTGCAGTGTGGTTGCACCTCTGATTCTCAGTTACTCATCTGTAAAACAAAAATGTTGAACTAAAGCCTCTTTCAGCATTAAAATTAGGACAAATTTTGCAAAAGTCCTCATAAACAAACATTTGTATTAGTTTTCTGTTGCTGTGTAACAAATTACCACAAGCTTAGTGACTTAAAACAACACACGTTTATTATCTCACCGTTTCTGTGGGACAGGAGTCTGGACATAGCTTAGCTGGGTCCTCTGCTCAGGGTCTCTCGCCTGGTTGCAATCACGGTGTTGGCCAGGCTGCCTTCTCACCTGGAAGCTTAGCTAGGGAAGAACCCACTTCCAAGCTCATCAGGTTGTTGGTGCAATTCATTTCCTTGTGGCTGTCTGTCGGAGGGTCCCAGCTTCTTAATGGCTGTTGGCTAGAAGCCACCATTAGATCCTAGAGGCCACTCGCAGTACCCTGCCAGCTGGTCCTCACCCTATGCAGTTCACAACTTGGCTATTTGTTTCTTCAAGGTCAGCAGGAGAATCTCTCTTCTCCTAGTGTATGCTAGCAAGACGGGGATATTATATATGTGTGCTGTTGTTGTTAGCTGTTTTTGGGTCAGCCCCTGACTCACGGCGACCCCGTGCCCAATGGGATTGGACCGTTGTAATCCATAGTGTTTTCACTGGCTGAGTTTGTGGAAGGCCTTTCTTCTTAGTCTTAGTCTAGAAGCACTGCTGAAACCTGTTTAGCATCATAGCAACATGCAAGCCTCCACTGTCAGATGAGAGTTTGCTGTGCTTGAAGTGCATTGCTTAGGAATCAAACTCAGGTCTTCTGCACGGAAAGGGACAATTCTACCACTGAAACATCACTGCTCCCCTGCCCCCAAATGTGTGTGTGTGTGTGTGTGTGTGTGTGTGTGTGTGTGTGTGTGCGCGCGCGCGCGCACGTTCATGAGAGTGATAGTCCATCACCTTTGGCAAATTCTATTGGATAGTAACAAGTCACAGGTCCTGCCCACGCTAAAGGGGAGGGAATTATACAAGGCATAACACCTAGAGATGGATATCATGAAGCCCATCTTAGGCTTCTACCTACCACAACATCTCTAAGTTGCAATTATTTTTTAAAAAAAAACTCTGTATTTCCATTGATGGAATTATTTTGGCAGGGGGCCGAGAAGGAAGGAAGAGGGATTCATCAGGAAAGTAGAACTTCATTTTCAAAATGGAGTTGTGTAGCAAAGGGATCAAAACTTAACTGCTGGAGTTTTTGTTTTATGATTCAGAGCCTACTATATACACTAATTTTAAATCGTCCCTTCAAGCCATAGAACACAGAAAAATACATATTTAAAGAGCATGTGAAATTGAATCATCTCGAGACAATTATTTTGAAAAATTAATTCCTGCCTGATTATTTAAAAAAAAAAAATCAAGTCCATTGTTTGGATTCCACTTTTTACCATAATTTTTTATAAAATTATATTAAAAAATCGAGGCTCTGTGTGACTTTGGCATGTTTGGAGGGCAAAGTTAAGATGGAAGGAGCAAATGAAAAAAAGAGTCCCCTTTGAAATGTGCGTTTAGGCAGCAATAATTTGCATGAAATCATGTGAAGCAAAAAGGATAGGAATGAACCTAATATCCTTTAAAAAATATGACAACGTCAACCAAGAAACTGGGCCAGATAATAAAGTTGACTGAAATAAAGACGAAGAGAGGAGAACTTTGTCTTCCCTGGGCGGTGAAGCCTAACTGTTACCATTGAGCGGAACTTCCACCACAATTAACAAGGACTTCCAGTCAGGTACCAAGTCTGCAATGCGGAGTGTAAACTTGCACCCCGTCTGTACAGTCGGGCATCTTCCCATCCCAAAACAACTTGGGCCCTGTTCACATAGACAAACAGATCTGTAAATGTTTCCATAAGCTGGCGGAAGGAAATGTTTTGGGGGAGAGTGTTGGCTGTTCTTTTTTGCTCCTCCCCTCACCCCCTCAGAAATGGATGATTTGCCGTAACAGTTAAATGTTTCTGTTTGGGAGCCTCTTCTAAGGTAATAAACATCTTCAGCGCAAGTAAACATGGAGGGTGTTAAACAGTTACCATCAAGTGGACTCCCTCTCATGGCAACCCCATGTGTGTCAGAGTAGAACTGTGCCCCCTAGGGTTTCCAATGGCTGATTTTTCAGAAGGTGGCAGAGATGTCACTCTTCCTAGTGCAACTGTTTGGTCAGCCCCACGCTCATTCAGTGCCTTCCAGGTAAAGACTGTTGTTAGTTGCTGTTGAGTTGATTAGGGCTCATGGCGACCCTATGTGTGCAGAGTAGAACTCCTCCATAGGGTTTTCAAGGCTGTGACCTTTCAGAAGCAGACTACCAGGTCTTACTTCCCAGGTGCCTCTGGACGGGTTCGAACCGCCAACCTTTCTCTTGGTAGTCCGGCACTTAAGCATTTGCGCCACCCTGGGACTCCTCTAGGTAAAGGCAGCACTTAAAAAATAGAACATAAAATGATTGCCGTTCAAAATAAACTTGGGCTATGGGGAGAACGTTTTGAAAACAGATGTCTGGAAATATTCTTGATGTTAAGGGAATATTGTTGATATTATTCACATGATTCAAAAACTATGTGAATTCTCTGTATAAATGCCTAAACCTGCACGCCCTTTAAAGACCTGAAACCAGAATTTTCTAATATAATTTAAAATCATCCTAATCCACACTTCGGTGGATTTTAAACTCATATGTTAAAAGTATAAAAATTCAACACTTTCCAATTAGTTGTCAAGAACAACAGCTTGACCTCAGAAGAGATAGAACTAGCCACATTTCAATAAAAACATTTGCACAACTGGTGGACGGAATGGAAAACTGGAAAGCATTTGTTTTTTTTTCTTTAGGTAAGTACAGCAAGTGATCATCCCTTCTTCTAGTTGAATCTACATCTTTATGAGGGTATTTTTTCATTTATGACAGCCATTAAAATCAAATATTGAAATAAATGGTGTCATATAATTTTAAACCAAGACTTTCAAAGTAATGAAGGAGATCGAGTCATATGGCTTTCAGTATTCAAGTATTAATAATAATTTAGTGAGAGTCAAAAGATTTTTTATATCAACTTATAAATTTTTTCCAAATATTTTCTATTTCTCCTTTAGCACTTTATTTATAAAATTGTTTTCCTTGCATATGTGTTACCATTTGCATAAAGTTAATACAGTATTCTTTCTGTATTAAAATAGTATGATATTATGAGCATATAATAGATGAATGAATGAATAAATAAATAAGTGTTTGAACAATTTTCAAATTTTTTTTCCTAATACATGCTCCTGATCAGAAGTTTAGAGAGCACTGGTTTAAGGAAGAGTGTGATCTAGGATAAAACCAGTATGGCTTATTGGCCATCAACACTTTGGCAAATCAATGCAAGAATGGATGCTTTCTTCTTTTTTCCTCTCAGACCTTTCAAATAAATTCTGCCATCTGCTTTAGGAAGCAGTCAGGGGGTGAGAGGTAGTCTGCTGCACTCAGTATTCAGGAGCCTCTGGTTTCTATTACGTAAATGGAGTGATGCAGGCAGCCATAAGCCAAGTTTGTTTTTGTTTAAACTCTTGGTTTTTAGGACTGATTTGCGGAATCCTGTTTACTCAATCCCAGAGAAGTCAGTGCTAAGGGCAAGAGACAGAGAAAGCCACCAAGCAGTGGAGAGCATGTTGGTGTTCAGTGGGCAAGTGATAGCAGATGTAAAGGAGGCAGCAGTAATAGTTGCTATCATTTACAGAATGCTTATCCAGCACTGCACTAAGGACTTTATGTGGCTTTAAGCTGCATGCCATCCCTATACGATGATTCATGCCAATTTTTAGTTTTGTATTTTGAAATAATTTTAGACATTCAGAAAGTTGCAGAAACAGTACAGAGAGTTCCCGTATACCCTTCACCCAGCTTCCTCTAAAGTTAACAACTTACATAAGCACATTACAAGTATCAATCCCAGGAAATTAACATTAATTGGTACAGTACCATTAGCTAAACTACAGATCTTGTTCAAATTTCACGTTTTCCCACTAATGTCCTTTTCCTGTTCCAGAATCAATCCAGGATCCCACTTTCCATTTAGATATTTTGTCTCTTATTCTTCTCCATTCTGTGACAGTTTCTCAGGTTAATTGTTCACTATCTTGACATTTGCTATGTGTAGTGGTCAGTTATTTTGTAAAATGTCTTTCAATTTGGGTTAGTCTGATGCTTTCTCATGATTAGATTGAGATTATGCATTTTTGGCGAGAATACTACAGAAGTGATGGTATCCTTGATGGTATCAAGGTATCCTATCAGGGGCTACGTGATGCTAATATGTCTTATTACTTGAGCTATTAACCTTGATCACTTGGTTATAGTGGAATCTGCTGGATTTCTCCACTGTAGAGTTATTAGGTTTCCCCTTGTAATTAATAAATATCATAGGGGTAATTCTTTGAGATCATGCAAATATCCTATTTCTCCACAAACTTTCACCCACAGATTTTAGCATCCATCGATTGATAATGCCTGCAACAATTATTACTGTAGTGTTTGCCTAATGAGATTCACCCCCATTTCCTAGATGGTGCAAAGGAGGCTCACAAAAGCCTGTCCCTCCTGTATTCAGAATCTCATGGGGCTCCCATCTTACTCAGAGCAAAAACCAAAGTTCTGACAAGGGCCCACAAGGCCTCACACAATTTGACCCCCTGATTTCATACCCTACTCTTCACCTCACCCATCCCCTCAGGCCACACTGGCTATTTTGCTTTTCCTTGAAAATGCTCCCTTGTCTAAACCTTTACCCTGGCTATTGTCTTAGTCTGGAACACTCTCGTCACCTACTTCCTCTTGGTTCACTTCTTCACCTCCTTGAGTCTCTGCTCAAACATCACCTTCTCAGTGAGGCCTTCCCTGAAGACACTACTTAAAACTTTAAAACTGCATTTCAAGGAAGAAATTACAAAATTAAGTAGAAAATGTTTAAAACTGAATAATAATGAACATAAAACATATCAAAATTTATGGGATGCAGTTAAAGAAGAGCTTATAGGGAAATTTGTGTTTCTAAATGCTTGTATTAGAATGTAAGAAAGATTTATAATCAATTATCTAAGTTTCCACCTTAAGAAAATAGAAAAAGAAAAATAAATTAAACCCAAAGTAAGTAAAAGGAAGGAAATAATATAAAGAACAAAAATTAATGAAATAAAACATGGAAAAACAATAGAAAAATCAATGAAAGCAAAAGCTGATTCTATGAAAAGATCAATAAAACTGATAAACATTTCGCTAGACTGAGTAAAAAAACAGAGAGAGAGAGAAACACTTATTTCCAATATCCAAAATGAAAGAGGGAACATCACTACAGATCCTAAAAATATTAAAATGATAAGAAGGGATTATTCTGAATACCTCTATGCCAATGAATTTGACAACTTTAGGTGAAATGGGTAAACTCCTTGAAAAACACAACTTAAAAAAAAACTGATACACTAAAAAAAATACATAATATATCCCTATATCTATTAAAGAAATTGAATTCCAAATTAAAAATTTTCCCATAAAAAAATTGACAAACATCAGTCCCCTTCCTACTCAAGCAGCCCAATAGAAGGGACATGCCTTTTTCTAAAGGTAAATATTAATTGCTTCTTTCTCTACTGTTCTTTTACATAAAATGACTCATATACAATAGAAAATTACAAGACATATGAAGATGCAAGGAAAACACGTATAGCATTAGATAGAAGCTGACCCAGACAGAGTCCAGAAACTAGAATTGTCAGACAAAAATTTTAAAAGACTATGACAAAAATTGTTATAAGGAGGGACCAGTCCCTGGAGAAGGACATCATGCTTGGTAGAGTTGAGGGTCAGCAAAAAAGAGGAAGACCCTCAATGAGATGGATTGACACAGTGGCTGCAACAATGGGCTCAAGCATAACAACAATTGCGAGGGTGGCGCAGGACTGGGCAGTGGTTTGTTGTGTTGTCCATAGGGTCACTATGACTTGGAACCAACTCAACGGCACCTAACAACAACAACAACAACATGACAAAAATGCTAACTGATCTAGAGAATAAGTTGGACAATATGTGTAAAAAGATGGTTAATTTCAGCAGATACACACAAACTTTAAAAAAGAACCAAATGAAAAAATGCTAGAAACAAAAAATTACTGTATCAGCAATGAAGAATTCATTAGGTGTACTTAACAGAAGGCTGGACAGAGCCAAGGTAAGGTAAGTGAACTTGAAGACAGGTCAATAGAAAATATCTAAATGCAACAAAAAGATAAAGAGGGTAGGTCCCAGAAGGGAAGGAGATAGTGAACAACGCAGAAGAAATATTTGAAGAGATAATGGCTACATTTTTTCCATAATTGATGAAAGACATTAACCCACAGATTCAAGAAGTTCAGTGAACCCCAAGCAAAATAAATACAAAGAAAACCACAACTAGGCACATCAAAGTCAAACTGCCGAAATCAAAAATAAAGAGTAAATCTTCAAAGCAGCTAGAGAAAAAAGACACATTAAATATAGGAGAACAATGACATTAATGACAGCTAACTTCATATAAATTGAGGTCAAAAGTCCATGGAACAACATCTTAAAAGTGCTTACCAGAAAAAAAAAAAAAAGGGAGGGGGACCCTACCAACTTAGAATTCTATACCTAGTAAAAATAGGTCTCAAAAATTAAGGTGAAATAAAGACATTCTTCAGATGGACAAGGCTGAGTTAAGTCATCTCCAAAGACTTACACAAAAAGAAAAGCTAAAAGGTCTTTAGACTGAAGGGAAATGATAGTTGATGGAACACCAGGTAGTTTAAATATCCAGATAAATGAAAAATACCTTTTTAAATGACTTTATTTTATACACTTTAAAAAAAAAAGATCATTGACAGTTTAGAGCAAAAATAACATGGTGTATAAGGAATATATAATAAGGTTTTCATATTTAATGTAACATTTTATATAATGTATACATACATATATTATATATGCATATTTTATATATATATAAAATACCTCAATTTTAAAAGCCCTATAAAACAGGACGCATTATATTCTCACTTTCAGAGTGAAGAAACTGAGGCATAGAGAGGTTGGGTAACTTGCCCAAGATTATGCAGTTAGGAAGTGTTGAAGGTGGGACACAAATCCTGATTTGCCTGAAGCCTGTGTACTTAAACTTCCTTCAGCTTGTCTGTTCCAGTATAAACAAAAGCATAAGTAAATGATCAAATTCTTTAAGTCTACGAATCTTCAATATATTAGCATTTGGGTGCAAAATGCATTGAGACAGATCTGAGGGGAAATGAAATGGACTTCATATAATCTATATTTTGATGTGTTTTCTTCTACTAAATTTAATTCTAAACATTTGTAACTGAAAGCAAAGTGCCATCAGTTAGCCATCAGAACCCCAAATTGGGGAGTCAGTAAAACAAGAAATTCTAGAAAAGCAGCTAGTGATACTTTTGAAGTATCAAACCAAGATGGCCCAACTCGAGCTGAACATGCCCATACATAACCCTCGGCTGACTCTGGAGTCTACCAGTCATTCTGCCATACCTCCTCCCTTCTGCGTCATTCCACCACTTGCTCCTCTGCTTCTAGGAAGAACTCAGAAATAACTGAATAAATCATTGCACATGACGTATGCTTTCAGACACATAGATTCAACACCAAAAAATGTCCATAGCTCACTCACTTAGGTATTGCTAAAACGGCATCATCTGGGCTGATTTTATCCTTTAGCATCTGTCTGAACTGCCAGAGAAAGAAAACCTTCCTTCTCTCGTCCACCCCACTCCGCCACCAAAGATTCTAAAATGGAGAGATTTTGCCTCAGTAAGACATGCCTGGAAATCACTCCAGTTTGGAGGAGAAACTTCCAGTATTCGATTCCTCATAAGCCACCAACAGCTGGCATGTGTCATATTTACTCATCAGATGGTAAGCGGGAAGCCAAACACTTCTGTAAGAGTTGAAATTCAGGACTCAACAATGTGAGATTCTCAAAAGGATCAAGGAAACAGACATCGGACTATAAATCTGAAATCAAGAGTCCTGTGAAGAATGAATGGCCTTCCACAACGCTGGAGAAAGGGGAATTTTTCAAGCAGAGTGAAAAATCCATATTTCAAAAGCTGGACACAAAAGAAGCAGGAAAAGAAAAAGCAAAACACATACACACAGCATCTTATTTGTTGTTGTTAGGTGCCGTCAAATCAGTTCTGACTCATAGGGACCTCATGTACAACAGAATGAAACACTGCCTGGTTCTGGGCCACCCTCACAATTGTTGTTATACTTGAGCCCATTGTTGTAGCCACTGTGTCAGTCCATCTCATTGAAGGTCCTCCTCTTTTTCGATGACCTTCTACTTTACCAAGCATGATGTCTTTCTCCAGGGACTGATCCCTCCTGGTAACATGTTCAAAGTATGTGAGACGAAGTCTCGCCATCCTTGCTTCTAAGGAGCATTCTGGCTGTATTTCTTCCAAGACAGATCTGTTTGTTCTTCTGGCAGTCCATGGTATGTTCAGTATTCTTTGCCAACACCATAATTCAGAGGAGTCAATTTTTCTTCGGTCTTCCTTATTCATTGTTTTATTTAGATGACAGAAATAAAACCAAACATATCAGTTATGACAACACATTCAATTAATGGGTATTAAGAGTAAACTTTTCACAGACAATTTAATAATATGAAAAATACTCTTAATTTAATAATAGTGAGCCAGAAAGTAGGATAATAAACTGTAGAAAAAGATTTCTTTCTCTGGTTGAAGGAAATATACCAAAATAGTAATAGTGATCATCTCAAGGTAGTAAGATTTGGAGTGATATTGATTTTCTTCTTTACAATGTTCTGTAATTTCCAAGAATTCCTCAATAGGTCCGTATTTGCAATGAGTTTGGCAGAAAGTAATGGAGATTCAGACTATTGATGCCATAAATCATAAAGGTATTTTTGTTTTTGATAAGGAGTCTCAGGATTAGTGGCCTCAGGGTTGGTGTGGCAGGCACCTCAACAGTGTCATCAAGAACCCAAGCTCTTTCTGTGTTTCTGCTCCATCCATCATTCTTATCATGTTAGCATGTGGTTGTCCCGCTTATGATCTTATGGACCTAGAATGGCTACCACAGCTCCAGGCTTCATGGTCTCATTCAAAGACAGGAAGCTGAAGTGTGGCCATAGCAGAGGCAGAACTTTTTCTCACTTCTGTCTTGCCTTTTCTCAAGGTGCAAAACTCCTTCCTAAAAGCTCCACCATCAGACTTATTTTTACTTTTAATTGGCCATAACTAGAACGTATGGCCATCCCTATACACCTTCCCTGAGATCATATGAAACTCTGGCCAATGCATGAACAAAAACAGGGTTATGCTGGTAGGGAAGAAGGAGGAATTGCTTCCGGGCAGACACTCACAGTCAGTTCCAAATGATAAAAAAGGCAGAATACAAATAGTATTTGTAGAGGGAGATGTTTCTCTTAGATACATAGATGATAGATTAGATAGATGTTGGACAGATGGACGGATGGACGGAAGGATGGATGGATGGATGGACGGATAGAGAGAGAGAGAGAGAGATAGGCACACACACACGCAAATCTCCAGTGCGTGTTGCCAAAAGAAAGACTGGAAAGAAAGTCATTAATATATTAATAGTGTTTTTCTTGAGTAGGGAGAATTGGGGTCACATTAATTTTCTTTTCTATATGTTGTTGTTAGGTGCCATCAAGTCAGTTCCGACTCATAGCAACCCTTTGCACCACAGAACAAAACACTGCCTGGTCCTGCGCCATGCTCACAATCATTGTTATGCTTGAGCCCATTGTTGCAGCCACTGTGTCAATCCGTCTCGTTGAGGATCTTCCTCTTTTTTGCTGACTCTGTACTGTACCAAGCATGATGACCTTCTCCAGGGACTGATCTCTCCTGACAATGTGTCCATGCTTCTTTCTAAGGAGCGTTCTGGTTGTACTTCTTCCAAGACAGATTTGTTCATTCTTTTTGCAGTCCATGGTATATTCAATATTCTCCGCCAACAGCACAATTCAAAGGCATCAATTCTTCTCCAGTCTTCCTTATTCATTGTCCAGCTTTTGCATGTATATGATGCGATTGAAAAGGACACTGTGAGTTTGGGTCTTTCCAGGTTGCTTGGCTTCATGATTAATCATGTCGCCTCTCCAAATATAGCTTCTTATAGCTGTCCTCCATCTCCCTGCAGCAGGAAGTTTTACAACGACCAGAAGAAGGAACTTTATAAATCTTACAACAGTGCCTTGTACAGGACCTGCCTAGCTTCTCAAGAGGAGATACGTTGAAATCACCCCAAGAAAAAGAAGAGTGGACAGAAAATTTGGAGGAAAGGTAGTAGGAAGATAAAGGAAGGAAAAGGAGGCGTAATGAGTTGGATTGTGTCCTCCCGAAATATGTTGTAAATCCTAACCCCTATACCTGTGGTTATAATCCCACTTAAGAATGGGTTTTCTTTGTTATGTTAATGAGGCAGTATTAGTGTAGGGTATGTCTTGAGTCAATCTCCTTTTAGATATAACAAGAGCAAATTAGGCATAGAGAAGCAAGCAGAGATGGGAGGAGAGAGATGCCAAGCCACATGAAGATCATCCAGGGGCAGAAGCTCAAAAGAGACAAGAACCTTCCTCCAGAGCCAACAGAGACAGAAAGCCTTCCCCTAGAGCTGGCACTCTGAATTCAGACTTCTATCCTCCTAAACTGTGAGAAAATAAATTTCTGTTTTTTAAAGCCGCCCATTTGTGATATTTCTATGATAGCAGCACTAGATAACGAAGATAACGGGTGTCTTAGGCTGGGTTCTCTAGAGAAGCAAAGCCAGTAAAGTGTATAAATATATATATATACAAAGAGATTTATATCAAGGAAATGGCTCACTCGATTGTAGAGGCTGGAGCGTCCCAAGTCCATGGATCAGGATAGAGGTTTCTCTCAATTCACGTAGCTGCAGGGGCTGGCAAACCCAAGACTGGCAGGTTGGAAGCAGGGCTCTTGCTCACAGACTGTGAAGATGGACAAATCTCAAGACTGGCAGACAAGACCGCAAGGCTCTTCCTGATTCACGTAGCTGCAGGGGCTGGTGAACCCAAGATAGGCAGGTCGGAGAGCAGGACTCCCGCTCACAGGCTGTGAAGGTTGGCAAATCCCAAGATTGGCAGATAAGCTGATGGCTCAGGTCCCAAGAACCAGAGATCAGATGAACAGGAGGCAGCCCCAGGATCCAGAGCGAGCAAAAAGCCAGAACGTCTGCTTATACTCAGATGCAGGTCAAATCCCCAAGCAAACTCCCTTTCAACTGAGAGGCTACTCACAGCAGATTCCATCATGGGAGTGATCACATATAAACACCTAGAATCATGGCCCAGCCAAGTTGACGCACAGTCTTAACTATCACAGGGGGCAAGAAGGAGGAATATAGATTTTAACCTAATATGATGAAGCATTCTGAGAGAATTATTCAGAGGTGAAGTGAACTCTTTCACAGGTTTAAATGGAAGCTCAGTCATCATTTGGTGGGAGGATTGTTGTGGAAGATATTGAAGCATTGAATGCTGGTTGGACTGCAGAATGTTCAAGATCACAACCTCCCCCACCCCCCCAAAGTCTGAATCATTGCTTTTATAGACCTGGGACCAGGTCAAGTGTTGGGAAGGGTAATGCATCACTTGATTGTAGTTTCTTGATTAAGAGTCATCTAACCCTACTCTTGGCAATCTTGAGTAAAAGCGACTTGATAGTAATGATATCAGGAGCTGATTGAATTGTCAGGAAGACCACAGAATTGGGTAGAGAAACAGGACCAGGGCACTCCAGTAGGAGGCAGGAATAGACTCACCTGTGTTTCAGGCTCTTTGTCACTCTGACTTAAATTCTAGAAGGGATGCTCCTGGTTGTCCTAGCTTGGGTGCTTCACATGCCCTCCCCTAGACCAAGGAGAGTCACACTTAGTGAACAACCCCGCTACCTTCCCCATGACCCATGCAATGAGGGATGGGGAGTGTGTAGAAACCTTGGACTGGATGTGGGAGGGGAGGTTAGAAAAGCATTCATTCATTCATTCATATCATAAAACGTTTATTTTATACCCACCAGGAGCCATGCTCTGTGATGGCTGCCTGGACCAGACCCAGGTAGGAAAGGCAAGAGAAAGCAACTCCTGGGCTGGTGAGGGCCTGTAGTTCAGTGTGTCCACACCCCAAAGCAGGCAGTGGAGTGCAGTAGATGCCAGACAGACAGGCCCGGTTTGGGATCTAGGCTCTGCCACTCTTCAGCTGTGTAACCTTGGGCTGGTCATCCAATCTCTCTGAGCCCGTTTTCTCATCTGTAAAATGGGAATAAGAATCCCTACCTTCAGAGGAGGATCCAGTTTTGTGGGTCCTGAAGTTTATACAACTTAGGGGTCCTTTTTAAGACTAAGGATAGAAACAGATCTTGTGCAAATATTAGGACAACATATGTTCACATGAGCATATTGCTGGAGACTTGCCCAGGGCTTTGGAAGTGAAGACCTTGCTGTTTAAACTTCAGTAGCCTCAAGGTAACTCCACCTTTGCTGACCTGCTAACATCTTTTATCTTTATTCTTCTTAATGATAAAATGAAATAATGCATGTAAGTAATTAAGCAGTGGGTAAGAGCTACCACTGCTAACCAAAAGGTTGGCAGTTCTAATCCACCAGCCGCTCCTTGAAAACCCTACGGGGCAGTTCTACTTTGTCCTATAAGGTCGCTATGAGTCGGAGTAGATTCCACGGCAATGGGTTTAGTTTTTTTGCCTAGCACAGAAGTGCTCATTACAAACAGCTAACACCTCTAAGCACTTGATAAATATTAACTTATTTAATCCTCATAATGAGTTTATGAGGTAGGTACCATTGAATACTCCATTTTATAGATTAGAAAATTGAGGCCCAGAGGGGGAAATAATCCATGCCGTGTCTCCCAACTCTTGAATAATGGAGCTAGGACCTTGTATCTGGTTCCAGGGTCCCTGCTCTTAACCACTGCGCTTTATGGCCTCTTGAAGCAGGGATGTTTATTACCTTTTCTTGAATATCACGAGCGTGCCCCATTGCAAGAAAATCTCTATAAGCAAAATGAGACCTTTACCCTGTGCTGTAGGTGAAAGCCCCTTTGGAACTCCAGAAGCCTGTTTTGTGAAGGTTGCGCTCCTGGTGAAAGAAAACTTTTTTCCCTAGGGAAGTCGTGTTAAAACGCTACCCCCCGGAACGCATGTTACACATGACCTGCTTGCCAAAATCCCAATTCCCCGACATTACACAGTGAACTCTGAACTCATTCAACTTCCGCCTCTATTTTATATTAGTCCTAATGGGAAAACCGGGGACAAATCCAGTTGTACTTTCCATGTAATTTAACTACAAGTAGAAACAGGCTTGCAGACATTGATTTATGAGCGGAACTAAGGCTCACCCCATATGTTTCTTTCCAAGGCAGGATTGGAGGATGGCTTTCGTGTGCCTGCTGGTTGAGGGGAGAGGCTGCTAAAGGATTAACTCTGCCCATTTTCTAGAAGTGCTTAGGCTTGAGGCTGTTGGTCTATACGCTGCAAGAAGCACATTTGTTAAAACTGCAGGACTCGGCAGGCAGTTGCCCTTGGTACAAGCAACTTCTTCCTTCAGTCAAGGAGTGAAATCACTGGTATGAGTTGCAGCAAAGAATGTGGTGACTGGAGGGCCAATTTGTCCTGGTAAAGTGTTTCTTGATTGTTGTACCAATTTGAGGAGCACATGTCACCTGAACGGGATTCAATGGAAAACAACTGCCAAATGACATGGTTTGCTTCTAACAGGGTTGTTTTCAAGATCTGATCTTGAAAATAATTCTTCTCCCCTTTCTCCTCACTTTCTGCAAAACTGTTAACACATCAAACCAGGGCTTCCAACTGGTTCCTTCTGGTTCGAGCCCCTGCTGAGAATTTGCTGGTTAGGGACTATTTGTGAGAATCACTAGTAGAGCAGTGGTTCTCAAATTTTATTATACATAAGAATCATCTGGGGATCTTGTTAAAAGGTAAATTCTGAGTCAGTATATCTGGGGGTGGAAATACATATTCTCGGCAGGTATTCAAACCAGAATGAAATGGTTCGAAACACTGCATCAAATGTAAAGACAATTCAGAATCTTCAGTCACTTTTCTAACCCCCTTAAACATCTAGGTCAATTGACATAACAAAGTTTATTAAGAAA
>NW_004443944.1:17243881-17254677 GCF_000243295.1 Trichechus manatus latirostris
TAACTGTAAACCCCCTGAGAAGGCTTCTCATTGCCCCCAGGATCAAGGCTAAAACCAAAAGAACGTGGTTGAGAGGCCCCATAGGACTTGGCTTCTGCCGGCCTCCCAGACTCATCTTTTACGCTCCCTGCTCACATCCAGTGCTTCACATCCTGAATTTTTTCCAGTTCCTCCAGTGCATCACAGGTTCTCTTTTGGTCAGGATCTTTGCCTAGAACTCCTCTCCCTTTCCTTCTTCACAGCGCATGTCCGTTGTTTTTTTACTGGCCCTGCATAAGTCCCTCTTCTCCTAGTAATAGCACCTCAGTTTCCTTGTGGGGATCCATCCTCCTCCGGACTCCACCCATATTTGGGTAGGCGTGACCAAACTACGAGGGTGGAACAGGAGCCAAGCCTGGCCACACTGGAGTCAAATTCAGGACTTTTTCTAGCACCATTGGGAATGAGCAGGTGCCTTTCCACTGGGGTTGCTGAGCAGACAGGATGTCAGCCTGGAACTGTCAGGGACATCTTTGCCATCAGGAAAGGATAGCTTGCTTAAGAATGAAGCTGCAGAGAGGAATACACATCTGGGAGCTAAAGACAGCTTCCTGATGACATCACTTGAGCATCTGGATCCAGCCATACCTGAAGCTAACTATTTTGGGACTTTCCAGTTACATGATCCAATGTATTTCACTTATATGAGCCAATATATTTCCCTTTTTGCTTAAGGCAACCTGATTTACTTTTCTGTCACTTGCAACTAGAAAGGTCCTTAAGAATACATTTTCCCTTTTATTTGGTTAACTCTTATTCATTCATTAGGTATTAGCTTGGAGTCCTCTCTTGTTCCCAAGTCTGGGTTGGGTCACTCCTCCTTATAGCCACAGAACTCTGAACTTTCTACATATTAGCACTTATCCCACTGCATTGTAGTTTCCTATTTACTTCTCTGATTTCTTCCCTAGACTCCCAGGCACAAGGCACGGGTCTTCCTGTGGTATTTACTGCTGTACCCAGCTCTGTGCCTGGCGCATAGTGGGCTGCTATTAATCTTTGTTGATCAGATGAACTAATTATTAATTAACTGAATCTGTATTAAGGAGGCTACATCTGTTAATTCTGAGAGATTAGGAGTAGATTTCTGAATCACTGTGTTGAGACAACTTCCATCTTTTCTCTGTTTGTCATGATGTTGCTTGTTGGTCTAGCTGTGAGTATTTTTGTTTCCTTTATGTTGAGGTGTAATCCATACTGAAGGATGTAGTGTTTGATCTTCATCAATAAGTACTTCAAATCCTCTTTGCTTTCAGTAAACAAGGTTGTGTTATCTGCGTATCACCGCAGGTTGTTAGTGAGTCTTCCTCCAATCCTGATGCCCCATTCTTCTTCATATAGTCCAGCTTCTCAGATGATTTGCTCAGCATACAGACTGAATAAGTGTGGTGAAAGGATACAACTCTGACACACACCTTTCTTGACTTTAAACCACGTAGTATCCCCTTGTTCTGTTCGAACGACTGCCTCTTGGTCTATGTACAGGTTCCTCATGAGCACAATTAAGTGCTCTGGAATTCCCAATCTTCACAATGTTATCCATAGTTTGTTATGATCTGCACAGTCGAATGCCTTTGCATAGTGAATAAAACACAGGTAAACATCTTTCTGGTATTCTCTGCTTTCAGCCAAGATCCATCTGACATCAGCAACGATATCCCTTGCTGCACGTCCTCTTCTGAATCCTGCTTGAACTTCTGACAGTTCCCTGTTGATGTACTGCTGCAACTGCTTTTGAATGATCTTCAGCAAAAGTTTACTTGTGTGTGATATTAATGATATTGTTCAGTAATTTCCACGTTGTGTTGGATCACCTTTCTTTGGAATGAGCACAAATACAGATCCCATCCAGTCGGTTGGCCAGATAGCTGCCTTCCAAATTTCTTGACATAGACGAATGAGCAACTCCAGCGCTGTGTACATCTGTTGAAACATCTCAGTTGGTATTTCGTCAATTCCTGGAGCCTTATTTTTCGCCAGTGCCTTCAGTGCAGCTTAGACTTCTTCCTTCAGTACCATTGGTCCTTGATCATATGCTACCTGCTGAAATGGTTGAACGTTGACCAATTCTTATTTGTAGAGAGTGCAATAGGCATCTAGTGGGTAGAGACCAGGGATGCTGCTAAGCATCTTAGTTATCTAGTGTTGCTGTAACAGCGATACCATAAGTGGGTGCTTTAAAGAACAGAAATTTATTTTCTCACAGTTTAGGAGGCTAGAAGTCTGAATTCAGGGAGCCGGCTCTAGAGGAGGGCCCTCTCTGTCCTCTCTGGGGGAAAATCCTTGTCTTATTTCAGCTTCTCTTCCTCAGTTACTTGATGATCTCCCCGTGACATCATTCTTTCCCTGTTTGTGCTTCCTTGTTCCTGTGCCTAATCTGCTCCTTTTATATCTTAAAAGTGATTGGCTTAAGACCCAACCAACACTGATATGGTCTCATTAACATTACAAAGAAAACCATATTCCCAAATGAGATTACATTCACAGGTATGTTGTTGTGTGCCATCAAGTTGATGCCCACCCATAAAACCAAAACCAAACCCGTTGCCATGGAGTCAATTCCAACTCATAGTGACCCTATAGGACAGAGTAGAACTGCCTCCATAGGATTTCTAAGGCTGTAAATCTTTACAGAAGCGGACTGTTACATCTTTCTCCCGTGGAGTGGCTGGTGAGTTCAAACCGCCGACCTTTTGGTTAGCAGGCAAGCCCTTAACAACAGCACCAGTAGGGCCCCTTTTCCCACTCATGGCGACACTGTATACTTCCCCCATAGGGCAGTATAGAGTTGTGACTCGTAACTGCCCCATAGAATTTCCTAGGCTGTAATCTTTACAGGAACAGATTGCAGGTCCTTTCTCCCGTGGATGGGCTGGTAGGTTTGAACTGCTGACCTTCCGGCTGGATGGCAGCCAAATGCTTAACCACTGAGCCACCAAGGGTGCTTTTTCACAGGTATAGGGACTAGGATTTACAACACAATTCAATCCATAACGACATCGTACAATGCACAGATCAGCCCCACACAACAAAGAATTATCCCGTCTAAATACCAATAATGCCAAGGCTGAGAAACCCTGACTCAGAGTTTAGGGGTTGGTGGTGGCCATGCTTGTCCACACACCTCCTGAGAAAGGACAGGTGAGCTGCAAATGAGCAGAAAACAATGCAGAGGCATGCAATGGGAAGGGGTGGTGGTGGGTCACAAAATTACCCAGTCCTCAGTGTGAATGTACAGAGAAATTGTACTTAGTTTCTAATTAACTCATTCTTCATGAGCCTCTGTCCACTGAGTAGGGGGAAAGAAATGAACTCTTATCACAATTTAGTTTAAACTTTGTCTAGTGCAAATGAATGGCCCACAGATGCCTGAAACAGCATGGATAAATCTTAGAAATAGAACGCTGAGTTTAAAAAGCCAGTCCCTTTCAATTATGTACAGTATGGTACCCTTCTTATAAAGCCCCCACGGAAGCAAACTTTTATGAACATTGCTTAGAAACACAAACATACCTGATAAAACTATGAAAGAAAAAGCTGAAGGATAAACATAAAACTGAGGATTGTAGTCCCCTCAGGGTGGGGGATGGGAAAGGCAGGATGATAGAAAAGAGAAAGAATCAATGATATTAATCTTGTTCGGGGGTTTAAGTTGCATGCTGAGGTCACAGGTTTTTAGATGATTATTGTGCTTTATGACATACATTTTACATATAATTTTTTCTGTGAATCGAATAGTAAAGGGGTCAGCAAACTATGGCCGACTGGTCAGCTCCAGCTTGTGCCTGTTTTTCTGTGGCCTGTGAGCTATGAATAGTTTTTACATCTTGAAATGGTTGAAAAAAAGTAAAAGAAGAATATTATTTTGTGACACGTAAAAATTACATGGCGTTCCAATTTCATGTCCATTAATAAAGTTTTATTAGAACACTACCACGCTCATTCATTTATGTGTTATGTATTTGGCTACAACGGCAGAATGGAGTATTTGTGACAGAGATGTTTGGACCACAAAATTGAAAATATTTACTATCCAGCCCTTTACCGTAAAAGTTTGCCAACTTCTTAAATACTATGTTAAACAGGAAAATAAGAGAATGATCTTTTAAAAACAGTCTAATCTTATAACGCAAATAGTTCTTCTAGGTGGCGCTCAGCCTTTGGGTTAATTGTATCTCCTATATCTATCTGTATCTGCTCTGCCAAGGCAATGGCTTGGTGTTTGGGGTAGAGTGAGCTCAAGTGGCTCCAGCCATGGGAAGGAAGGTGTCCTTGAACCTTCCTGATAGTGTGGCTCCTGAAGTTGCTGGGAGCCCTGCTGGCCTTTGAGGTGGAAGCTGCTGGCTTTTCATTCATTGTCCTGTACCCACTGAGGCCAGGCTGTATTTTGGGACTTTGGATTTCATGAAACACCCCTGACTCCCTGTAACAAATTCCCTTGTTTTGTTTAGAAGGACTCATTGCAATTTTATTTCAATTTCGCTTACTTTCAATGAAGAGCCTTACCTAACTCAACCCACATTTCAAAGAATTTATAATGTATTCAAATCTTTTAGTCATTTCCTTGATTGGGGGTTGGGAGAAAAATTCTTCCTAAGCACAAATATTTCACTGTTGATAGTCTTTAAACACCCCCACAACATTCCCCTACACACAAACATGCACGCATGTACAACATATATATACACACACAAACATACACACACATGCACACGCAAACTCAGACGTTTAGTCCAAAAACAAAAATCAGTTTCTGGGGTATCAGAGAAATCTAAAAAATGTCTTCACTCCTTCATCCTTAACTCTTCAAGGGTGTTGACTGATTTTTAAAGTAGACCCAACCAAACCAAACCCGTTGCCATTGAGTCTGGGTGAAATAATGGAGCAGATTAAAGTGTGTTTACTCACCAGGCTAACATGCAGACAACGAAAGACAAACCAGAAGCCTGGCTCACTGTAAGAAAGTCATCACAGCAGCTACCATTTCTGCAGATTTTTCTGCGCACCAGGGACTGGGCTGAGTTTGTCATACACCTTCACGCACGGGATCACATCAACAATGCTGAGATCTAGCTATGATTATTCCCATTATACAGATGAGGACAATGGAGCAGGCAGCTGTTATGTGATTTGCACAACCAGATCTCACAACTAGGACTGGAACCCCAAATTGGAACCCAGGCTCCTTTGGCAACAAACTGTCACCTCCTAAGCACTTGGCTATATTGCATACTAAGAATCTTGATGAAAAGGGATAAAAATGCAGAACAGAATTTCAAATTCTTGTGGAATCCAGACTTCTGGAGCCATTAAGGCTGGATAACCCCCAACACTGTTGCCTTGAGATAATCTTTAAATCTTAAACCAAAAATATCCCTGAAGTCTTCTCTGAATCCAAAGACAGTTTAGCTTAATGAGTAAAGAATGTCTGCCTTGAGCACTGTGCGCCCTTCTAAAGAACTGTCTGTATGGGATTAAATTGACAACAGCAACTCAAAAGGTTAGATAAGAAGCTTAAGGGGCAATGAGTTTATGTCGATGGGGGAGGAACAATTTGGAAAAGGAGGGTGAAAATGGTTGTACAATTTGAAGAACGTAATCAATATTACTGAATTGTACATGTAGAAATTGTTGAGTTGGTGTATATGTTTTGCTGTTATATTTTCCAAAACAATAAAGAAACAAAAAGAAAAAAAATATTACCGGAGGTCAGCAAACTATGGCTGCGGGCCAAATCCCTCCCTCCGCTTGTTTCCCTAAAAAGGTTTTATTGAAACACAGCCACACCCATTCGTTTACATATTGTCTATGGCTGCTTTTGAGCTACAGCAGTAGAGTTGAGTAGTTGCAACAGAGACCATTATTGCCCACAAAGCCTAAAATATTTACTATCAGACCCTTCATAGAAAAAAAAAAAAATAACCAATCCCTGATATATACATTTTATCAAGCTTTAAAAAGCAAACTGCAAAATTGGAATTATATTGCCAAGAAAATGGCATACATGGATAATGGTCAGACAAGAACAACTTGACGGCAATGAGTTTCGGGTTTAGAGTCTGTCAGTTTGTTGTTCTGTGGTGGCTTGTGTATTGCTATGATGCTGGAAGCTATGCCACTATTATTTCAAATACCGGCAGGGTCACCCATGGTGGACAGGTTTCAATGGAGCTTCTAGGCTAAGACAGACTAGAAAGAAAGGCCTTGTGATCTACCTCCAAAAATTAGCCAATGAAAACCCTATGGATCACAACAACATATTGTCCGACACAGTGCTGGAAGATGAGCCCCTTAGGTTGGAAGGCACTCAAATTACACAGTGGCCGAAACAATGGAATCGAGCATAACAATGATCTTGAAGATGGCGCAGGACTGGGCAACGTTTCATTTCTTTGGTAGATGGGGTCGTCATGTTGTACATGGGGTCGCATCTAACAACAATAACATTATAAATGTTATAAGATAGAATCCTCAAATTTTCTTTGAGCAGCAAAACTGGTATGGTAGGAGACTTTGACTGAGACTTAAAGCTAAATTAACTGGGGGTGGGGAGGCCCTCCAGCTTCATTTGAGTCCTGCCATATCTTTGGGGTACTTCCGGGAAGCAGGGAGCAATACTTGGGGCTCTGAACCCACAGAATTTCCCAGCTTGGGGAAGTCTTTTCTTTGTTCAGAAAAACCCCAATTCTTGGTAAATGGGCTATGGTTTTTAGAAATACGCACCAGGAAGCCCTGCGACAAAGCTCTCCTGAAACAAGGTCACCCAGAGGCCAATCCATGTTAGAATGTTAAAAGAAAAGTGGAAGGACACAGAAAGATACAGAAATCAATATCTGAAACAGCCAACCTTCCCGAGGCAATTGGCCTCCCTTTCCCATCTCCAGCTACCACCAAGTAACAACCAACACGGAGACTCCGCTTCACATCAAAGCAGGACACAGATTTTCCTGCCCATGTCCATCTGCATGAGGTGTCTCTCTAGATGTGCCTGTCTTAGAGATGTTGCCTTCCTTTATCTCATGGGAACAAAGGCTTGGAAGCCGGGTCACCTAGGTTTGAATCCCAGCTCCATCATTTGTTAGCAGAGTGACATTGAAACCTCTCTGGGACTCCTGGTCTTAAACATACACACACACACACACACACACACACACACACACACACACTTCCCACCATCTTCCTCTTAGCAAATGTCGACTCCATTCTTTTTGTTTCTCACACTAAAAACCTTGTCATCATTCTTGACTCCTCCCTGTTTCACGTACTCTGCATCGATTCCATCATCAGATCCTGGTCCTTGTTACCACTTCCGGTGCCACCACCCTCAGCCAAGCCAAAATAATCTCTCACATGACTTATTGTATAGAATCCTCACTCGTCTTCCAGCTGTGACTTATTTTCAACATAGCTTCCTGAGTGTTCCTATTAAAACAGAACACAGAACATGCTGTTTCTCAGCCCAGAACCCTGCAGCTGCTTCCCACCTCATTCAGTGTAAAAGCCAAAGTCTTTATAATGGAGAACCAGCCTTGAATGGTCTCCGCTTCCCAACTCCCATCACCTCTCTGATCTCATACTCTCTTGGTCCCAGCCATCCTCACTTCTGTGCTGCTCCTCAAACACTCTAGGATCATGCCCATCTCAAAATCTTTGCACCTGCTGTTTAACCACTGCCCCATAGGGCTCTTTTTGGTATCTAATAAGGGTGAAAACTGTTGAATGTTTATAAGTCAAGACCCTGAAGGCTTCAAAAATGTAAATATAAGCAGGGTAGATGGAAAGCTCTTTCTTGTCAGATTTAGACATATTCTATAGCTTGACCTTGTGAAATCAATTCAGATGTATGTTTTTTTAATGTAACCTTGAGTTTGAACTTATAAAGCAGCCTCTTAATATTTAATTCAATGACTATACTGATCTTCTTAGTTTCTTGGACTTAGGAAAAAAACACTTGTTTTCTTCCATGTGTGAATTTCAAAGCAAGTAAAAATAAATTTCAGTTATAGCAGAAGCTGTTAAAATGCAACACATGATCTTGCCTTTTTCCACCATGTTCAACAGCATCAGTAGAAGAGGCAGAAAGAAGTAGGGTGATGGAGAGAGTCTTGGCTTGGTGGCTGTTCCTGCTTCTGTTATAGTCCCCATGAAGATGAATAAGTGTGTTATTGTTGTTGGTAGTTGCCACTGAGTTGGCTCCAACTCCTGGAGACCCCGTGTATAACAGAATGAAATGTTGCCCAGTCCTGCACCATCTTCACCATCATTGGTATACCCAAGTCCACTAATGCAGCCACTGTGTATTTCAAGTGTGTTCCAACCTAGAGGGTTCATCTTCCAGCACTATATCAGACAATATTTTGTTGTGATCCAGAGGATTTTGTTGTTGTTGATTTATAATTTATTTTATTTGCTGTCGTTGTTGTTGAGAATATACATAGCAGAACATACACCAGTTCAGCAGTTTCTACATACACGATTCAGTGACACTGATTACATTCGAGTTGTGCAACCCTCTTATTCTGAGTTGTTCCTCCCCTGTTGACCTAAACTCACTGCCCCTTAAATTTCCTATCTAATTTTTCAAGTTGCTGTTGTCAGTTTGATTCCATGTAGATAGATCTTAAAAGAGCACAATGTTCAAGGCAGACATTCTTTACTAGTTAAGCTAAACTATTGTTTGGTTTTAAGAAGGCTTCAGGGATATTTTTGACTTAAGGTTTAAAGATTATCTAAGGGCAATAGTTTCAGGGGTTCATCCAGCCTCCATGGCTTCATAAAGTCTGGATTCCAGAAGAACTTGAAATTCTGTTCTGCATGTATCCCTTTTGATCAGGATTCTTCTGTAGAATCTTTGATGAAAGTATTCAGTAGTAGTAACCTGGCACCATTCGGTTCTTCTGGTCCCATGGCAAAAGAGGCAGTTGTTTATGGAGGCATTGGGTTTTCATTTGCTAATTTTTGGAAGTATATCATCAGCTCTTTCCTCCGTGGGCAAGTGTAGTGGGGAATAAAATGGATTTCACACCCGGATGGACCTACTTTCAAATCACTGCTCCTATATTTTCCAGTTGTATAATCTTGGGCAAATCATTGCACTTCTCCAAGCCTTTTCCCCTCAACTTTAGAGAAAATAGTTCTTATTTCAAGATTGTTGTGAACCTAAAATGAAATAATGGCTGTAAAGTGTTTATTTAGCACAGGACATAGTACGTAGTAAGTTGTTGGGCTCTCTCTCTCATCTAATGCCATCTGATGTCACTTCAGGATGTCTTTGATCCTTGAAAACTTTCAGAACCCAAAGGAGAAATGAATCCCAGACTGGTTGAACCACTTGCCCAAGGTCACAAAGCCAGCCAGTGAGAGAACTAGAATTTGAACCCACATATATGTGACTCCATTCAGTGCTCTTTCCATGATATCAGTATTTCTGGAACTTCAACAACTCATTAACAACCTTCATCTCATGCTTTTTGCCAGAAGTGCATACCATCTGTAATATTATTTTCTTAAAATATTTCTTTAAATCAACTCATTTGATTACTTCAATAAATTTATTAAAGAAGAAATATTGTATCTCTACTCAAAATGGAATTCCTATTCTTCACAATATTTTTCATAATACGCTATGATCCACACAGTCAAATGCCTTTACATAATCAATAAAACACAGGTGAACATATTTCTGGTATTCTCTGCTTTCAGCCAAGATCCATCTGACATCAGCAATGATATCCTGAGTTCCACATCCTCTTCTGAATCCAGCTTGAATTTCTGGCAGTTCTCCGTCAATGTTCTTCTGCAACCGTTTTTGAATTATCTTCATCAAAATATTACTTCCATGTGATATTAATGATATTGTTTTATAATTTCCACATTCCATTGGATCACTTTTGTTTGGAATGGGCACAAATATGTATCTCTTCCAGTCAGATGGCCAGGTAGCTGTCTTCCGAATTTCTTGGCATAGACCAGTAAGCGCTTCCAGCGTTGCATCTGTCTGTTGAAACATCTCACTTGGTATTCTGTCAGTTCCTGGAACCTTGTTTTTCACTGATGTCTTCAGTGCAGCATGGACTTCTTCCTTCAGTACCATTGGTTCTGGATCATATGCTACCTCCTGAAATGGTTGAATGTTGACCAGTTCTTTTTGGTACAATGACTGTGTATTCCTTCCATCTTCTTTTGATGCGTCCTGTATTATTCAATATTTTGCCCATAGAATCCTTCAATATTGCAGCTCCAGGCTTGATTTTTTTCTTCAGTTCGTTTAGCTTGAGAAATGCCAAGGATGTTCTTCCCTTTTCGTTTTCTAACTCCAGGTCTTCGCACATTTCATTATAATATTTTACTTTGTCTTCTTCAGCTGCTCTTTGAAATCTTCTGTTCAGCCCTTTTACTTTATCGTTTCTTCCCTTCACTTTAGCTAATCTATATTCAAGAGCAAGTTGCAAAGAACGGGAATTCCAGAACTCTTAATTGTGCTCTTGTGGCACCTGTACATAGACCAAGAGGCAGTCATTCAAACAGAACAAGCAAACACTACCCGGTTTAAAATCATAAAAGATATACGCCAGGGTTGTATCCTTTCACTGTATGTATTCTATCTGTATGCTGAGCAAATAATCCAAGAAGCCAGACTATATGAAGAAGAACATGGCATCAGGATTAGAGGAAAACACATTAACAGACTGTAATATGCAGATGACACAACCTTGTTTGCTGAAAATGAAGAGGACTTGAAGCACTTACTGAAGAAG
>NW_004443944.1:17255764-17261436 GCF_000243295.1 Trichechus manatus latirostris
TGAGGAATCTCCATAAGGGGCCTTGTAATGTACAGTAAAACATGGGAAAGCCAGAAGCTGTGTAAGGCGGAAACCTGGCAGAGAAGGAGCACTCAAATATTTTCCACTAATAGAAAGTGATAGAAAAGAGGTAAGACCACACCCTGTCCAAGGCAGAAAACTTACGAGACCCAGAATAACATGGCTGTCCCATTGAGTTCCATCTCTCATAGGTTTCACTGTACTATTTTTCAAAATTTTATGACCACAACCTATGGTGACTAATTCATACCCACATTCATATCGATATCTATATCCATGTTCATATCTATGCTGTTGCTGTTAGTGTCATTGAGTCTGCCCCCAGCTCATAGTGACCCCATGTGCAACAGAATGACACCGTGCCCAGTCCTACACCATCCCCATCATCAATTGTAGGTTGGACCATTGATCTATAGGGTTTTCATTGGGCTGATTTTCAGAAATAGATCACCAGGCCTTTCTTCCTATTATATCTTGCTTCACATCTGGAACAATGTATAACAAAACTCTTTATACCAATATGCACAGTCCTTACTAAGAATCCATGCTTTCCACACTGATCTTTCTTTTCCCACCCTACTTCACTCTACATTACCCTACCCTACCTACCCTACCTTATCTAAGTCTATTTCAATTTTTAAAATCTTAGCTAAGACAAGTGAAATAAATACTAAAGTTATACCAAAGAATCAATAACAGATAAAAGAAGGCTTGTGTGAAGAGGTAGAGAGAAAGAAACTTACAATCAAACCAACCCTTTGCTGTGGAATTGATACCGACTTATAGTGTCCCTACAGGACAGAGTGGAACTGCCCCACAGGGTTTCCAAGGCTGTAAATCTTTTCTCCTGCGGAGAGGCTGGTGGGTTCAAACCACCGACCTTTCTGTTAGCTGCTGAGTGCTTAACCACTGGGCCACCAGGGCTCCGAGAGAAACTTAGTTCCTCTAAATACCCTAAGGCAGTGGATCTCAAGAAGTCCGTGAGAACAAAACAGTTTTTGGAATAAGACTAAGATGCTCTTTGCCTTTGTTTTACCTCTCATTCTCTCACAAGTGTACAGTGGCATTTTTCAGAGGCCACATGACTTATGATGATGTCATTCCTCTGATAGTAACATGTCGTGGTTTGTTTTTTTTCTTTTTACACAAATTAATAAAAGTTTTAAAAATTTCTCAGTTTTAATTTCTAATATGGTAAATAGCAATAGATAGAACCCACATAAACAAAAGCTCTTTGGGCTGCTGGATAATTTTTAAGAGTGTAAAGAGGTAATAAAGGAGCCCTGGTGGCACAGTAGATAAGCTCTCGGCTGCTAACCAAAAGGTCAGCGGTTCCAAACTACTAGCTAGTCCTCAGGAGAAAGATGTGGCAATCTGCTTCCGTAAAGATTACAGCCTTGGAAGTCCTATGGGGCAGCTCTACTCTGTCCTAGAGGGTTGCTATGAGTCGGAATCAACTCGATGACATCAATGGTTTTTTTTTTTTTTTTGGTTTAAAGAGGTCAAATTCTTTAAGAGCTGCTACCCTAAGATTTATCTGTTGAATGAATGAATGAAGAATTAAATCATGTAGCTAGTTCAGGGAGAGAAAAAGAAAACTTTTGTTGAACTGTGGTTTTCAGGTGAAAGTTTCCCGTGATGGGTATAGAGCTCTACTTGGGTCTTGAAAGTCAGATGTGTTTGTTTAGTCACGGGAGGGAGGGCGTTCCAGGAAGGAGACTCAGCAAGTGCAAAGGCCAGGTGGTGGGAAAAGACATGGGATGAGGTGGAGCAGGGGTGGTGAGGAGACCAGCCTTGCTTGGTTGGAGTGTGCAGTTCAGAGTAGAGATTCTGGGATCAGTGTTGACGACTCTTCCATCCCTCGGTGGTCCCTGCAGGACTTAGAGGGCCCCTTGGCCAAAGAAAACCAAATAGTCTAGTTTACACTCCCTGAATGTCTCCTCCCCTGCTCCTGGGAGCTGAGACCTCACCCGAGGGTCCCCCATGCCGCGTGAGGTGGGAGTCTACAATCAGCCACGGAGCCGAGCAAAACCCAAACTGCTTCTTTTCTTTGGAAGGCCTTGAGAAACAGGAAGAGAGGCTGTCTTCCAGAATTTGCCAAGAGTTAAGTCATCCCTCACTGATACAAACAATTTCTCGGGTTACTCTTTGGGGCCCAGGAACATTCAGGAACTGTGCTGGATTTAAACTCTTCAACTCTGACCTCCAGTCCCCTGGGTTGTCTGCCTGGGACTGGGGCATGGCTCCCTGGCCCTGCCTGGGTTTTCAGAGACGTGGCCAAGCCACAAGGTGAATGAGATGAAGCTCGGCCACCTTCAGGGTAAAACCTCAGAGTAATTTTCATCCAGAGCTGCTTATAAGTCTTCCTTTCTCCAGGACACTCTCCCATCTCTGACATTCTGGAGCATGGCCACAGCTGCCTCTCCACCAGCAATCTGTCCACCCCCATCCCAGGGCCCATGTCCTGCCAGTTTGCCTATCTTTTTAACACATTTTCACAATCCCCAAAGTGCAACTGTGCACCAAGATCCAGGCCTAGGATTTCACATCTATGGTGAGTATGAACCGGGTGAGTTTTGGAGAAATCGTCTCCATGTTGCCACCCAGACCATGGAGATTTGGGTCACCTCATAAAACCTTTTATGTTTTACATTGAGGGCCATTTCCCACTTCTTCCCCTCACCCAGAGAAAGGAGAACTGGTCCAAGATAAGGGAAAGGAAGACAGGGTTCTAGAAGTGTGTGTGTGTGGTGGCAGTAAATCCATTGCCATTGTGTTAATTGGGACCCATAGCAACCCTGTAGGGCAGAGTAGAACTGCCCCATAGGGTTTACAAGGCTGTAACCTTCATGGAAGCAGACTATCACAACTCGCTCCCATGGAGCGGTGGGTGGTTTCCAATCACTGACTTCGCAGTTAGCAGCCGAGCACTTAACAACTGTGCCACCAGGGCTCCTTATGGTGGTGTTGGTAGTGGCTAATGGATTGCCAGTTGTGGTACGGCAGGAAAAGCAATGGAGGAGAATCAGAACCTAACTCTGTCCCAGCCATGCTATGGGCTCCCTGAGGGAGCTTGGATGTCACATACCTTCTCCACATCTCCATCCGCCTATTGGCAAAACAAGGAGTTTATCAATAACTTTTTGGTTGTAAGTGACAAAAACCCAAATCAAACTGACTCAAGCCACAAAAGGGATTTTATTGGGTTATGGAACTCCATGTGGCTTCAGGTGCAGCTGGATCCAGGTGTTCTATCACCATCTTATGAATCTGTGTCTTCGTTTCTTGGCTCTGATTTCCTCTGTCTTGATTTTCACTCTCAGCTGGGCTTTCCCCAAAACAAAACAAAACAAAACAAAAAAAAACCAAACCCACTGCTGTCAAGTCAATTCCAAAGCTGGTGGCAAAGATGGACTCAGTAGCTCCATGTTTACCCCTTCGGCCTTCCTGGCTGCTGATAGTTATAGCAAAACTCCTGAGTTTGATTCTTTCTACTTGGATCACATGCCCATCCTTCAACCGCTCACTGTGTCCAGGGAGAGGCAATCTTTTCATTGGCTAGGCTTAGGTCACATGGCTCATTGTGGCTGGGTGACTAATGCTCTAAATTAGCTATGCCTGAGTCACATGCCCACCCCTGGAGGTAAAGGGGTGGGATCAGACCTACTTAAACCACAGGACAGAAAATGAGGGTGGGAAAAGTTTTTCTAGTGAGGGTGGGAAAAGTTTTTCAGGAACGATAGTCAGATTCGGTTAGCTGAAGAAGAGGAGATTCATGCTGGGAAGGCAGAATTCCCCAGTGTCGCAGTAGGCGGAGAGAGGTTTGGAATGAATCAGTGGTTTCCAGACTGGGCTCAGGGGAGACCTACAGGGGGTCCCCAAATATTCTAAACATTTTATTTATGTTAAAAAAAAAAAAAGCAACGAATATCTTCACATGGTTGAAAATTCAAATACACTTTTTTTTTTTGCTTTACACCCTCCCACGCCTGTCCCTCAATTCATTTTCCCCCCCTCTATTACCAGCTTACTGACTCTCTGCATTCGTTTCCTATGGCTGCTACAGAGGCCCTGGTGGTGCAGTGGTTAAGAGCTTGGCTGCAAACCAAAAGGTCAGCAGTTCGAATCCACTAGCTGCTCCTTAGAAACCCTATGAGGCAGTTCTACTGTCCTATGAGTTGGGATTGACTCGACATCAACAGATTTGGTTTTGTATGGCCGCAACACATTGACACAAACTTAGTGGCTTAAAACAACACATTGCCATTTATTATCTTACAGTTCTAGAGGTCAGAAGTCTGACACGAGTCTCACTAGGCTAAAATCAAGGTGTTGGCCGGCCTGCATTCCTTTGTGGAGGCTCTAGAGAGGAATCCATTTCCTTTCCCTTTCCAGCTTCTAGCAAGAGCCCTGTGCTTGGCTCGTGGTGGCCTGCATCCATCTTCAAAGTCAGCAATGGCCAGTTGAGCCTTTTTCACACTGCATCACTTTGCCACACTCTGTCCTGCCTCCCGCTTCCATATATAATCACTTTGTGATTACATTGAGGTTCCAGGGTGATGCAAAATGTTTGTGCTCAACTACTAACCTAAAGATAGGCGGTTTGAACCCACTCAGCAGTACGTTGAAAGAAAGGCTTGGCAATCTGCTTCTGTTAAGATTCCAGCCAAGAAAACCCTATGGAGCAGTTGTACTCTGTACACCATGGGGTCGCCATGAGTCAGAATTGACTCGACCGCAACGAGTTTGTTTTTGTGTGTGTGTGTGATTACATTGGGTCCACAAAGATAATCCAGGATAATCTCCCCATCTAAAGATCAGCTGATTAGCAACCATAATTCCATCTGCAACCTTAATTCCCCGTTGCTATAGAAAATAAAAAGGAGCCCTGGTTGTACAGTAGTTAAAGCACTCGGCTGCTAACTGAAAGGTTGGTGGTTTAAACCCACCAGCCACTCTGAGGAAGAAAGATGTGGCAGTCTGCTTCCATAAAATTTGCAACCTTACAAACTCTATAGGGCAATTCTACTCTGTCCTATAGGGTCACTATGAATTGGAATTAACTCAACATCAACTGGTCTGGTTTGCTGGAAAGGCAAAATGTAACATAAAGGAGCCCTGGTGGTACAAAGGTTAAGCACTCGGCTGCTAACCTAAAGGTCAGTGGTTCAAACCTACCAGCAGCTCCTTGGGAGAAAAGATTTGGTAATCTGCTCCTTGTATAGATTTCAGCTAGGACACCTTGTGGGGCAGTTCTATACGTCCTATAAGGTTGCTATGAGTCAGAGTCTACTCAACAGCACACAACATGTAACATAACAATTTTTTTATGTGTGAAAGCATACAGCCAAAGATACACCATTTCAACAATTTCTACATATACAATTCAGTGACATTGATTACATTCTTCAAGTTGTGCTAGCTTTCTCACTATCGTTTTCCAAATTATTCTACCCTCATTATCTTAAACTCACTGCCCCCTAAGCTTCCCATCCAACCTTTTGAGTTGCCATTGTCAGTTTGATCTCAGATAGAAAATTCTTTAAGAGTAGACGTACTTTACTAATTAAGATAGGGTATTTCTGGTCGATCGAAGACCAGACGAGTTATGGGATGACATTAAGGACATCATACATGAAGAAATCAAAAGG
>NW_004443944.1:17262492-17263591 GCF_000243295.1 Trichechus manatus latirostris
AAGGGGATAGTGTGTGGTTTAAGGTCAAGAAAGGTGTGCGTCAGGGTTGTATCTTTTAACCATACTTATTCAATCTGTTTGCTGAGCAAATAATCTGAGAAGCTGGACTATATGAAGAACGCGGCATTAGGATGGGAGGAAGACTGATTAACAAACTGTGGACACACAGATAACATAACCTTGCTTGCTGAAAGTGAAGAGGACTTGAAGCACTTACAGATGAAGATCAAAGATTACAGCCTTCAGTATGGATTATACTTCAACATAAAGAAACAAAAATCCTCACAACTGGACCGATAAGCAACATCATGATAAACGGAGAAAATGTTGAAGTTGCCAAGGATTTCATTTTACTCAGACCCGCAATCAATGCCCATGGAAGCGGCAGTTAAGAAGTCAAAGGACGTATTTCATTGGGCAAATCTGTTCCAAAAGACCTCTTAAAAGCATTTAAAAAGCAAAGATGTCACTTTGAGGACTAAGTTGCTCCTGACCCAAGCTATGGTATTTTCAATTGCCTCATATTCATTCAAAAGCTAAACAATGAACAAGGAAGACCAGTGAAGAATTGATGCTTTTGAATTATAGTGTTGGGGAATAATATTGAATATGCCATAGACTGCCAGAAGAATGAACAAATCCGTCTTGGAAGAAGCAGTTAGAATGTTCCTTAGAGGTAAGAATGGCAAGGCTTTGTCTCATGTACTTTGGACATGTTATCAGGAGGGCCTACTCCCTAAAGAAGGACATAGCGCTTGGTGGATGGTCATCAAAAAAGAGGAAGACCTTCAACGAGATGGACTGACACAGTGGCTGCAATAATGGGCTCAAACACAGAAAAGACTGAGAGATGGTGCAGACTGGGATGTGTTTCATTTTGTTTTACTTAGGGTCGCTGTGAGTCGGAACCAACTCGACTGCACCTCACAACATTTTTTGGTTCAAAGAAGACTTCAGGGGATAGTTTGGGTTTAAGGTTTAAACTGTAACGTAACATTTTACATAACATAACATACATGTTCCAGGGATTAAGACATGGACATCTTTGGTGAGGAGGGGGAAACAGGGGAGGGAGGGAGATTATTCTGCCTACCACAGT
>NW_004443944.1:17264187-17265133 GCF_000243295.1 Trichechus manatus latirostris
TAAAACAAAAAATAATACACGTGAGGAATGTGCTTCTTAGTTCAATCAGGTATATGAGACCAAATGGGCAGCTCCTGCCCAGAAGCAGGATGAGAAGGCAGGAAGGGACAGGAACTGGAAAAATGGACACAGGGAACCCAGGGTGGAAAGGGGGAGTGTGCTGTCACATTGTGGGGATTGCAATTGATGTCACAAAACAATATATGTGTATGAATTTTTGTATGAGAAATTAACTTGAGCTGTAAACTTTCACCTAAAGCACAATAAAAGAAAAAAATAGTGTTGTTTCGTGAAACTTTTGTTCCAGTCTTGTGTGGGTGAGGCGTATGTGTGAACTGGGTCACAATAGAAAAAGTATTTCTTACTGTGAGTCAGAGTCAAAAATGTTTGAAAGACAATATTATATAGTTTAGTGGTTAGTTGAGATTTTTCTGGGGTCAGACTGTCTGGCTCCATCACTTAGCTGCTGCGTGATCTTCAATAATAACTTAATCTTTCTGGACCTCAGCTTCCTTGTCTTTAAAATGGGGATAGTAAGTGTACCCCACTGTATTAGGCTTAAGGGAAGATTAAATGAGCTGAAATGTGCTCAGTGTATAGCTTAATGCTTGTCGTATGATAAGCACTTTATTATTATCATCCTTATTTTTATTAGCTCTATTACACTTTTAAAGGTAGAGAAGGGACAAGATTTTCAGGGGAAAAAGAGCAGAGGTTAGACACGGACTTTTGTAGACACGAAGTGTGGTCTCAGCTCAGAGGAGTGCCTAGAAGCAAGTGTGGGTGTGGTGGGGCTGGGAGGTGTTCTTATGCTAACCCAGGCCAGGTGAGAAGTCACCGCACAGATTCCACAGCTGTGGTGGCCACCGTTCCAGCTCCCGGTGAAAGTTTCGGAGGTGCCTGATGACATGCAAGGTCCCTAGGTGGCGCGAATGGTTTGCACTCC